>NW_026606663.1:600000-971785 GCF_029890125.1 Rhinichthys klamathensis goyatoka | reverse complement strand
TCTGATGTCACAGAACTCACCACGCAGCAAACATTTCATGTCCCTACACAGTAGGCATAAATTTGTACCTGTGGCCTGATACGGCATCAGGAAGTGGAGTCTGCTGACTTCTGTTTGATCACTTTTGATTTCTCTTTCCTCTTAATTCTCAAAAGAGACTTTTAATTGCTTCATTAACCTTTCTACGGCAGACCATTGGAATTATTTAGAGGTAATTTTTCTCAGGCTTTGCTCACAAAGAGATTTGATGATAGGAATGCTGGGAAAATAAATAGCTTAAATCCCCAGGGGAGAAGATGGTTTAAAGGGTATGCTGGGTTTGTGCACATTTGAGATGGCTCTCTCTCTCTCTCTGTGTGTGTGTGTGTGTGTGTGTGTGTACTTTTTCTTATTTTTTCCCCCTTTCTAACATCTTTCACCTCTCATTTGGCTTTCTCTGTCTCAATTGGCTTTCTCTGTCTCAATTGGCTCCTGTTTTTGCATAGTTTAATGTCTATAGAAATAAGTTAAGTATAGTTAAGTTAAGTATAATTATAGTCTCTGTCTCTATGTGTCACTCTTCATTTTTGCTATCCCATTTTAATATGTCTGCATTCATGTGTGTTTTAGCATGTGTGCAATGTGTTCTTTCGTGTTCCATGTGTTAAGGCTCTGCTGTGCTAATTAGAGAAGTGAAGACTGCACACCATTTTGAAACACTTAAACATATTTTTAGTAGTTGGAAAGCGTGTTAATTTTAATTGTAATGAGAAAGATACCAATTTCTGAAATATTTGGATTATTTTCTTTAGGTTTAAACTTTAAAATATGTGATCATCAATGGATGTGTTATCCATTTCAAAATTGTCGTGATAACTTGAATTATAATTGTTTTAAAATTAGGGGTTTCATAACACTTTAAATAATTAAAGGGACACTGTGTAGGAATTTCTCCCATCTAGCGGTGAAAATGTATTTTGCATTCAAACGAATTGTGCTCTCCAGCGCCTCGCTTTTTTAAATGCGCGTTGCATCTACGGTAGCCATTATGTACCAAAAAGCTATGACAGGATGTCTTCTAATAGCAATTCGTTGAGTGTTCCTTCGGGTGAACAGGTTTGTTATTTCAAACAAACAGCAACTTGACACAACGAACAAACGAATGTTACAGTATGAATTACTGACTGTGAAAAACATGAACTATTGTAATAAGTAGTTATGCCTTCTTTATTCGTTATATTTTCTGAAGTACGTGCATTGTTAGATATCATCATCAACTTTTAACTATAAATGTTCATCTGTCTATAAAATAAAGTACACAACCAAACAATGAAAAAAGCTTGTAATTAAGACTGTAACATTGACTTACCTGTCGAGAAGAAAGCAGGACTTCAGTGTCTCTTTTGAAATCTTTCTCCTGCATTAGCTCTATCCACCTGGAAAAAGCTATCCCGACATTAAATCGTGTTTTTTGTAATCTCCGGTCACGTTTCCTTTTACGATCTATTGGACTTTTCTGGCGACGAGGATTTGCAATGCAGCCTTTTAAACTTGCCGGGGCAGTGACAAGCGCCTCTCACTGCTCTGCTCCTCCGTTTCTGCTGCTTTTAGTTACGTCACGCTGGCTCTGAACGAAAACGCGTTGTGGAAACGCGTTGGCCTAGTACTTTTTGACCCTCTCTGCTATTATAGTTTTTCAAGATGGCGGAACTACATGGAAGCCTCCGTGGACCTACCCGTCCCATGTATATAAACATAATAAATTCTTCGTTTACGAGGATAAGTCAGATAATTGGCAGAGGTATTTGTACACCATTGAGGACATATTTATGAATAAAAATAGTGATTTTAAATAATAAAATACATAAAAAAGTACACATTGTCCCTTTAAAGGGATACTCTACTGGTTTTTCATATTAAACTATGTTATTCCCTTAACTAAGACGAGTTGATACATACCTCTCTCGTCTCAGTGCGTGCACTACATCGCTGTCTTGCGGCGAAACTTTGTTAGATCTTATCTCAGCCCTGTTCATTCAATACGTGCCAAGAAGCGACCAAACACCTCCACGTTTTCCCTATTTAAATACAGTTACACGAGTAGTGTAACTCGACCTAGGTTGGTGACACAAAATAAAACGTTGCGCTTTTCTAAGCGTGTAAAATGGATAACTATATTGTATGGCAGAATACCATAGCAAGTGCTTGGGAGCACTTCGACTCGGTGCAGTAATATCATCTCTCGTGAAAAGTCCTCTCCCCCCGCTCCCTCTCCTCCTTCCTCTCATTTCAACGGGAGCGGACTTTTCACGAGAGATGATATTACTGCGCCGAGTCGAAGTGCTCCCAAGCACTTGCTATGGTATTCTGCCATACAATATAGTTATCCATTTTACACGCTTAGAAAAGCGCAACGTTTTATTTTGTGTCACCGTCTTAGGTCGAGTTACACTACTCGTGTAACTGTATTTAAATAGGGAAAACGTGGAGGTGTTTGGTCGCTTCTTGGCACGTATTGAATGAACAGGGCTGAGATAAGATCTAACAAAGTTTCGCCGCAAGACAGCGATGTAGTGCATGAACTGAGACGAGAGAGGTATGTATCAACTCGTCTTAGTTAAGGGAATAACATAGTTTAATATGAAAAACCAGTAGAGTATCCCTTTAAAGGAACAGTTTGGCCAAAACTGAGTATTCTACAGTAATACAAAATAAATGTTTCCATTAAATTGCTGTGTATAGTAAGACAGAAAAAGAGAGTTTCAGTGACGTGTCATGCTTTACCTGTTGCATAATAAACTGTTTTTACTCTCGATTTAAAATTTAATCACATCAGTTTCTTAAAAAAAACCCTCAAAAATACTAGCAGAAATGTGCAGAACTTATGTAGAATTCAACTTTGTTGAACAGTTTATTTTAAGGACTTTAAGCTGGTCTTTCTATTTGACCTACAGTTAACAAAGTCACACCACAATACTGGTGTCCATTTGGGCCCGCTCTCCTTGGACACATTATATTTGTTACAGCACTCTGTGCTCCTGTTGTGTCCCCCTATGGCTCCCTGTTCAAAAAAGACATCTGTCACAGAGGACATAGAGACTGTTATCAGCTTATAATGGTTATTGACTGCTTGTTATGATTCTAGGCGCAGCTCCGCTCTCTTTAGCCCTATTTTGTTCTCTGAGCCCTGAACTGCCAGCTGGTACAAAGACAGGCATGCGCTCTAGAGTTCCCTATGGGCTTTCTTTAGAAATACAACTCTCTGTATCTTCTGCACTTAAATCATCCCAGCACCACCATAAAGAAAAGCAGCAGAGGAGAGCTGACGCAACCCACCGTCATTTCTCCCAAACACAAAATACACTGTAAAAATTTGTGGGGAAAAAAGAATACTAATAATAAATTTGAAAATAAGGCAGCAGTCATTTCTGAACTGATTTAAAGTTAATTTACTTCATTATATTTACCTAAATGTCTTGATCTGTCATCATGTGCAGCACTTTGGGTGTGGGGACTTTTGATTGATTGGTCATGTTTTTTCTTCATGTTTATCAAAGTAAACTTTGCAGCGTAATAGAAAAATGGTATACAATAACACTTGGTACATGAAGCACAGCAAGGGTTATAATCAACTGAACTAACTGATCATTTTCAAAACAAACTCATCCTGACATCACAAATGTGACAAAATCAATAACAGCTGTGTAAATAACACCGACAAACAGTCAATGTGACTTTTATTTATGCCCCACTGCATGTTGGAAAGATAGTGAATGGAACTGAACCACAAAAACATTGTTTGTTGTTATTAAGCCTATTTTTTTTTAAAAAAGTGTATTATTAGAGCACTGCTGTGCTTGTATATCATAATAGAGAGAGAGAGAGCTTGAATTAACGTTGGCTCTAGATACAAATATTATAGGACATAGCGCTGAAAGATCATTGCCGTAAACAACCCTGAGCGCTTGTGGTGTGAACCGCAAATCACTTTAATCTGTAGAAACGGTAAAATGCCACAATTATGTCCCACGGCCGGATAGAATCAAGCCGGGTTCCGGAACCGAACTGTGGTCCGCCATTTGAATACCACTGTCATAAAACATGGAAACACAATGAGAGTGTGTGTGTCTGTCTGTCTGTCTGTCTGTGTCCTACATGTTCAGTGGTTGAGAATGAGGCCGGACACTGAGTTCAGATGGTGCTTGGGAAAAGTTAGTTAGGGTGACCCTTCAGTGAGACAAGTCAAGATGATCATTGAGTGATGGGAGACCCTGTCAAATCCTCCTCCAAATGGTGGATAAATACTGCAAAACGAGAACACAGCAAATGACTTGTTTCCAGTAGAACTTTAGGCTCACTGAACATCTTTATTAAGGCATGTTGGCAGGAAGTGATGGTACACAGCTGTCGTTCCTAATTCCCCGCCAGCCATGTCCTGTTTCAGGTCTCTGCTTCCTGGGCGCCTTTGTTGTTTTATTCTTTGGTGACTGCTGTCCTTTGCCAGTGTGACGCATAGAAACAGAGGCTCCCTTGTCATAACTAGTAGACAGCATGAATAAAGTGAACGGATGCTGACACACTCCTTGCCATTACTTGAAGCATTTATCTTTATTTAGGATGCATGTTTAATTGTATTTCCGATACTGTTGGGAAGGATAGGTGTACTTCTTTGTCTGCTCTTGGGATATGAGCTTCAGCTCATAATTTAAGTTTGAACTTCTGACTAATTTAAGAACTTCTGACTAATTAAGTTTGTTTTGATCACATTTTCTGATAGATTCATAATTCTGTGTAATCAAGCCATTGGTTAAGCCACAAGGATTCGGTTTCCCTCACGCAAGAATCAGGCCTCATGAAACTTAGAAAGCATGAGAGATGTCAGCCTCTATCCAGTCTCTCACACAGAATGAGAGTAGAAAGAAAATCTAATTGAGAAAAAAAAATGATTTCATCTCAGCGTTATCAAGAATGAAGCAGCTCATGCTTGAGATTGTTTGTAGTTGTTAAATGGCTTTTCACGTTTAGGGTAAGAGGACATTTGGCAGAGGTATTTAGCACTTGCCTCTTGTTTAATAGTTCTGATATAATTTGTTACCTCATTTTTCCACTGAACACTGAACTCACTAAGAAAATGAACATAATGAAGGGTCTAGATAACATCTGTATTGTGATTAACCTTGTGATAAGCAGATTTAACAAACACTGCCATTGAATGGAGTTCTTTCTTCTGATGTTGTTGTAATGCCATTGTATGACTGTCAGGCCATAAAATATCACTGTAATGGCTTTTATTCTGGACCTTTTAAACGGTACTGTGTATAATTTTGTGTGCAGGAACAGAATAAGTGCTAAAGAAATGCTGAAAATCGTTCACTCTGCCATGGCGCTCAAATCTTATTCAATGAAATTAAATTCTTGCGCTTTACAGTTTGTCGGTATACACACAATGGCATTTTGCATAGCATCAACCCTGGTAAAATGAATCTTGACTTGGAAAAATTGTGAATGTTTGAATGAACATTCATCACTGTATAATGGCTTAAAAGTCATTCTGTTCCTCACATAAAGGTATAATGTGAAATGTGAATTCAGAAAACTTGAAATATACCACAAAAGTAGAATGGACTACTTTTACTATACTTTGTTTTATGGTGTGGACATTATTTCGAAAACAAAGAACTCATTTTGGTATCCACAGGAAGTCAGAAAATCACATGCGTGTATTTTAGCAGTGGGTGAACTACTGGAATCCTCCGAAATAAGAGCATCAGTGACGTTTTGCTGGTGCAGGATAGAAGGACTGACCTACTTTGCTTTGTATTTGTTTTAACACACACCTTCTGAAGTTTTAATCACAGCCTACAACCCATTGTTTTAGGATTTCCTTTTGATCCATCACCTTTATTTCATTGCACTCCATTTGATTTTTCAGTGAATCCATATTTATCTTAAATTTGTATAGGGAAGGCCATCGGTGCATATCACATTCAAGCCAGAGAGATATTAAAATATGTTTTTGGATGAAAATCTTCATTTCCATCTGATCGAATCGTGATATTGTAATGCAGGCCCGTTATTGGATTGGTGCTTTTCTGAGAAAAAACAGAATCCTTTGAGCTCATGAGCCCTCCCTCTACTGCTCATCCGAGAATGCATCCCAGAATGCACTTCAATTGCCTGAACGTTGTTTCCCAATGTTTTTACGCATTGGGAATCAACGGTTTTCCTTCAGCAGCAGAGCTTTTTCCTCCCAGTTGTTGCGTTTGCCAATACAAATCATCATCTAGCACACAACACAGCAAGTACCACTCCATCTGTCACTTCCTATCCTTAATCAGAAGAGCCCCAGAATCCCTGTCCCACTTTAACGTCAGAAAGAACGACAGTCCTTGTGCTTACACAACCTGTTAGAAACTGAAATGAATAGAGTTTGAACATAAAACACATTCTCTTATTTTCTCTCTTTTTGTCTCTCATTTTTCCTTCTTCCATTATCACATACGTTGAGAGACTGAGGTAATAGCAGTAAGTACAGAGCAGTACTTGTCCCAAAAGTAATAACTTCCTCTTGAGCTTAATTAAGAAATTCACGCTATTGCTCTCATGCGAAGACAGCCAACACAACCATGAGGGGTTTCAGGAAGAACTGTGGAGGTGATGAAATGAAACTCAGTTTCCTCTCAAATTTGTTAGGATGATTTCATCATGTGCCCCTGGCTGACGTCCGCAGACGTCTCACATGTCGGACACATTCACAGCAGTCATTTTTTCCCACGCATGGTTGTAAAAACTCTAGCTGCATGTACTGTATACGACAGATTTTGTGTACATTTCTATGCGTCTCCAGACGAATAAAGTCCTCTGATGGCTCAACCCAGAGCTTATAGCCCTCCGGAAGGATATGTGCTCAAACAGACAGATTTGTCTGTCATTTTTGATGATGCTTTCGGGAAGGTGAAAAAGTCATTGTGAACGTGTGTTGAAAGATTCCTTAAGGGTTTTGCCTGTTATGAATGGTGACAGGCCACTGTATTTTGTCCTACCTGGAAATCGCAGTGAGATATACTTTGTGCTGAGAGCAGGAAAAGATAGATGGGTGGAGAGGGGCCACAACTGATATGCTGTTCTATGCGGTGTCATCTCGTAGCTATATTCCAGGTGCGACGTAAGAGGATTTTTAGCAGATTATAGGATGGGTTTTTGCTTTTACACAGCTACTGACACTGTCTTTTAGTCTGATAAAGGAGAGTCTTATACTGTGTGTTTCTCTGGAGAGAAAACTCACAATGGATCAATCTGTATAAAAAATACCATCAAACGCCCTGAAATATTGATCCTAAAATAAACATCATAGAAACGTCTGGACACTTACCCAGTTTTGAATGGTTGTGTGATAACAACTAGTATTCAAACACTCTTGAACTAATATTATAAATTACTGTGAATTTATGATGCATTAGAAATCGTAAAGGCATTATGTGTAGTTGACTGTTTGTTTGGGAGTAAGTCAAAACCTCAATGTTTGGAAATAAGTGAATTTTCACCCCCAACTAGGCGTCTGTCTGAATAATCAATGTTGAGTTTAGTGAGAGATTCCAGTAAATTGAGCTAAAATATTGACAGGGTTTCTGAGAACTCATGAGTCATTACGGTGAGATTGAACTTTGAATGATCGCTCATCAACGCATTGTGAGTGAACAAGTGTAGGGTTTTCCGAAATTACAATAAATAAATAAATTATATATGAGTCACTCATTTGTGAACACACACACACACACACTACGGTTTAGGTCAGTAATTGGAAAATTAGGCTACTTTTTTAAAATGTTAAAATAAAAGATTTGAATGCTTCTATGCTGCAAGGATGCATTATTCCCCCAAAAAATCTATTTAAAATAAATGCTGTTATTTTGAACTGTTTTCATCAAAGAATCATGAAAGAAAATTATCACAGTTTTCAAAAATATTATAAACAAGCTGCTATATTCAACATCGATAATAATACATTTTTCTTGAGCACCATATCAGTATTATGATTTCTGAAGTATAATGTGACACTGAAAACTGGAGTAATGGCTGCTGAAAATTTAAACTGTAATAATATCTGACAATATTGTTGGGTTACACTTTATTTCAATGGTCCACTTTAGACATTCTAATAACTTTAAGTAACTTGTCAACTACATGTAAACTAACTCTCACTAGAGTATTGGTCGACTCGATAGGGTTAGGTGTTATGGTTCAGGTAAGTAGAATAAGTTGATGTAGTTGCAAAGTTACTTATAGTCAGTCAAATCTCTATTGAGGGACCATCAAAATAAAGTGTTACCAAATTGCATTGGGCATTAAAAACAATGCTATCCAGGGGGCACAAACAAATTAACGTGACATTAGATTGACTCTTAACAAGAAAAATTATCTTTTTGGGAGAGTGAAATTACAGCTGGCATACAATTCACTATTCTAATGTTTTGTCTTGATTAACTGTTTGGTGTAATTCACTGGACATTCCCATTATTGGATAGTAGATAATAGTTGATGTTCTCAATGCACTTTATCCAGCAATCTGTGGTTTAATTATCAGGAGTGTTTCCCCTTTAAAAGCTCCCAGTCTCCCTCACAAAGCGAATAATTTGCAGTGCCACCTGTCTCTGTGTGCATAGAGCACACTGTGTGACATTTAGAGAGCACACATCATACTCCAGAGATAGGACATTTTCTTTCAGAGGTGTACAGTTTGGTTTGCTCTTCACTTACAACTGTGTCTATCACAACAGTATCTCAGCATTAGTCACAAGCACCACTCACTGCGCTCTTCAAATGAAAGGTGATGTCGTCCTCTTTCAGGGAGGAGATGAATTACGCATTTAGGTTTAGATAAGGGCAAGGGGCCTGAGGTCCAAATTCTCACCCACTCCTGAAATACTGGCGGCCAGGATTTCTCTGAATTCGGACACCATTTTGTGTCCAGGATTGCTTAGTCAGCTCAACAAAGAGCATATTGGTGTGTGTGAATGCGCATTTATTCTAATTTGTACCTGGTCTCGTGGGAAACCGTGACTATACGACCACTACCACTACCATGCAGAATGTAAAGTGCTATGGCTGGTCAAGGAAGACTAGTGAGCATTTTGACAGGATGATGAAAATCACTAGAATGTGGGACCACCTCAAAACAGCTTTCTAAAGACACGGATGAGACCTCCAACCTCCGATTTTATCCTGAACTGTACAACAACGGCTGTAAGAGGTTGGATTGAGAGTTTGTGTACCAGTAAAGAAAACATTTATTCATTTTATCTACTGCAAAAAAACACCTTCTATTTGTCAGAAAAAAAAGGACTGGATTGTGGAAGATTGGATCCATGTTCTGCAATCCGACCTGTCAAAATTGAACAACCTATATCACTGGATGGTGTCAGGTATGTTCGTAGGAGATGACTGGTGTGTTTTAATACCAAATGCATGTGTGGCGCCATTAAGCACGGCAGGGGAAACAATGGTATTGGAGACGCATGTCTGCAGCAGGTGTTGGAAGGAAGTCGGCCCAATACTTGAAGACTCTGCTGAACACAATATAGCCAATTCTGTCAACACTGCATTGGCTCCCTGTTAAACATCGTATACATTTTAAAATATTGCTGATTACTTACAAAGCACTAAATGGTTTAGCTCCCCAGTACTTGAGCGAGCTCTTAACGCATTATAGTCCTTCACATCTATTGCGATCTCGAAATTCCGGCCAGTTGATACCTAGAATATCAAAATCGACTGCTGGCAGTAGATCCTTTTCCTATTTAGCGTTTTTGAGGTTTGCGCAGAGATAATGGATAATCTTTTGCACCTTCAAACCTATTTTAGGGAGTGCGTTCTCGAGACACCAGGCACTGTTTTGTGCGGATGGGCGGCTGGAGCGTGTTAAGAGTTTTTCTGTTATAGAACGGTGTCGTGTTAGCGCCCCCTAAGTTAATAACTAATGATCTTAGCAACGGAAGTGAATCAATCAAAACTAACTTTAGCTGGACAATAACTTTATCCTAATGCTGTTGTGAAGCCTAAACAATCTGTTACGGTAATTATTATAACTGTAAAGCTGCTTTGAAACAATCCATACTGTTAAAAGCGCTTTATAAATGAAGGTGACTTGACTTGACTTAAAGCCATTGAAAATCTTTGGTAAATAATACACCTGAATTGTGATAAGTCATGCAGGTCTTCAAATGAAGCTCAACATTGGGAAGAACTTAAGCAGGGTTGGAAAAAATGTAGGCGAAAAAGTTATTTGGAGGTATGTTCAACTTTTTAAATCCTGTAACAGACTTCTAGTATATATATATATATATATATATATATATATATATATATATATATATATATATATATATACACACTACCGTTCAAAAGTTTGGGGTCGGTACGATTTTAAATACTTTTAAAAGAATTCTCTTCTGCTAACCATGGCTGCGCTTATTTGATTAAAAATACAACAAAAATCAGTTATAGTATTAAATATTTTTCCAGTGTAAATCAGCTGTTTTCTGTGTGAATATATAGTCAAGTGCAATTTATTCCTGTGATCAAAGCTGAATTTTCAGCATCACCAGTGTCAGTGTCTTCAGTGTCAAATGATCCTTCACAAATCAGTATAATATGAGGATTTGATGCTCAAGAAACATTTATTATTATTATCAATGTTGAAACAGTTGTTGGTCTGTCAGTTGTACAGTTTTTTTTTTTTTTTTTTGGATTCTTTGATGAATAGGAAGTTCAAAAGAACAGCATTTGTTTGAAATAGAATCTTTTGTAACATTATTAATGTCTTTACTGTCCTTGATAAATAAAGTATTGATTTCTTTCCTCCAAAAAATAAAAATAAAATTCTCACTGACCCCAAACTTTTGAACGGTAGTGTATATATATATATATATATATATGGGGTTACATATTTCTGTCTTAGCAAAAATGTATGTTATCAAGCTTTTCTCATGAGAGGTTGTCTAATTCTGTGCATTATGATGAAAGCCAAGTGTGACAAAGCCAGCAGATAAAATAGACAGAAACGTTGTAAGTGGGACAGAGAGAGAGAGAGTGAGAGAGCGAGAGAGAGTGAGGCCTGAAAGGTTGAGGTCCCAACAGCTTTGCTTTCATCCTGGCACCTATAGATGTGTGCTTTATACACTCTCTGGCTTGTCTGTTTGTTAAAGAGGCTAATGCTCTTTAGCTGTAGGACTGGAGTTGTGGATATTTAGCCCAAATGCTAATCAAGACAGAACATGCTGTTAGAACTGGACCAGGGCCAGGAGAGCATGGCATGGATGGATGAATGGACCAGAGAGCGAGTGATAGGGGATAGAATGTATGAAAAGAGGGTTATGTTTAGACTGGACGAACGCCAGCTCTGAGTTCTGGAGAGTTAGAGAAACAGAGAGAGAGAGCAGGCATTTGAGATGCACTGTGAAAAAAAGGATGTTTTCATAATGCACAGAGAGATCCATTTTCTTGTCCAACAGCAGCTGGACACATAAGACTGTCTGCCCACAAAGAGCTGATGGCTGGAGCTATTGAGATGCCAGCCAAAGTAACATAAGACTCTTTATGTTATAAAAGATCCCATTAGCAGTGGCTAATTCTCCTCACATAAGAGTTCTCTCTTTTCAGACGTGCACTGCAGACGCTCCACGTGTCATGCAAGACGTTTGTCAGTTTAATCAGCGCGTGTTGAAGTCCTCCGTCACAGCAGAGACTTCGACTCCCATTCCAAACATCTGCAATGCAGCAGTGCACAGCACACACCCGACTCACAGCAGCCATTGTGAGTGAGAGTGTGTGCGGAGGAGATCGACGCCATTTCTAGGCACCGGGTGATGTTAAAGCAATGAGCCACAAGAGGCTTTGCATTACAGTGATTTTATGACGGATAGAGATGTTATTAGCATTGACGCAAAACATGATAAAATCACCGTAACTCGCAGACTCGGGTGGGTTATAGTTTTATTTACAGCCGGCAGCAACAGTATGATAGCAGAAACCAATTCTGAACAGTGTACATATCAGAATTATCTGCGATTATACTCCAGTAACTGTAATATTGATTAGTGTATTAATATAGATACAATTCGAATTTAGAGTCGGAAAAATATGTATAATAAGTCATTAGTATAATTAGGGCTGCACAATTAATTGCAATAAAATCAGAATAAGTATATGACCTAGTGCGGTTTTTACAAGGTCACTGTCCCTTACTAAAGATAAAAATAAAATATTGAGAAATGATAATAATAATAATAATAATAATGATAATATCTTTGCACACCCAATCAATAGTAATATTTTACAATAATATTATATTTATGTTAAATATAATTCTGTCACAACTAATGTGTGAAAAAAGATATGAGTCTACTGTGAGAATGCAAAGAGAACAGGGTTCTTCTTTTACTCTCTTATAGCGTCAAACCATCTGTTCTGCATCATCCTGTGTGTCAACATAAATAAAAAGTAACTCTTTCTATTAGCAGTGCAGGATTAGGGGGGAAAAGGACAAGTCATTGCTTGGTAATTTTGTATTTTTTGTGGTTTCAATGGCCCTCATTTATCAAAAGTGCGTACACCAAATTTCCAGCGTACACCTGGCGTACACCCAAAACCACGGTGACTTTGAGATTTATCAATATGGATGTTGGCGTACGGCACGCTCAAATCCTACGCCAGCTCAGGAGGTGGTGTACGCACGTTTTGAGTTAGTGCGGAAATGCGCAGAAAAACAATTCCTAACACCACAAAATGCACTGACAAACTGCAAGACATGATAATATGACCAACAACAACAACATAGTAATTATAAACTTCAGTGTTTATTTTTGTGCAACATGGACTTCAATGTTTAATTTGTGTGACTTTACCAAAGCAATTTGATTTTTAGCCATATGTATTCCTTCAGTTGCGAGCCTATGCGCTTTACCCTGACGTTTCAGGGTTTGGCCCGGCAGGTGCGCACAGACTGGGTTCGGTAACGAAAGGCTTTCAATGACCAAAAAATAATTCAGACTGACAAAATAATAAAAAATACATTCTTCTTCTTTTAAATAATAATAATAATAATACAAATAATAATAACGACGTTCTTCTTCTAAATAACAATAAGCGTCATTAATAATAAAAATCATAATAATAAGAAGAATATTACAAATTGTCATGCAATTATTAATGTGAATGAATGGTACTCCACATCACATCATCATCATCCTCATCATCATCACTATTGTACACCCCAATACATGTGACGTGATTCGAAATTGAATGCTAATTCAAAAGACGTGCTGTAAAATAATGCATTGTGATAGGTCATTTCGGCTCCACGTCGGAGAAGTTTCTCTTCTGTGCCGTCTTCCGTGTGTCCATGGCGTAAAATGAGGGCGTGGGGGAAGCGGAGACTTGAATATATAGGGGCGTGTTATTCTAATGACGATCGTTTTCAGCCGCGGGATTTATTAAGGGCAGGCATTGCGTACACCTGGATTTCAAAGGTACGCACAGCTTCATAAATCAGGCGGTGAGAGGAGTGTAAGCATAATCTAACGCCAACATATACGCCCGTTTCTACGGAAGAATGATAAATGAGGGCCATTGTGTTTTTGTTGCTTTTAGCCTTTTAAAAGCAACAACATGAGATGCATCTATCACAATGTGGTTCAAGTCAAATTCACAAGATTGGTCAAAATATTCACAATATTCTTTTTGGGCAAATCACGTTTGGAGCCATCATTTTTAGGAATATAATGCACTTCCTTCCTCTCTCTCTCTCTCTCTCTCTCTCTCTCTCTCTCTCTCTCTCTCTCTCTCTCTCTCTCTCTCTCTCTCTCTCTCTCTCTCTCTCTCTCTCTCTCTCTCTCTCTCGGTTAACATAGCTCTGTATCCTTTGGTGTATCAGCTTTTTCCTGCATGCCGTCCATCGATCGCCTTTACTCCACTGCATGACTGAAATTGATCGGAATATAAAGCAGGAAGAAGTGTGCTTCACCACAGGGCTACACACGCAGACACGGACACACCGTGATACATATGTACCACACTGGCTGTGGTCAGCCTTAATGCCCGGTAGGATGCTGGATGCTTAACAGATTTTATTGTGAAGATAAATGATGTTGCATAAGAGGAGGGAGTGAAGGAGACTTGCTATCTTTATTGAATAACTCTGAATGAGGCCGCTATCATCAGTCCTACATCATACTGTGTGCTGATATGTGTATCAGGCTCCTGGGTGTGGCTATCATGCAGGTACTGTACAAGATACGGCAGAACATTTATATCTCTGGTGACAGTGAGAGAATCCTTTCACATACTGTAGCAGCTACTATTTTTTGCGGGGTGGGGGAGTGAGATGTGGTCCCATTTTTGGTTGTGTTTAAAGTAGAAACTGTGATGATCCCCTTGTAAGGAACCCCTTCCTAAAAAGAAAGGCAGCTTTTTCTTGTATAAAATCCATTAAATCCAAAAATGTTTTATTATATTAATTTAATTATTAATAATATTATAATAATAATTAGGCTTTTTACAAAAAAGAAAGTTAAATTATTATCTGGAATTTATTTATTTATTTGTTTGTTTGTTTGTTTGTTTGGTTAACATCATGCAGATTTGTTTTCTTCTTACTGATACAAATTATTTTATCTATAGAATTCCATGATTATAATTTCTGACCAGTCTTAATTATTATTATCAAAAATGTTAATAGTATTGAATTAATAAGTGCATATTAATGTAATTTTCCTCATATTTTACAGACCCCCTAGCACCCCCTCGTGGCCCCCTGGTGATGATAATCTAGATATTACAGAACAAATTGGTTTTGTAAGAATATGATTGAGTGTTTGAGATGGTATTAAAATCTCTGACTTTTGTGATCTAACTTTGGGATTTTGGAAAATCTGAGACCAGTCGAGATCTCTTCTGAAACCAAGAAACGAGAGATTAATAATAATAATAATAATAGTTGTTGTTGTTGTTGTTACAAGTATGTTTTTTTTTCTTCAGGACAAACATGTGAGGGGCAGGAGACTTCAGCAAGTCTCCATTTAATCTCATCGCTGTCTCAGATAAATAAATAAAAAGTTCTCATTTATGATTTTTCCTTCATATGGGAAAACATTTTCCCATATTCTATTGCTTGCTGTATTGTTTTCCACTGAATGCCTCTTCCTCTGGTCACATCCATCATTCCTGACACTTATTCCCTGTGTTTTTTCCTATTTGCCCTGCTCTGTACTTGCACCTTGGCATGGCTGCAGACCAGAACATTGTGCTGCAGGGGGACTTGAGGGCCGTTGTAAATGACTGGCCAGGGAAACAAAGCCCCAAGCTTGTCAGCCAACAGAGGGACCACAGGCACCGAGCGGCCTGCTGAACTAATGGGATGGGAGGTGGTCTTCTTTCAGTGACAAGAAATCGCCATTGACCTCTGCATTTAAATGAGAAACGGAGGGAGAGAGATGGGTGTGATAGTAAGACAGCCAGAGAGAGATTGTCAGTATTGTCTGACATTTCTTGTCAACAACAAGTGCTCTGTAATGAGGGAATTCAAATCTATGAGGACAAGGCCAGTGGAGCTTAGCTTTTCACTACATCACGTCTATAATAAAACAAATTATTGAAGCCTCAGCTTGTAAACTGTGATCTTTTGAAAAGATTTGTATCAGTGAATCTCCGCTGCTGGGTTGCTGAAGCTCCGTCAGAGATTTGACATTTCGCCAGAAATGAGTAGTCATAGATAAGCAGCTATTTTGTTGACTTGCTTCTCTGATATCATAAGCTTTTCATGCATTTGTTCAGAACCAGAAGATCTAGTGGCTCAGCTTTACAAAGCACTGGACTGGACACTCAAAGAGACTCATGGATACTAAGTCCTTACAGAATACCTTAGCTGTTTTTCAAAGCATTACACTGCGTTTACACTAGATCTATCAACGATTATGCTTAATATTTGAAATCCTTCAAATGGTGTTCTTGTAGCTGGTAAAGATCATAAATGGTTTAAACAAAATTCGCTCAACACCTGGATATATATTTGCACCTTACCCTGATGTTGCTGTGCATATGGGCATACTGTTGATTCAAAAATATGATACTTTTCAATGTTTTTATATATATAATGTATAAGTAAAAGCAAGTGTATATTGCAGTATAGTCTTGTGACAATTTTTGGGGGGTTCAGTTCTAATATGACATTAAGTAATTTTATTTAAAGGGATATACGGTGAGTAAATGATTGAGATTTTTGGACGAACTATCCCTTTAAGCCATCATTTCAGTGAGACGCATAAATCGTCAGCTAACTCTGAGAGTGTTGTCCGCACTGTCTGTCCCCTGTGTGTATTGCTGCTTCTGAGCTAATCGATTCTCTGTGACCTTCACTGTATGTCAAGCCGCCAGGCACTCTGGGGGAATGTCACATCTGAGAGACGGCATCAGTGCTTGGCCCTGGGGAACCCCATCCCTTAACACCCCACACCTGCCTCGGCCCACGGAAACAAACTAAGACAGAGGGGATGTCAGGGTCTGAGTAGATTTCCAATCTCTTAGACACTTGGCCCTATCTCACCTCCTGACAGAGGAAACTGACAGTCTGGAGGAAACCAGCCCCACTGAATCTCAAGGAAAGGACTCAGTAATGAGGCTGATGGGCTACTAAGCTGTTATCAATATCATCAGTGTTCTGAAGGATGACTAATAGAGATCTTGTCCACTGCTCAACCCTTTTTGCTTTGAACACAAAGCACAAGCGCTTTGCATTGATTTCGACAGCAGTTTGTCAAAAGGTCTGGCAATGCACCCAGATGCAATTATTGGAAAATGAATTGAGTTTTTATTAAAAACATTTATAGTTTTATTTATTAAGGTTTTAAGATCCTCCTCTGGGGCGTTCTATCACCTGGCACCCTGAACGCATGCCAAATTAGCCTCAGAAGACCTGGTGAATATTTTGAAAATGAATGAGCATGAATACATGATCACCCACAGCTGATACTCAGACAAAGTTATTAGTGACTGCAAAAGAATCTTGCAAAATTAACGTTGATTTGTTAATTGTTTATTTTTATATATTACAATTATATAAAGAATGCAATTAATCATGCTCTTTGACCCATACATAACTTAATAAGGATTCAATAATACAATTCTATCTTCAACGTTTTTTCCTACTCAGCAGACATTATCTGCAATTAACCAAATATGGATATTTTGTAATCAATGTGTTTAATTGACACATACAAGGATAATTTGAATGAATGCAAACAAACGAGCCGAGTTAAGTTGTACAGTATAGCCAAGTCATTTGTATAGCACTTTTCACATTGTTCAAAGCATCTTTACAGAAAAACATGATGCTTATGTTTATAATATCTTGATGCCTTGCATTTAGCAGAACAGAGCTGGGTGATTAATAGTTTTATGACAATATAAAGAATCAAACAGTTGAGATTTGCGGTTTAGTATATATTGCATGTATGCGGATAAAGTTGGATGCAATATATATCCAATTTTAGATATATTTCTAGGTAATATTTAGATAACATTTTGCAACTATAATCAAGCAGTTGAGATTAGCTATATATTGCTTTGTCAGTGTACTGTATGTGGGTAAAATTGGACATCCTATATTTCCAAATTTAAATATCTCTGAACAATTTTATAGTTTACATTTTGCAATGGTATATCGTAAACAATCAAGCAGTTGAGATTTACTGTGTAATATATATAACTTGTTGTGAGTGTACTGTATGTATGTGGATAAAGTTGAATAAACCTACAGTAGTGGTAGGTTGGGTTAATGAATTCATTAAATGGTAATATTGAGAATTATGAAAGCTGGAAGTTTTTGTTCAAATCAGGGGTAAAATTGTGATCATATCGCCCAACTTTAAGCAGTTTAAATGAGGAGTTAATTGAAATTGGACATACTGTACTACTTATACATAACACATTGTACATAATTTCTTAATATCTTTTCCATATAGAAAATCATTTAGTGTAATTGACCATGTCCTTTACATTTTGTTATGTCTTGTTTGTTCATCATACGTGGCAACCTTTGTCCACTTAACCATTGTCCTTCTCTCAGTTTATGGTCTGTATTCAGGGCAAGCATTCAAATGTTCTTTATTTCCAGTTTATTTAATATTGATGTCAGTCAAAGTCTCTCAGGCACATTATAAGTTCTGTTTACAGATTTACAGCAGGTACGCTTGCACACGTTGTGAGGACTGTAATAAGTGCAAGGTTACCTTATTATGTTGGCTTTAGCAAAGTGAACTTGGCATCATTAATCACAATGAAGTCTTTTCCCAAATAGTAGACTCCTGTATTAATTCTAAGAAGACAGAGAGAGTGATTACTTCATTGTTCTCATCTATCATCCTTCAGTAATACATCTGGAGCAAACCAAATTCATGCAGACTGTACAGCAGGCCCCTCCCTGTCAGTTACAACTACATAGTAAGAGGGAGAAATGTGGTTGCTTGTTTCAGAGAGGTATGAGGCCTCTTGCATTATCTGGTGGTTATGTGGTAATCGTTGATATCACTTTTTGTGTGGCCATCTGAGGAGATGTCTTAGATTATAAAGTATTGTGGAAGGGGAGGTGCTGAAAGCTATTGATTTTAATGGTCATGAAATACTCTACCAAAAGACTTCAGAGCCTCATGTACTACTTCTTGGCAATGCTTAAAATGGTGTAATCTGAATAGAAAGCTGATAGATTGTGTTCAAAAAACCTCTAGTAAACTTTTAAATTGCAATGTAGTCCAATGCCATTATATGCTAAGAACATAAATGTAATAGAGGAGTGTTATGCTTGTAAACATTTAAATGACAGAATCAGAATTTTTGGGTGAACAATCCCTTCACTCACCCTCATGTCATTGCAAACCTATATGACTTTCTTTCTTTTGTAAAACATTTTTAAAAAATGGGACATTTTAAAGTATGTTTAACTTTGGATAAATACATTTAAAAACGCTCTCCTAACCTTTTACTTACCTCTTAATCTGTTACATGACGTAATTTTCCTTTTCTTCTTTATCCTTTAGCATCACCAACTCTTCCGCCTTTGAAATCGGAGCATTTCAAACCATGTCAGGAGAAAGACCTGGCCTATTGCCTGAATGACGGGGAGTGCTTTGTCATCGAGACCCTGAGCGGCCCACACAAACACTGCAGGTATGACTGCACTTCCTGTTTATGCATTGGAGGGAAAGGTTCGGTCTACTCTTCGCTCAAGAAATAAATGCAATCACTATGGATGGGAGGCTCTATACGGTTTCAGAGCGATGACAATTCCATATCCCATTTTCGGAGAAAATGATCCTTCTGGAAATATCCGCCAGTAAATCTCTCTCTCTCTCTCTCTCTCTCTCTCTCTCTCTCTCTCTCTCTCTCTCTCTCTCTCTCTCTCTCTCTCTCTCTCTCCTCTCTCTCTCTCTCTCTCTCTCTCTCTCTCTCTCTCTCTCTGTCTCTCTCTCTCTCTGTCTCTCTCTCTCTCTCTCTCTCTCTCTCTCTCTCTCTCTCTCTCTCTCTCTCTCTCTCTCTCTCTCTCTCTCTCTCTCTCTCTCTCCCACATCGTTTTTCTACTCTTGTGTCTTATTGGCCTCCTCTCTGGGACTCTCGCTGTTGCATGAAGCTCTTAGTCATGCTAACGATGACAGCTTTGTCATAGCCTGAGAGCTGTCTAAGGTCCCTTCTCTGCTAATTAAAAGTGGCACTTTGCAGAAGTTCATTAGAGGCTTGTTTTGGTTCTGTTGGCTTTTTTTTCAAGGTTGAAAATAGGATTCACAAAATGGAGGCAGAGCATTTCTGACACTGATGTGTTCACCTTTTGCACGAAGCATGAGCACAATTTCAAATAACATTTCCTGGATGTGAGGGTTCACTTCCGTAGGTTTTGCATGAGCAGTCTTTTTTTCTCATTTGCCTAATGGAACACGGAGAAATTGCATGTTTGGAACTGAAGAGCCAAGAAGGAGCAGAAGCCAAGTGTCCTCATTTTAATCAGTGGTAATTGGTGTTGTTTTAGGTGGCCCATTTATTTGACTGAAGCTAAGCTAGTTCAAATGTTCTGGCTCTGATTAATTCCCAGAACACTCTTCCCTCCCAACTTAAAGCCAAGGACATCCATGCATCTGTCTGTTCCTCAAAGCAAGGTTTTGATGCTCTCAAAGGATCAATTCACTGGAGAATGTGGATTCTATTGAAAGAATAAAGCTACTAAATCCATTTGCATTGCAGCGGTTTTCATGGCATTGAAATGGCATACACAAAAAGCTATACAGTATAGTTTGTGCTGAATGCCACTCTTTGTTGATATTTTAAGTAGTTTGCATGCATTGCATGTTTTATGGTTATATGGGCCTTTAGCCTTCAAAATAACTGAAACCGGAAGTGACAAGCACTGGGTTGTGCTATAAGATGTGTTTGGACTCTATATTTACAGTATTGAAGCTGTGTGCTACAGATGTTTTTTGAGACACCTGCAGTTATAACGCTGTTTCTTGGCTCCCTTTATTCGATTGCTCTTTTTAGTTGAGTCTTGAACAGTCTGGCAGTGTAGTTTTTTTAAATTAAAATCGGATGTGCGGGGCTGCATCAGGAATCCAATTTCTGTAACCCATAATGCAATTTACATTGGATGGTTATGTTGCATTTTACATTGGATGGTTATGTTGCATTTTACATTTACTGGCTCTCATTGAGCACAAAGCAATATGCTTGAAGTAGGCAACCAGTCACTTTCACTCACCAATTTGCTAAAGTGCTATCAGTCTAAGTGTACCAGTGTGCTCAAAGATCTAAAAGCTAAGCTAAGTATCATGTGTGCTCCAACCATGTATGAGTCTATGGCGCAACTGGCTACTATGGCATAGAGCCAGGGTCCACAATTAACACCCATCAAGCATCAAATTCAAGTAAAAAGTGGCTTTGGTGAGTATGGAACATGGTACTCTGCACTTGGCTGGTAACGTTATAAGGATGTTTTTTTTTTTTTTTTTTTTTTTTTTTTGAATCGCTACGTAGTATATAGCGCCAGCAGCCATATCACCCTGTAGCTCAAGACTGGTTGGCCACTGATGCTAAGCAGGGTTGAGCCTGGTCAGTACCTGGATGGGAGAACTGGGAAAACCAGGTTTCTGCTGTAAGAGGTGTTAGTGAGCCCATCAGGGGGGTGCTCACCCCGTGGTTTGTGTGGGTCCTAACGCCCCAGTATAGTGATGGGGACAATCGGAGGGCTTTGAACGCAAAAAGGTTTAGATCCACTGGTCTAAATTGAACTGAAAAAATGTATAAATAAATAAATTTGCCAGACGGGCCGGTCTGAGTATTTCACAATCTGCTCAGTTACTGGGATTTTCATGCACAACCATTTCTAGGGTTTACAAAGAATGGTGTGAAAAGGGAAAAACATCCAGTATGTGGCAGTCCTGTGGGCGAAAATGCCTTGTTGATGCTAGAGGTCAGAGGAGAATGGGCCGACTGATTCAAGCTGATAGAAGAGCAACTTTGACTGAAATAACCACTCGTTACAACCGAGGTATGCAGCAAAGCATTTGTGAAGCCACAACACGCACAACCTTGAGGCGGATGGGCTACAACAGCAGAAGACCCCACCGGGTACCACTCATCTCCACTACAAATAGGAAAAAGAGGCTACAATTTGCAAGAGCTCACCAAAATTGGACAGTTGAAGACTGGAAAAATGTTGCCTGGTCTGATGAGTCTCGATTTCTGTTGAGACATTCAGATGGTAGAGTCAGAATTTGGCGTAAACAGAATGAGAACATGGATCCATCATGCTTTGTTACCACTGTGCAGGCTGGTGGTGGTGGTAATGTAATGGTGTGGGGATGTTTTCTTGGCACACTTTAGGCCCCTTAGTGCCAATTGGGCATCGTTTAAATGCCACGGCCTGAGCATTGTTTCTGACCATGTCCATCCCTTTATGGCCACTATGTACCCATCCTCTGATGGCTACTTCCAGCAGGATAATGCACCATGTCACAAAGCTCGAATCATTTCAAATTGGTTTCTTGAACATGACAATGAGTTCACTGTACTAAAATGGCCCCCACAGTCACCAGATCGCAACCCAATAGAGCATCTTTGGGATGTGGTGGAACGGGAGCTTCGTGCCCTGGATGTGCATCCCACAAATCTCCATCAACTGCAAGATGCTATCCTATCAATATGGGCCAACATTTCTAAAGAATGCTTTCCGCACCATGTTGAATCAATGCCTTGTAGAATTAAGGCAGTTCTGAAGGCGAAAGGGGGTCGCACTAGGGCTGGGCGATATGGCCAAAAAAAATTATCACGATCATTTTTTTATATCAGTCGATATCGATAATTATCACGATAAATGTCAAATCTTTATTTATTTCAAGTTTAATGGCAGATTTTTGCTCCTAAGTGAAAGTTGTAGAAACCAGTGTGTTAATTGTGGTTTTAAACTACTCTTTATTGTCAGAACATATCATGACAATCACTTGCCAAACGTATATTTCTTAGTTTCTGCATGTGCTAATGGGGATATTAAGTCTTGAAACAGGTTTGTGTTGCCTTACTTTAATGGCACATATCTTCAGCACAGTTTGCATTGCAGGCTGCAATATTAATATTACATGTTTTATCTCGAAACGCATATTTGACAGTGAGTTGACAGTAAATCTGCATCCTAACTCAAGCTAATACTACTATGTTAAATTTATGTTCATTAACAAAAACAGTAACATCTGTTAAAAAAAATTGACAACCACACTTTTATTTGGTCAAATGTAATATTCTGACTGAGTTTTAACCATAGTTTTTAACCATTGCTTATCATGCATTTAGATCATGATAACCACAGATAAAGCCAGGCATAGCCTATAGCACCTCACTATAATGGCAAAATGTAACTTTATGGTTTCTATGGTATCTGTATGAAAAACAGTAGCCTAAATACATTATTAAATACTGTAATTATATTCCATTAGTCATTTAATACATTGTCTACATTAATAATATAATACAATTCAATGTATATCCCACATTTCATGGTGCAGTTAATATTACTAGGCTAACCTTACAGTAAATCCATGGTAAATGGATTCAGTATCAATTCAGATTGACAGTGTTTCTCCTGTTCGTCAGCTCTGTTTCATCTGCCTTTAAACTGGTTTAAATCACTGAGACATTTGTGTTCTTCGCTGAATTCAAGCGCTTCTCACTGGATCTCGTGAGCGAGGTGATCAGAGTCGCGTCTGCTCTAGTGAGCTCACGCTGCGCTGCCGTTGTGCCGTTTGGACTTTGACCCGAGCGGATAAACAGTCCGTGAGGCGCGCGCGCGCGGTTCAAATGAGTTTCGTTCCGCTTTTGGCGCATAAACATTATCGAACATTTATCGAACTCTTGATATCGTTTTATCGAGAAAAATTATATCGCGATAATTATCGTTATCGTGTTATCGCCCAGCCCTAGGTCAAACACAGTATTAGTAGCCTATGGTATTCCTAATAATCCTTTAGGTGAGTGTATATATATATATATATATATATATATATATATATATATATATATATATATATATATATATATATATATGTATATATGTATATATGTATATATATATATATATATATATATATATATATATATGTATATATATATATATATATATATATATATATATATGTTAGGACCCTCACTGATGACATTGATAATTCAAATCATAATAAATTAATATAGCAAAGATTTGGACGAAAATGAGGTAGAAATTTGGAAGCTAAATTTTGTGTATTGGGTGTAATAGAATATGCTTTAATATTGAAAAATACATTATTTTGTCACATATTGTACATTATTGTAGCTCCTGCCCAGTCTTTCTGAAATATTTATTTAGTTAGCCTATCTAAACAACATAGACAAAACAGGAGTATTTGGGGTTAGCCAGAGTTTAGTAGACAGATGGAAAGAGAGATAGAGTCACAATTTTTTTTTAAATGGGGACATGGTGGCAACCGGTAGATGCTGCTCACTACGAAGCTAACAACTGATTAAAATAACTGTGTTTGTGCATGTTTGATGCAAGATACATGGCAGGTAGAGAATCCTGTTTCCTTTGCTGCACCGAGTAAAACAACCCGTTTGTTTCTGTTGACCTAGATTCATAGAGTGTGTGGATTCTTTGTTGAGCTGCCTCATCTGGTCTATAAACACAATATACAGGAGGATGTTAGGGCTTACAGCAATGTGATTACATAGTGTGCATGGTTGTGCATCATAACCCAGGAACCCACCCATCCGTGTTTTAGCAGTTGCTGGAGCACCCCATGACACAAGTTGACAAATTCCATATACGCTATATAATTCCAAACCCATAAGCACAGAATAGGGGTGTAAAAATGTTAAAAGAACAATATGGCCCCTTAAGTGTTAAAGGGATAGTTCACCCAAAAAATTTAATTATGCCATTAATTTCTCACCCTCATGTCGTTTCAAACCCGTAAGACTTTAGTTCATCTTCGGAACACAAATGGATAACTTTTTGATGAAATCTGAGAGCTTTCTGTCCCTTCATAGACAGCTATGCTACTTTGACACTTTGACTCTTCAAAAAGTTCATAAAGAGATTGTAAAACTAATCCAAATTAATTAGACTGTTTAGACCAAATTTTCTGAAGAGACACGATCACTTTATATGATGAACATATTTAATTTAGGCTTTTATTCACATATAAACATTGATCAGCTAACATAAACATAAACTCAACCGAACTTTCTTGACGCGCAAGAACAAACCTCATTGGTTCCTGTGGAATCTCAAACGCGCTTATTATACCGTGAAAATCTCATACCGTTACAAAGTTCTCGCACTTCAAGCGAACATGCTTGAGCTTCCGTTTACCATAACTGATGTTATGGTAAACGGAAGATTTTGCACTAAATCGTTTAATTCATATGGATTAGTTTTACGGTTTTACCAGTACAAATCCAAAAAGTGTTGTTATACCTAAACCTACCCATAAGTTATCCCTAAAATCAGAGGGAAATGATAGGTGAATAACACTGATGTAGAAGCACCTACCAAACGCTGGCTGTGAGCCTGAACTTGACATAAGCTGTAAACTTGTCCCTCAAATCTGATTTGTTCAACAAATATGTTGATCCAGGATCATGTTGTACGTGGTGAAATCACGTTCACCAGCCATATTGCACTCCTGCCTGTGTGATATGGCATATATAAGCAAAATACAGAAAGTGGAAACTCAAATTTTATTTTTCATATCAGGTTTCGATTTTTGTATTTCCTTTTTTTATATTATCACATAGTTCTTTTATGGATTATTAGCAGTATTAGACGTAACCTATTTTTTAATTATATGTATATAATTTATTAAATTTATTCATTTATTTAATTTATTGTAGATAATGTTTGTTGCCTTGTAAATTACACTGTCCACTTCTCTCTCTGTATCAAATTCAGCTTGTGGTCCCTCCCAGAGCATTAATGGGAACAGAAAGCCATGCTGCCTGCAGCTTAATTGTTTCTATTGCCTCCGTTTCTTTTTCTGCGGGAATAGTCTCTTTATGATTCACTGTCTTCTTTCTACTGCCTCTTGGAAAATCATAAAAAAGCCTCCTCACCTGGGCTGTCACTAAGATGTCAGAGACATAAAAACACAACCTGGCCCAAAAAAAAAAAAACTGTAAAATTTACTGCAGCTATGGTTGCAAGAAATTTACCGAAAAAAAATATGGTAGTAACATTCTAGGTTTTACGTATTTAACTTAAATTTACAGAAATAAAACTATTTAATTAACTGATATAATGTAAATATACCAACCTGTTGAAGTATTAATATATGTTTTGTACCATAATTCACTGACAACCACCAAACTCAGCAATGATGCATCACATGATGAAACAAAGCTCATCACAAGCAGAGCTGAGAAAGTACATACTAATATATAGAAGGCGCGCAGAGTGTCATTCACAAATACTAAACACCATCAAGGTAACAATAAAATAAAGCAATAAACATTAATTTAACAACATTTGATGTTATATAAAACCCTAATGCACTTAGCTATTTTTCGTATCAGTTTCTCTTCTTAGTTATTTCAATGAAAACGCATCGAATTTAAAGTGTCACGCAGGGAATTGTGGCAATGTCAATTTACGTTATTTCACTGTAAATTATACAATGACTTGTTCTTTTTCACTTCCAAAACCTGTAAATGTAAAAGTATTTTACTGTAAAATTACATAAAATGTAGCACAAACTTAAAATATTTTAATCAAGATGTATTTGTTTACTTTTATATGATATATATATATATATATATATATATAATTATTTTCATCATTTCATCATTATCGCATCTTTTGCGGTCAAAACTGACTGTATCCACACAAGCAAGCGTGCATCTGCGTGCAGAATCGCTCTACATTACTGCCGTTCTGTACCTTTGTAAAAGTGGGGTTCTAGTTGATTTAAGATTCAAAAACATGCCACAAGTAAGATTTTGTTTTTAATCTTGATAAGTATAAATGGAAAAGAACAATAGGAAGTGTTAAATGAAAGAAAATCTGTGATTCAGCCAAGCTGGCACTTCCAAAGCCTTACTAAGTCACTGCTTGCTTATCCTATCCTGGAGGTCGGCATTAGATTTCTCCTCCGCTGCTGGGTAGTGTGTAAGATCTTGACTCTTGTTAGTGTTGAGAAGGTAAGCCTCTACTGCCACAACAACACTGCACCAATCCCATCTGTCAGTGTGCTGCCACATGGGGCTGGAACACGGGTTGAGACCTCCCCAAAGCCCCCTGCCAATATCACTGCAGCTGAAGGGCCATGTGTACACTGTTAACGGCCTCTGGTCTGAGAGTACTGTCGGGGGGAGCAAGATCGTGCGATTAATTTCAATAGGCTGTGGTGTTGTATGGTTTTAAATTGGATGTGAATTTTGTGGTTACAGCTTATAGCCTGAAGCTATGATGCAAATATAGGGAGCATTTGCAATGGGTTTTTGTCAGGGGAGGGATTATGAATGCATGCAAAGCAGATTTATTGTCAAATATGCAGACAAACATTGTCTCATGAATAGGCAAAGAGAGAGAGAGAAACAGAAATGGATGTATTATTGAGTATGCTTGTGATACTGATTTTATTGTTAAAACATCACAACTCATCATATGAAACAAAATGCCTGCCGCTGAAAGTGTGGAATCAATGAGAGGAAAATTCACAAAGATGGAAGCCATTTTCGTGTCTCTATCTTCCAATTTGCAATTCATTGATCCGGAACAATGAGAGTTGGCACTCCCCAGACAATATAAAAGGCTTTTCTCTAGTCTTTGGTCCAGTTCACCAACAACTAGCCCATTTTGCTAGATCGAGGAACATTACATCTGATAAAGTATAGTTCTTAACTTGTGAATCAGCACTGAAAAATGGGTCTGATAGGGATAAACAGCAGAAAAAAAACAATGCTAAATGCAACTAACCATACACAAAAAAACAAAAAAAAAAACATTTCAAATACATTTTGAAAGGGAGGGCAATATACTGTATGTTGCTCAAATGTTGTTGTTGTTTTAAATATAATACTTTCATTCTGCAAGGATGCATTAAAGTGGTCAAGTCTCACAGTAAAGAAATGAATAATGTTACAAAATATTTATATTTCACATGAATGCTGTTTGAACTTTATATTCATCAAAGAATATTGAACAAAAATGTATTACAGTTTCCAGTTTTATCAATCACAACTGTTTTCAATACTGATAGTAATAAGAAAATAAATCTTGAGCACTGACTGAATCAGCATATTAGAATGATTTCTGAAGGATCATGTGACACTGAAGACTGGAGTAATGATGCTGAAAATTCAGCTTTACCTTCACAGGAATAAATTACATTTTAAAATGTTAAAAAAAATACAAATATTTTAATTTGTAAAAATATTTCACAATATTACTGCAGCCTTGGTGGAAATAAGAGACTTTTTTCAAAAACATTTAAAAAAAATCGTATTGACCCTGTGTGTGTGTGTGTGTGTGTGTGTGTGCAGGTTTATATTACATTGTGGGGACCAATCCCCACAAGGATAGTAAAACTTGAGATCACCTACACTGTGGGGACCAGCCAGCGGTCCCCACAAGGGAAATGGGTTAATAAACATACTAAATTATATATTTTTTTTAAAATGTAAAAATGCAAAACAAAATTGTGTGATGGGTAGGTTTAGGGGTAGGGTTAGTGTAAGGGGACAGAATATACAGTTTAAAACAGTACAGTTTAAAAACCATTACATCTATGGAAAGTAGTGAACCAGACGTGTGTGTATGGAGCTGATGTACAACATCAGCGTATATGTGTGTATATATATATAAATGTATAAAATTTATAAATTTTAAAGATATTTTAGTTCAACTTATTAGAGAAGAAAACGTTAAGAACTACACTTAAAAGGTTTTGTGAACGTAGTGTCCAAGAACCCAATAACAACAGTGGAATCCTGTTAGTCAGTGCTTGAGACATAGAGCCCGAAAGTACACAGATTCTAGTAGCTTTGCATATCTCTGATACTAACGTTACAAATATTAGACCTTCCTTCCAGTCTCTGCGGTGCTAGTGTACTACAGCAACCTCTGTTTCATTGAAGGCTACATGTGGACTGTAACGATTACCCATTGAACTGGCCATAAAAAAAAAAAGAATGACGAAAAAACGATGTTTGTCAACCTCACAGCCCTGTAACCTCAGCAGATGTTTTGCACTGCTTTCCTCTGCTAAATATTCTAAACTGTTTGATACACATAAGATTTACCTTTGAAGATTCTGCCACTTTGGATGAACCAAGATGTTTCTGTGCCAAATCTGAGGCAGAGAAAATCCCCCCTCTTATCAGGCCCGACATGACCTTCCCATGCTGAACGAAGCACAACAGTGGGTTTCCATGTGATGCTCATCCACCCATATAATGGAATAAGATAGCAATGATGTGATATCTGCCAAGGTAAAACTTATAACTGTGTGTAGAAAAAAAAAGAGTTTCTTTCCCTCCACTTCAGAGCACCTCATCTATGAGCAGCTATCCTGGGACTCAATACGATGCTCTAGCAGGTCAGATTAGAGGGATAGAGAGGAAAAGAGTGTTAGAGAGATCTGCTGTGAAGTGCAAAAGAAAGTAAAATAAATCTGAATTTGTTTCTAGCACATTTTATTGGCAATGTTATTTTCCATGACTGGATAAATGATTGGCATATCTGAACAAGCAGTGATCTGCTATTATGCAATGAAATGGATAGTTCTACAGTTCCAACTGTACTTTATACATTGATAGTTACAACTATGACCTGTTCACATGACCATTCCTGTATTTTCCAGAATTTTAATTACTTTTTGCCTTCACTAGATAATTTGTAATATTCATGTGGTGTGATTTTTTTGTAATTGATGTAGTTATTTATAATGCTCATAACAGTTGCATGCTGTAGCATAGAGCTGCATGATTAATTGTTTAAAGCTTGTGATCTCAATTCAATCAGCCAAGCGATCTTATTTCTAAATGACAGTGATTTGTCGATGTCAGTGTCTATTAAACCTTTGACAAGTACGATCACAATGAACTTTCAAATCTGCGTTCATGCTGCCGCTGACCCAGAGAGCCGTTTTCATGTATGTATGAAACCGCTTCACTACCTTTTCAACCACACACTATCATTATTTCTGTGTTACAATACTGTAATTCAAATGATCACAAAAGTACTGGGATAAGTTTATGGTTCGGATATAAACACTGGTGTCTACGCTAGCGAATATAGTGGTCAAAATGGAGGAAATCACTTTATGAAAGTAACTTGCTTCTAATTCAGATTACATTAATCACAAATTGTTACACCAGTAGGAGGTGACAAGTGACTTAAAACATTTCTTTGTCATTGAATCATTCATTCAAACCGATTTATTTAATTAATTCAAATTAATTCAATAGTTTTTAAACAGACTACAGCTATTCATATTTTGTCAGAACCTCTAATAAATTATATGGTATTTTGTTTAGCTGTCTAGTCAGAATTGTGGGAGAATTGTGATCTATATTAAAAACAATGATTCGTGCAGCTCTACTATAGCATTTGGGGCCAGATTTACTTACAGCTTGCGCCAGTGCAAAACCTCTTTTGCCATTAAAAAGCACTACTGTCAGGATTTACTAAAGACAGTGGAAATATTAGTGCTGAAAAGGCATTGACAAATTCTTTTCTTTTCTTTTTTTTCGGCTGACCTTTATATATATATTGTGTATATATAGTATAGCAAGTCAGAATAAAGGGCATTTCTAACCTGGTACAGGATGCTGGAATTACGACCATTATGCTTTCTGCATCTAACTGATGCTTTTAAAATTGTTTCTGTATCAGAAACAGCTGGGAAACGCGAACAGGAATGGAAATGGAAAAAGTAAATATTGTTTAGCCAGACAGAAAGTGAAGAGCTCTTCAGAAGAAGAGACAATAGAAGAAATGAAATTTCTTTCTTTTCCCAGAAAGGGGAAATTGTGAAGAGATTTTGAGATCTTTGGTGAGGACATGGGTGTCTGCAAGGGATGTGGAGGGTTGGAAAGACGATGTGTCGGAAGATAGGAGTGGATAAGAGATGTTTTGCAAAGATAGAAAGGAAGGAAACAAGAGGCAGTTTAGATGGCAGAGGAGCACTTCTGTTTTTAGAGAGCTCATTTTTTGCTCTTGCAGGTGAGCGTCTTCTTAACGAGGTTGAAATTGTTGGAAATTGAAGGCACTTGTAATTTCAATCACTCGTGCTGGAGGCCGCATGCACACACACTTGAATCAGAATGTAAATTCTGTTTCATAATTCATTTCAAGCACTTGTCGCATGTCAAACCACAGCCTTACTCAACCAAAACAACAAAAAAATCATTAATTTTCAGTGTCAAATGGAAATGCATGAGGATTTGTGGAAGGGGGAATCTAAAGCCTAAAAGAAATGATTTTTTTTATCTTTTTTTCATTTTCTCTGCTACAGATGCATTACCTCCATCAGCAGTCTCTTTCATTCTGTATACTGTATGTGGGGTTTAGGTATTTCAGTTTCCCCCACAAACTGTATTTCATGCAGCGCTGATAAAGTATCTAGTGGAACAATACAAAGAGCAAGAGCAGCCTTGTCCTATAAAGCCTTATTCTCAAGGTCTACATTTTCCTTAAGGACAACCAGTTAACAGCAAACACTTATCATGATAAATGTTAGAGACTTTCATAGCTCTGATGTGAAGTGCAATCTACTTTATGCCGATAGATAAATCATTCCGTTTTCTTATGCATGTCTGTTTCACACAGCAAATGACAGCACAAAGAGAAAGCAGAGAATAAGAGAAAAAAATAACATTATGTAGTCAACCTTTGTGCACTTTGTCTCCCAAACTGACAGCTCATTTCACAAGCATACTAGTAATCCAAGCACACCCTAAGGGTTCAGTCATATATGTATACACTGCATCTTAATGAGTAGCATACGAAATTGCATGGAAACTCAAAATTGAAGGTATGAATTGAAATGCAAGGGAGCCTTTTATTGTTTACTGTTGTCTTTTTTTAGAAACAGCAAATGCAATCCAATAATTGGCAGTACTGTATTTAAATAACAGAACTAAACAAACATAACATGTTGTAACACGTCATTATTTTATTATTTTTAATTTTCATAATCTTTATCTTTTAACTTGCTACATGTTGAACAACCTGTTTGAAAAAAGAGACTTGTTCAGGAATCTGATTTCACTGGTTGTGCTGTATTTTTTTATTTACTAAAAAGAACTGACATATTAGAATCATTGGTTAAGGAGTCATATTATACTGGTTGTGCAGACTGTTTATTATATACTAAAATGAACTGACTCGTTGGAATCATTCCTCCAAGAATCGAGTTGTATTATTGATTGTGCTGTATGTTTTTGATTTATTCAAAAATAACTGACTCATTAAAATCATTTGTTCAGGAGTCAAATTATACAGGCTGCGCAGTCTGCTTATGATTCACTACAAGAGAACCGAATGATTAGAATTATTCATACAGCTACAGGAATCGAATTACGCTGGTTGTGCTGTGTGTTTCCGATTTACTAAAAATGACTTACTCATTGGAATCATTCATTCAGGAATCGGATTACGCTGCATCTGCTGTATGTTTTTGATTCACTAAAACCATAGTAATGGACTCAGAATCATTTGGGAGTCAGACCACACTGGCCCTGCTGTAGATATATAGATATATTGTGTGTTGCGACACCACTGGATAAGTATTATAATGGTTAACAGATCCGAACGTTCTCCGTTCCCTAACCCTATAAGTATGACATTACTATAGTCTGTTTTGATACATTTCTAACCATTCTCTGAACTCTTTACTCTCTCACAGAGAGCCAAACAACTGTGGTGGCATCCTTTGATCGTGACCAGCCCTTCTCTAAAGCCCACTTTAGTGAATAATTCTCCCTGATTAAGTCATGATTAGGATCACTCTGTTAATCTAGTCCCCCTCGCCCAAGGCAAGAGTTCAGTCAGAATGTAATTTCCTTACCTCTTGAAGTTTCAATTGATTTGTGTTGACTCCATTGTTATTTCTAATTAATATGGTTTAACAAGATAATTGTGCGATTGTATTAGCTTGCTTTGTCTGAAAAATAGCAGAGAATTTCCAATTAACATGCATGCAACCAGTACAATTAAAAGTACAGTTCCTTTTTCCTGCTGTAAATTGATATTGTGTGCCTTTCAATACCCTTCATAGTGTGTGTGTGTGTGTGTGTGTGTGTGTGTGTGTGTGTGTGTGTGTGTGTGTGTGTGTGTGTGTGTGTGTGTGTGTGTGTGTGTGTGTGTGTGTGTGTGTGTGTGTGTGTGTGTGTGTGTGTGTGTGTGTGTGTGTTTACTGTATTAACACCACTCGCATTCGCTGAAACTTGAGAATAGACACGTGGGCTTTATTTACTTTGCAGTCTTACTGCTGTCTGCTTTCACTTCACTGACAGGCCAAGAGTGAAAATGAGGGGAAATGGGAAGGCTCATTACACACAAACAACATGAGAAACTTCTCTGTTAATGTGCAAACCAAGTAACTGCTATTCTATATGAGCGAAATACAGTTTCTAAGCAAGGCAGCTCTTTCAAGTCAAGAAGTCTGAAATGCTAATTGCATGCAAATGAATGCAAATGAACCCTTCATTTTCCACACAAAAATGCACAGCGATTATCTTCTATAAATAACCAAACCAGAGCAAATGAAAAGATCATTTAAATTTTTTAAATTATTGGCCACCAAAAAAAAATTAAAATCCCCTTCAAACCTTGAGAAATGTTATTTGGCATTAAGAAGAGGTGGGAAACAGTTTTTGGCAACAGAGAAACGCAAACGGAAAAATCATAAAAAATATTGAAAAAGAATCAGAAGTAGAGGAGTAATGGCAGACGTTTCAGTGCTGCAATATTTTGCATATGGCTAACCCCGAGCTAAATACAGCGATGAATGTATTAATTTGAGCTATTAAGGGGTATGTCACTGAAAGGTTAGCCATGTCTGTCTCTGCTTGCATCTATCAATCCATTTATAGTTCAGAGCACATTAATGATATTGATTTTTTTGGGAGTCTAGTAGGGGTGGTGAAAAAAATCGATTATTGATTAATCGCGAGTATGTTATGGACGAGTATGAATCGATTATTACATTTTCAAAAATCGATTTTTTTATTATAAAAAAAAAAAAATTGCATTATTTTATTTTGTAAAAAATGTTATACCGGAAGTTGAACGTCACGAACGCGCCCAGTTCCAGTTAGCAAGCGCGTGTAACGGCAGCCAGAGCGAGTGAGAGCAGGTGTGCCGGAGACACACTGGCTGCGTGGCGGCGTCTCAGCTGCGTGGTGTGTCCGTTTTTATTTCGGCTCCCATGTTAACAGGTTAGAGCTTGCACACTGCCTGCATGAGCCGCGCGGAAAACGCGTGCATGCTAGAAATAGAACCGACGCCTATTTTTCACGCGACACGCAAGCGTGTTGGAAGCATAGGTTGGAAGCGTTTCCAGGCAAAATAGAATAGGAAACGATGTTTATATGTCATTTTGTACACGAATACATATTAATAAATTACATTTTGATGTTTGAAAGTCTAGGTTTTGATATAAATTCAGATATCAATGTAATTTAATCAAATAATAATAATAATAATAATAATAATTATCGATTTTCAAATATTGCCATTATTTTTGCCTATATACAAATTTATGTCATTTTTATTTTTTAAACAATCGAGTCCTGGTGTTCACTACAGAGGTCATAGCATAACATATGAATAAAATATCTCTTTTTTCATTTGTTTCTTATGCTCTTAACAATGTGATTACATGAAGAAGAAAAAAAACTTTTGAAAAAAACGTTCTGGGCCTCAGGAGGATATAAAGAAAATAGAATACAATAACAACATAGTGTGTCTTCTGAGTGACGGTCCACCATCAGGCTAAATATAGGCTCTTTAAAGCTACACAAAATTTGTAAATGTTATTGAAATAAACAGACAGCCCACTTCCCTATTTTTCGGATTTTGGAAGATGTGTGATAACAGTTGAAATTGTTGTCGTAAAGGCAAGAGGCAAGAGTTGAAATTGTTGTAGTAAGGATTAACACACCGCTAACCCAAATGTAGACTGTCCCTCTATGTCACCTAGCAGCAGCGGCGCCGCGTCAGACACGCTTCTGGTGTGCAAAGACACAGAAAACGCGACGCAGCTGACACGCAACAGAAACGCCACGCTCACGCCACGCAGCCAGTGTGTCTCCGGCCTAACGAGCGTTGCTTGCTACAACACCTTGTCTTTCTAGAAGAAAATTGTCCAATTTCTACAGAATGTTGGTTCTGATCTACTTCCTAAAGGAAATAAGCCTTTCATTTATTTGTTATTGTTTAGTTCAACTTGATGAGTCACAACACAATGTGATGTATTCATTTCTGTGTTCTACAGAACATAAGCTACATACAAATAATTCTGAAGTTATAACTACACGACACAGAAAGTGCTTTGAGTTGTTGTTACTCAATAAAAGAGTTAAGTAATTCAGCAGCTGACTTTTTTTAATACTGCAATCACTTTGTAGTGTATTTTCGTTTACTGTTGTGAAATGGAAAATCAATAATCGCTAATCGAGAATCGTTAATAATCGAAAATCGACTGTAATCGAATCGGGACTTCAATAATCGTAATCGAATCGAATCGGGAAATCAGACAGATTAACCACCCCTAGAGTCTAGAGGGCATTCGGCATCTAACTATCCTGTCCACTTATCTGGGAAGGTGTATTCATATTGTTCCTGCACCATTTAGTTCTGTCATTGTGTCTTACAGTACTTCAATTGTTATTCTGTCCTACTGACATATATCAATCACAATATTATAACCACCTGCTTAATATTGAGTAGGTCCCCCTCGTGCTACCAAAGCAGCTCTGATGTGTCAAGGCATGGACCTCTGAATGTGTCCTGTGGTATCTAGCACCAAGACATTAGCAGCAGATCCTTTTATGGTTACGTGGTGCAGCCTCCATGAATCAGATTTTGTTGGTCCAGCACATCCAGTAGTTGCTCAATTGACTGTTCGCAAAAGCCACGCCCCCTAGTTATTGTTACTACGCCCGTCAAACAAATGGTCTAACACGCGACAGATTGCCATGACGGGAAGAGGTATACCCGTGCGTGTCAGTGACCTTTTGGAGCAATACCTCAGCGATATCCTCCAGATCGAGGCAAAAGGGGTTACAGTATGCAGTGGAGGGATATATTCAAAATATAGAAATACGCAATGAAGGAGACACGACTACTATCGAGGCTAATGCTTACTGGTCTCGAGCTAAATCTGAGAAACCCCATGACCAAATGCAACCAGCACAGCCTTGAAGAAGATTTTATAAGCTGGTTCAGTGGCTAATGTTTGGAGTTAGAAATATATAACTCGCGCTGCATATTTAGTAATTTTGCCTCAGATACAGCTTTAACAAGCAGGTTGTTCATTACCACGGCAACCGCTTGCGTGTCATGCTGAATGCGATGGGATGCGAGACGGAAAGATACAGATAACCATACATTATTTAAGGTTATTTCTATTCGTTACGATATTGATATATGAACTGATGTTGTCAAGTAAGCTTCATGCTTTCCCCGTTGCGAGCGTGCACTCCTCTAAACTGTAACTTAGTCTACGGGTGCTGCACTGCTAGTTGACTGCTGCTCATTTTCCCCAGAGAATATCATGTTAACAACAACCCTTTAGAAAACTTAATTCCTTTGTGGATCCTCTTGATCTGCTTTCTCCATGTTTCTTTGACTAATCTCAGTGTCTCGGTCTCACGCACGCTGCACGCGAGTTAACCATGTTCGACACATTTAACAACTGGGAGTGGGGCCGTCCACACTGTTTTATCCATTGTAGGCATCGCTCACGTTGTGTTTTCGGCTTTGGAAACGGAAAGAACACAACTCCTCCAGACAATCTCTCGGGGTACCATAGTGTCCGATTTACAAACGCCGTGGGCGCACCGCTTCACCATCTTGCTTGGAGTCGATGTTTGACGGACCTGCTCACATAGTAACGGTTGCTATGATGTGTGATTGGACAATGGCCGTTTTGTGGGAGGGGCCTGCGAACGGTCAATTGGAATGAGATCTGAGGAATTTGGAGGCCAAGGCATCACCTTGAACTATTTGTCATGTTCTCATTCCTGAGCAGGTGCATTATCCTGCTAAAAGAGGCCACTGCCATCAGGGACCACAGGGACCACCATTGCAATGAAGAGGTGTATGTGGTCTGCAACTATTCTTTTGGTAGGTAACGTCCACATGAATGGCAAGAACAAAGGTTTCCCAGCAGAACATTGCCCAGAACATGCACTGCCTTCGCCGGCCTGCCTTGTGGATGTAATACGTAAATGCAAATTATCAGAGTAAACTCAGAGAAACCCAATGGAGAAAACCCGAAAGTAAAACAGATAATTTTATAATTAAATATTGCAATACTTTGCGCTACTGTATCGATATAATTGCGTGCGCAAAATATCGCGATACTGAACAGAATAGTTTTTTTCCCCACCACTACTTGGTATATCCCACTGCTCGACAGGTGCAAATTGTAACAATATAATCAATTTTATTCACTTCACCTGTCAGTGGTTTTAAAGGTGAACAAAGTAACTTTTTTACCTTAACCGAACAGCTTTGAAGTCATTGTAATGTTTATATTACTGATTTCGTGTTGAATGGTGGTCGTCTCGCACCCCCCTGGTGCCTGTGAGCCGCAAAACCACCCTTGCAACTTTGGGCCGAGCCGCCGGCCTCAGTGTTAGGAAGTATCGTGTGATATCAGGTCTCGAGGTAACGAATTGCTTTACGGCAAAAAACAGATCTGATAAAATTCTGATAAAATGAGCATCAAACAGAAATAACCCGGCGCCGTATACATGTGGTGTTGGGCGCGCGCAACTCTTAAAGGGGCCATACCTTATTTCCACTCGTTACAGCGTCTATCCTACTGAACAGGTACCGGTGTACAGGGGGAGGGGATCCGGCCGTGAGTGCGAGCCATCTCTGCGTGAGTGCTATTCACGACAGTACAAGTACTCCACAGCGACTCTAGGGGTCGCTGTTTGACAAAAACGGAATTCCTACTTAGTGCTGCTTTAATGTTGTGGCTGATCAGTGTGTGTATGTTGTAAGCCATTCATACTGTAATATATAAGGTACCTCATATTATAATCATTTAAGGTAAAATATACATAATGGGATCTTCATGCTTGGAGTATTAGGTATCAAAAAGTTTAAAAACTCTTACATCCCACTAGGCTATTCACCACTACACCACAGCTATGACATTTTTCTTCATTTTCTACATTTTGCATTGCTCTTTTAATATATATATATATATATAGTTCTTCAACTTTCTGCATTTTGATTTGAACTAAAATTTCTTTCTCGCAGTAACATAAATAATGGCTGTTCTTAATAGCCTGGAGACATCGCAAAACATTTAAGTATTCTGGGTTTATAGATATTTTGCTTTAGTAATGCTTCAACCTGTCAACCGTTAAATGTTTACAGTTAAAAAGTTTTGAAAATCCCCCATGCAGGTGTTTGCCTCTCCACTCAACATCCTCTCGCATCATGTCAACATCTCTTAGCGATTCAGTGAGCTGTTGCCAAGGTACCTTGCACCAGAGATGTTTGTTTATTTTCTCCTTTTACTCGGAACCCATTATTTAGCTTGTTGAGAATAAGTGTGCAGACAGACACACTCATACAGACACACTTAGACACACTTTTTCTCCAAGGGGAGTTTATAGTGACACTTTTTATAGATTACACTTTTCAAGGTCATCAGGTTTTAACAGCATTTTTCTAAAAGTTTTTGACAACTTTATGCAGTAACGCCGTATCACTGTTTGGTATATGTCCAATAATGTCTAATAATTCATTCATACTGTTGTGTGATATAGTGGTCGACCCATATTGTTTTTTTGATGGCCGATGCACAGGGCCGGATTAACCATTAGGGCAACTGGTCACTTGCCCAGGGGCACATGACAGCTAAGGGGCCCTGCGCACCGTCAAATATTATGTTAGATCACGTTATAAACGCAGTCCTCACTTTCCTAATTATATGCAGATTTTTGCAACCCGTTCGATCAAAATATAATGTTAAATCGCGTCAAAAACAGTGCCTGTATTTCGTGCAGTGAGCGAGAGCGAGCGAGCTATCATGTCGACTCGCGTTGCGTGACTTATTGACGCTCTGACATTTGAAGTGATGGAGAAGCAGTTGCCTACGGTTGCCTAACATAAAGGTCTCGACTGTCTAGCGTTATATTTTGCCAACGAACTCAAATTGAAACTGTGATATTGCTTTGTGCCGTTATAAAACAGCAAAAGACTTTATGTAGCCTATAGGCATTCTGTTTGTGCTGCGTGATTTAAAGAGAAGTGCGCCCTTTGCTCACGCGATCAGCATGGTGAAGTGGTGTTTTCTCCAAAATGAAAGTTCAAGGGTTTATTTCTGGCAATTAAAGAAATTAGGACAAAAGTATTGTACTTTTCCTATACTGTGTAATGTAATGCAAAATACTTTTAGGCTACATTTATAGGAGGTATATATGGATTTTACGTCATAGGAATAATTATATAAATCATTATTATAATAATTGGTTGGCATCCTAAAACACCAGTGATAATGTAATGTAGACTGAGACTCTAGTCTATATCATAACTAAAAAGATGTTTGAGCCCTCTTTAATGTCCAGGTACAAGTCAATGCTTTTTCTTTGTTTAATGTGCACAGTTCATGGGTTAAAGCCGGTTGAAGCTCTTAATTTTGAGCTCTCAAAGTGCACCAGATTGATGCATTTAACCTTAAAATGTACAAATTTTCTTGCGGGGGAGCATGCCCCCCAACCCCCCTAGAGGGACAGAGTTCCGCCCAACATAGTTTTATCAAATCCTATGGGAAACACAGATCATTTATGAAGTAATACGTACAACAAAGTTCCTTTTAAGTCAGTAAAACAGTTAATGCCAAATTTAAATGTCCTTGGACAAACTTCATTTGGCCTGCCTAAGGGGGGGCCTACAAGACATTGTGCCCAGGGCCCTCTGAATTCTTAATCCGGCCCTGCCGATGCAGATGCCGATACTGTATCTTAGAGAGCTGGGTGGCCGATATAAAGCCGATATTATATATATATATATATACTTAATATTTATTTGAATCAATATTTAATAAATTAGAAAACACATTTTTTAAATATGCTATACTTATCTGCAGTCCTATTACAGTATTTTTCACAAATAAAGTAATTGTTAAAATATATATGGATATATGAATAAAAAAGAAGTAAACACAGTAACAGAGCACTCAGTAATCTGGTAATTTTGTGCGCACTGGTAATCATATTTTTTCAAATAAAGACAATGTAACGCTAATTTTACATACAGCACACAGTGAAAACGATATGAATATGACAGTGGGCAACTGGATATAGCACAGCATATTTTAAAATGAAGGATTTAATGTTTTTCGATCGCGTCTCCTGTGAAGCTGATCTTCTGTTCGCATTCACTTACTTCGCACGGACCGACCGTCACTCGCAGTAACACGTTTATGCAGGCTACAAATGCACACTTCACAAGATATCACAGATGGATTTGATTAAATCTGCAAGGTTTGTGAAATTAAATGTTTATTAGATATTCAAAGATTTGATTAAATGATGTAGATGCGCATTTGCTAAATGTTGACGGTAAATGAGAAAGTATTTTAGCCTGATTGTTTGCCTTTTCTGTTACAAATAATATAAAGCTAACGCTTTACTTTTCGCATACTATTTCTCACAAAGTATTAGATATGACTGACAGCGATCGTAAACGACGTAGAATCTATTTTTTACAGTCTATGCGTAGAATGTGAGTGAGCGCTGTTCTTCTCAGGCGCTGGGGTTCTCACGCCGCCCGTCAAAATAAAAGTCCAGAGCGCCGTCAAAATAAAAGTCCCGCTTCCAACACATCGGCCAATCAGAAAATCAGCCTTGGCGATATATCGGTCGACCACTGGTCTGATAACATGTTTTCATAATGTGACTGAATACTGTAGTAGTTCGGTCCTGAACATTGAACAGATGAATGCATAAGTGACGTAATAAAACGGGCTTGACCTTTTGAGTCTTCAGATGAAGCCCACAAAACATGTCATTGCATTTCAATAACAGCAGCAAGCTACATTATTTAATGCGTATGTGTTCAAAGGACGTATAAAGAGAACTTTTAAATGGAATGGAAGGAACTTCATCTGACTCTAATTGGATGAATCCCTCAAAAGGCAAATGAATCATATTTCTTTCATCCTCATGACACTAAGTGTTGATAAGAGCACTGCCCTTTGCAAATATGCAACCTCTAGTTATGTGCCTATTGTACTTAATAATGGAGCATCAGTTTGAGAGAATCTGAGCTGAGTACCCAGACTGCATGCAATATGCAGGACAATTTGGCATATCTGGAAAGTTCATGAGAGGAAATGAAAGAAGGCTTGAGGCATTCCCATAAATAAAATTTCATGGCAATTGAATATTTTTCAACACAATGACCTGATGATATCTGTGTGAGTACAACACAATAGCCCTATCTAGTGCTCTTGTATGTGATACTGATGCATCACTGCTTTCTGTATATTGAAATCACCTTTCATTTCTCAGAGAATTGGAATTGGAAGTAGTTGTGTATGATTATTGGAATTTTAACTTGTTTCAAATCCAGTCAGAGCCATGATCAAACAGCAGTTAAATTGGAGCTGACAAACGCCCATACTGAAGCATAATATCTTTATATAGGGACATGGGTGCAATGGTGTCATTCTTTTTCATTTTGTTTTAGAGAAGCATCTGTTTTATTGCACACTGAAGAGCTTTTGATGTAGTCCAGGATCTTTTCTGTTAACTCAAACTCAGGAATTCATTGCTTGTGAGTAATGGCAAGCATGTCACGCCGCTAGCCTTGGCATCCATCACTGATCCACACCACAAAACCTCTCTATTCACAAACACGACAGGACATCAAGCGTATTCATGGGTCTGATTCACAGAACCTCTCTGTTCTTACCAACACCAACTGTATTCATCTCACTCTAATTCTTTTCTCTACTTCTCCACTTTCTAATGCTATGCAATTTAAATCTTTTTTTTTTTTCTGCTAAAATCCAATTTAACTGTTGCCATGACAATGAAAAGACTGCACAGAACCAAAAGAAATATAAATAGACATTTGCCGGTAACGGTAAAGTAAAAAAAAAAAAAAAAAGAAAGTCAAAAAGGCCTGACCACAGGTAAAAATGCTTCTGTTTTGCATTTTTCTCATTTATTAATAATAATACTTGTTTAGATATAAAATGCTATATTTTATGTTCTTGAGAAGAGTTGAATATGTAATAAATGAACAATTGATTCATTTTTCCATACTGAAGACAAAAAATAGAAAACAAATTATCTGAAGTTACACGGACCATTACCAATGACCTGTTCAATATTTATTTCTTTTAATGTATAAAAAAATACTTTTATATAAGTCATATACTCATGCTTGAGAGAATGTATTGATCAAGATGTTTTGTACAGACCTTATGACCCCCATTTTATGCCTTGCTGATACTGTCTGTAGGGCTCCAATAGAAACACATAAAACACACACACACACACACAAAAACATTTCCTCAAGGAAACTGAAAACATTTAAGGTCCCTCCATGCACGGGAAATAAACTATATTATTTTGACCAGTAACACTGCGGGGTAAACATGCGTGGCTCGATTCCAGATCTCTTTTTGGAATGAAAGTTGCTAAAACTAGTGACCTTGCACCTGTTCCCGCATGGCAGGCTGGGCTAAGTTATATTTCCACAATCCTGCAGGCCAAGCAGACTGACATAATGGAATTTAAAAGAATCAACAGAGATTTGAAGAGCTCACAGAGGTGGTGCGATAGCCTGCAGACACCGTTGGAAAACAAACACATAGTTTCTCACCTCACATTGAAATATGGCTCATTTCATCTCACTGCCTTCCGCATCTTTCATGACTTTTGTTTTTTTCGTGGCGTGCACAGGGCACATTGCCATGGATTTCATTGTCTGTAAAAAATGGGGTTACAACAATTTCAACTGTGTGACAGATTCCAATGATAATTCATCACTTATCATCAATACCATCACTTTTGTTGTTGCCAAATAGTCTTCTCATACATTACATGTGTTGTTAACAAGGTTCAAAGGGCTGCAGCCTGTCTAATCCAGGCGAGCATGAGAAATAATATGAGCAAATCAGATAATATAGACCCAATGAAAAGACACGAAACAGCAGAAATGTGTTTCCTTCTGCTCAGTCAGTGGAATAAGCTTGAAGTGAGGAACTCTAAATATGCCTAATTACGCCTCTGTTTTCCTCACCCACTCTCCTCTAAAAAGAGAATAATAGCAAAAATGCGTCACAAGTGGCAACAGTATCTGTTTCTGCCATTAAAAATACATTAGTAAAACAGAACGAAGAACAGTTCTGAAATCTCAGGCTCACAGCTTCTGTCTACTTTCTGTCTGTTTGTTGAATGAATGCACCGCTTGCGTATTAAACTGGGGTTAGTGCTTCATACGCTTCTGAAAGAGATCAATCTCCAGATATCTTTTGTCAAATTAGTGCTGTGAAGCATGCGTTTCCTTGAAGGTTGACCTCATATGATCACTAATTACACACCGAATAGATTAAATACTGCAGTGATTTAATATATAATAAGGATAATTTAGGAATGTTGTGCAGTACATGTGATGTTTACCCATTGGTAGTACATAAAAGTATACAGGCTCAGTAATTATGCCCTACAAAAAATTTAAACCATAGTGTACAGGCATTATATCTCTCTTGACACATTGTGCTAATGCAACAGTGCAACTGCAGATATAATTTAAAAACCATTAGGTTTCAGTAGAGAGGTAAAAGGGATGGTTCCACCCCAAAATTGAAATTGTCATTATTTACTCACCCTCATGTTGTTCTAAACCTGTATGATTTTCTTTCTTTTGTTAAGATTATTGCATCAGGGACTGTCTCGGTCACCAATCACTTTGCATCTTTTTTTTTTTCTTTTTTTTTCATGACAAATCAATTAAAGTAAATGGTAACTGAGCCTTTCATCCTGCAAAACATCTCATTTTGTGTTCCATAGAAAGAAAATCATACCGCTTTGGAACAACACAAAGGTGTGAAGGATCGTAGTTAATCCGTGATCGGAATTAATTTATATTTAATTTATACTGTGATCGAGTTCATTTGCATTTAATTATTACATTTCTGTACCTGAATACTACAGTTATATCTAACTTTATTTTTAACTTTGTTTTATTGTATTTATCAGCCCAGTCTCATCCCAAGACGTCATATGACTGACGCTTTTGACCATACGTCAACATCCGATGTTTTAGGGTACCCTTTAACGTCAGTTAGATGACGCTATCTAATCCTAACCCTACCCCAGACCTAAACCTACCCACGTCATCTAACCAATATTATGAAGCTGCAGACTCGGAGCCTGCATCTACAGTCCCCCACCGAGAGTCCCGCATTCTCAGACCCCTCGTTTTTCGAACACAGCGCCTCCTGCTGTTCGAAAGATCGTATAACACCCGCACACATACATCGCACGCTTAAAGGCCAATTTATACTTCTGCGTCGAGTGTACGCCGTAGTGTACGGCGTGGGCTACGCACGTAGGCGACGCCGTCATGAGCATTTATACTTCTGCGTTTAGGTCTGCGTTGCTCTGCAGTACAGCGCCGAAACGCTAGTTGGCGGCGGAGGGTTTTAATGTTCCACTGTGTTTAGATTCCTCGCGGCAAGAAGAAGAAGATTCCTCGCGGCTGTTTTGAGTTTAGGTTACTACAAGCAATGGCGACTGAAAGAGAGCAGATCATGTTGGAGTTGGAGCTTATCGAGGTGGAAAAGGTAAATTTTTAGTTTTTTTTAACAGTTTCGCTGTACTTAGAATTTAAAAATGGCGGGCGGTGCAGAAGAACACGCCGGAAATGCATAGGAGGAAACGCGATGCTACCAAGCCGACCAATCACAGATCTTGCGGTCCGCGTCGTCGCGACGTGTAGTTACATTTTTGAGGAGGTGCGCGTCAGGTTACGGCGAAGGGTACGGCGTATGGTACGCGTCTGTGCGTATGCTACGCCGTACCTACTGCGCGCACCCGACGCAGAAGTATAAATTGGCCTTAAGGCCTTAAAAATTTACCTTTTCCACCTCGATAAGCTCCAACTCCAACATGATCTGCTCTCTTTCAGTCGCCATTGCTTGTAGTAACCTAAACTCAAAACAGCCGCGAGGAATCTTCTTCTTCTTGCCGCGAGGAATCTAAACACAGTGGAACATTAAAACCCTCCGCCGCCAACTAGCGTTTCGGCGCTGTACTGCAGAGCAACGCAGACCTAAACGCAGAAGTATAAATGCTCATGACGGCGTCGCCTACGTGCGTAGCCCACGCTGACACTACGGCATACACTCGACGCAGAAGTATAAATTGGCCTTAAAGGCAATTATTGCATCCAAATGCAATTAAAAACAATAGGATGCAATATTACGGTCTCCCTCTCCAAATAAATGATCCAATAAATATTTGTGTTCCCTGCTTAATGCATGTGCCAAAAAAAAAAAACTCATTGCGATGGAAGGGATACAATTACAGATTGAACTATCTTCTGAAAAATAGTGTGTGATATTATTATATTGCTACAATGTTTTTTTATTCAAATTTCAATTTTTCTTTCAGTTCAACCTATAATGGTCTAATTAACATTACCATGCTAACATTACAAAATCTGTTTTTTGATATTTTGAATGCGAAGCAAAACAAATCAGAATAGACGAAACACCAATAATAAACAATTCTGTACTTTATTTAATGATCACCTAAACATCATCTTGCTGTAAAGAAAAAAAGGAAGAAAAAACTGTGTTCGTGACTTTACTTTTCGTCTTCAATTGCATTAAAAAAACTAGTTTATAAGTCGCTTTGCATAATCATAAAATTATATGTTGCTGGGTTCGGCAGGGGCGACTCCATCGATGTATATGGTGTACCCTGGAATAGCCTACAACAGTATAGGCCCGATAGCACATGTCTTATGATGTTTCAAAAAGAAAGAAAGAAAAAGAAAAAAGATGTTTGCAAATGTTACCTTCATGTTGCACTGCTCTGTTGAAGTGTCCCTTGAGATGTTTTTGAACTTTGGACAACTTTGTGGGTTTGAAATATATGGGGGCACAAAATGGGCAGTGAAAATCACTGCAGCATTTATGACATAAAAAGTACAAGGTTAAAGGCTAACGTTAGCTATCAAAATATTTGCGGGGGGAAGAGGGCGAAGAAACATACATTAACGGCTCAAATCTTGTTACAAACTATCTTTACAAATATTAAATGGACTATTCATATGTTGTATCGATGAGCTAAATTAGTTTTATTAAAAAATAAATCAAACGAGTAGGCTACTACGATTCGCTAAATAAAATTGAAGATAGCCTACTCACGTTTTGGCTTAAGTTCTTCATGTTCTTCACATGTTTATCCGATACAATTTGATAGGAGGCGCTGTCTCGAAAAATGAGGGGTCTGAGAATGCGGGACTCTGGGTGCAGGGGGACTGTTGCAGGTCTCCAAGTCTGCAGCTTCATACTACTCCATCTAACTGACGCTAAAGGTAAAGCGTCAGTTATATGACGCCCTAGGATCGTCATCTAACTGACGTTAAAGGGTACCCTAAAACGTCGGATGTTGACGTATGGTCAAAAGCGTCAGTCATATGACGTCTTGGGATGAGACTGTGTTATATTTATCTATGCTTGTAATTAGTGTATTTTTCTTATTTTATTACTGACTGTTCAATGTTTGAACTTAATTATTTAGGCAATTTTTTGCTCTAAAAGTACCAGTAGTTTGTGTAGTTTGTGCTTTAATGAATGGAAAGCCAATAGAGACAGAGCGACACGGGTCATAATCTGAAAACCACACCCACCAGGGTGGAAAACAATCCAACCGTCTCCACTGACTTTGCATTGCGAGAAGCTGCCTCCTTGTCATTTCTGACTTATAACAAAAAACAAAACAATGTCTAAAAACTGCTATGTGACAAGGTGTACAGCAAACAAGCTAAGAATCCCAGAAATAAGTTTTTATAAGCTGTTGACCCCAAAAAACGAGCGTTTAATGAAACAAAAGTGGATACGGGCTGGAACGAATGGGTAAACTGTGGAATCCTGACACTCAAGTATGCACTAAAAAATACACTACGTGTGCAGTAAACATTTTGTCACTAGTAAGTAAAATATCCACATGTCAGTTTTATATATTATATTTCTGTAAGCTAAGCTATCCTGTCGCCGAATATGTTCCCCTCCTGTGGACGTAGTTTTCAGAGTAATATGACACCTTGCGCTCTGTTTCAATTGCCTATATCCACTTTTGTGTGCTTAAACGCTCGTTTTTTGGGGGTCGACAGATTATAAAAACTTATTTCTGGGTTTATTAGCTTGTTTGCTGTACACATTGTCACATAGCAGCTTTTAGACATTTTGTTTTTTTGTCAAAAGTAAAAAATGACAAGGAGGCAGCCTCTCGCACTGTAAAGTCAATAGAGACAGTTGGATTGTCCCCCCCCCCCCCCCCCCCGGTGTGGGCGTGGCCTAAATATGCTCTGTCTCTACCCCACCCCAACCCCCCTTTATTTTTTTGCTGATCCTAATAATTATCCGATCTGTGACTCAAAAGCCGTAATATGATCCGAACCATGAGTTTTGTGATCCGTTGCACTACTAAAGGCGAGTAACTGACAACAAAACGTAACTATGTTACGAGGTGGCAATTTCGTTTGACTTTGCACAATGTAATTCATGCGGAAAGTACAATTTTCCTAAAAAAAGTAAGCACGAAGGTTCACCACTGAACCTAACTGTCAGTGGGTCAAAAGCAGTAAAGCCAAAAATGTACAAATGTGATTATAAAAATTCCTACAAATGATCCACCAATTTGCCAAAATGTAAAATAGTTACGAATTTCCATGAGAGTGTGTTGGTAAATTATTTTTGTGTTGGTAAATGACAGAATTTATTTTTGGGAGAATGATCCCTTTAAGACCATGTCGATAATAAAAAGAATTATCTTGAATACTTCAGCTGCCATTGGGAGAATGATTATGAGAGTACAGTAATTATTGGGTAGTCAATGACCTAATGATGCTTTAGAGAGAGAGAGAGAGAGAGAGAGAGAGAGAGAGAGAGAGAGAGAGAGAGAGAGAGAGAGAGAGAGAGAGAGAGAGAGAGAGAGAGAGAGAGAGAGAGAGAGAGAGAGAGAGAGAGAGAGAGAGAGAGAGAGAGAGAGAGAGAGAGAGAGAGCATGGTGTAATGTGAAATATGAGCCGTTATGTTATAGCTCTTAATTTATCATTAAATCTTTCTCAGGTTTCACTTTCTCTGACGGGGGATCATGACTAGACATAAGAGGGGCAGGGTTGCATTGTATCAGTATGACTTTTTTTCTATATTTTTGCTTGTGAAATGTATGTGACGTCTTGAATAATAACTTTGCACTGTCTGTCATAACTGGAGGGTTACATTTTTCCAAACAAATAAACTGCTAAATAAATAAATCATACATTTATGTTTTGTTTGCTAAAGAATAAAAAATGCTGTCACCATTACACGGCTGTGGTTCTGCTTACTGTGTATTTACACCATCATGTTGAGTCTATTAATGTTCCTAGACTACCGTATTGTCCTGAAACAGTAAGTAGAGAGTTGTAAGGAGCAGTAAAGAGGGGTTTGCTTGTGTTCATTGCATAGTCTTAAGCTGCTGGACACTGGAGAGCTAAGACTGAAGGTTTTACTGTGGTGACAAAGTAACTTTATTACTCCCTATTAGTATACAGCATGGAGGCTTATGGAGATGTAAAAGGGCAGATCGATGCGGTGCGAGGTAAAGTGAATGACCCGCAATGAGTTTAATAAATTTGAAAGTCTTTGAGGGATGTCCACCATCCTTACCCATGAACGTATGTGCCTAAACACCAGTGACTTGAAAGCTAGGGGTTATATGCATCTCTTTTCCTGTCTGTTGCATAGTGGGGCTCTTGAGCCCAGCACTGCGCCATGCTGTATCTGTATTTATAGTCACATACATGAGGTTGATAACATTCTTTATAGCTTAATATAAAAACCCATTTCAAAACAGATGTCTGTAGGCATAATTACTATACCACAGGCTTCTAGAAAGATGTGTGGATTTGTGTAATTTGCTCAATAGCTTTCAGGATATTTAACTCTTGTACAAACAGCACCATGTAATTATGGCCTCATATACCAATTTATGCACCATTGTTTGTGTCATATTTTCCAGGGACTTATGGGAGCCTGATACTATGTGTCACTAGGTTATTCCATGGGGAATTAATGTAATGAAGAGAGCCGATCTGTAAAAACGGTTTCACAGCAGTATATAAGCTCAAGCTACAGCAGTGACAGTGAGCTTATAGAGCATTCCTGCGGCAGTGCCTGTCAGCGTTCCAAAAAGTAATGTGTTCAAACTTTAAGAGACATCCAATGTCTGGTTATTATTATATATATATAGTTTGGACTAGCATTGTATTTAATTTATATCATTATGTTTTTCTTATACAGAAAAAATAAAAACATTTTGCAACATTTTCTCCTCGATTAACTTTCCCTACCTGATCTGTCTTTTAAAAATACTTTTGTTGATGTGTCTTTTTTTTATGGTTGTTGCATAAAATCAGATTGTTTAGTGTTTATATGATACCACATTGAGTACATGTTTTAAGTTTACCTAACTAACAACATGTTTGTTAGTTTTATTGTATTTTATTTCTCACTGTCATGGCAACATAAAGGTAGTTGCAGTCAGGCTTTGGATGTAACACATCAACAAGTCATTGTGTTCATTCTAGAAGATGTGCTTCTTTTGATTGCTTCCATGCATCTTTTTATCCGTTTTTATATTTTATCTGCAACTTTTGCTAACCTGATTAAATAGCAAATGTGCAGTGGCTTGCTGAGATCACACATGGGTTTTCTCTCTTTCTCTTTTCCTCCACTTCGATTCCTGTTTTGTTCATGTCTGTTACGCCATGTCCGACAAGATTCTGGCAACAAGCAATTTGTTTGTCCAAATGCTGTGCAACACAACAATCCCAGCTAATCAGAATGGTTTGGATGAGTACCACAGATGTAGAAAATGTGTCGCTTATCCCGGCCACGGCTGGTTAGGGCAACAAACTCAGATTTACATGGGTGAAATAGTTTTTTCACTTGTCGCTTTGTGTTGCACAAGTTTAGGACATGTCGTTGTTTTCTTTTCCATACCACAGCTATTGTGGAACTTTTCAGACTCTTAGTGCTATCATTAATTAAACAAGTTAGTTTAGCTCTAATTTAATTACACAGTGTTCCATGAGGTTTGACATTTATTTTAACAGCACTGGGACTTTTCATCTTTTTTTATGAACTGTGTTCATGTTGTTTCAGAGTTGTGCATAGTGCATCTGTATGATTTTGCCTGGAGCGAATAGCATTTTTTTAAATAAACATTTAAGTTTTGGTGATTTCTCCAGCTTCAGGATAGTTCTGAGCAGGGTTTTTCATGCTAGCGTGGAGCAAATGGAAAACCTGCAGAGCTGGAGCAGCGTTATTGCAATAGCTGCTCAGCGACAGACAAATCTTGATTTTTGGATTCTTTCTTTTTAGTTTTTCATATAAACGTGGCAAAAGGGACTGGAACATTCTAGCCATATTATCACCAGCCACAATTTGGCTTTGAGCAGAATGTCTTCAATTCTAACAGAGAGATGAGAGAAAGAGAAGAGGCAGTTACAGACTTTTAGATTCTGGTCTCTGGTGTTGCTGTTTTTCATTAGAGATTACAGGTGAAGCACACTTCCTTGACAGAGGATGTAAATAAGAATTCCAGTTGTTCACAAGCCTGATAGCATTGTCATGTTGTGTTGCTCACTGGTCTTGTGTGTGCTGTTTTTAGATGTTTTTGGTTTTAAGACCTGAAAGATTTAATGAGCTGAAGGAGAGTTATCCCAAAACTTCTTTTAAAAACCAGATTTGCAGAATGAAGCTACTGAAGTCTCGTCTTTTAAATTATTGCAGAGATCCTCAAAATCGCTGTTCAAGGTACAATAGCTCAAGTCAGTTGCCTGGCAACTGCTGTCATAGCTTTGCTACCGATATGACCATTGAGTAGAAGATGAAAGAATTTTTTTTTTTTAATTAAACTTTATAGACATCATAAACTCAGTAATGAGACAGATGGGAGTTTTTTAGGACTAAGTAATGCCCTTGTGCTTTATACATGAGTGCAGTGCTTCTTTTAAAATTTAGAGAGCACCAAAATTATAAACATTAATTATTAATAATTAGAATACGGGGCATGACTTAAAAGGAGACTAAATTACAAAGTAAGTTATGATATTCATCAGTATATACAGTAATAACAGTTGATGTAATAATTGATAATTGATTCAACATGAAAATAAGATTGATACTATATACATGATTTCTTAATGCTAAAAAAATATGCCCTTTTTATCTAAAATCGATATGTATTTCAATCGTATAGTGTTGTTAACCAGCAACCAAGTATCTAATTCATATTCGGTTGGCTCCATTCTGTGGGATGCTAATTTTTCAGTATTCAATTTATTTGTAATGTTTTTCTCAGAAGAGCGTCACATTCACATGCGTGCAGGGAATTATGTTGACTTCAAGCATTTACTATTTATAGTCCTATTAAACTCAATAACTAGTTATTACCTTCTAGGACACTAATACACCATCACATAATGGAATATAATAAATGAATACATCCATAAGGAGTAAGTCCTGTGTTCATGTGATTTTATGTGTATTTGTGCATGAGTACACGTGCATTTGAGGACACCATGTATTCTGATGACTAGATGAAAGAATAAGAGAGCAAGTCAAGGTTAGAGAGTAATTAGACTTTTTTTTTCACTCTCTACCGGAGGATGCATTAAGCCTTAGAGGTGGAAAATGATTATGTGGTCATAACTGAACCTTGTAATGCAACTCAAAGAAGAAAAAGAATTACTTAAGTTAGACATAATGTCAGAAAAAAAGGTACGAAAGCTGTCACTGGGGCTGTACCTTTTCAAAAGGTACACTTTTGTACATAAAGGGTGCATCTTGGTACCTTAATGGTACATATTTGCACCTAAAATGTACATATTAGTACCTAAAAGGGACAAAAGTGTGCCTTTTGAAAAGGTACAGCCCCAGTGACAGCTTTCATACCTTTTTTTTCAGAGAGTGTACTAACCCTGCTGGACAAAAGCTTGGAAAGTTTGTAAAAATCAAAGCACTGGACCAAATGGGAAAATGATGAAAACTATGGGTTTGTGACAACTGTCCAATACTGTCTCCTCACCCCTGGCTCTGTTCTGTCATCTGCTCACTGACTACCAAATTACCTCGTCCTTAATCCATTTGGTTATTGGTTTCATTTTAGAGCCTAGTTAATTTTGACTTGAAATGCCCTTAATAAAACTGTGGCCCCTAAGATCCCCTGTCTCAGTAAATAAGCCATTGATCGGCCGGTGAGGGTTTGCTGCCTAAATAAATATGGCTAATGAATAAATGATGAAAGGAAATTGGATGAGAATGAAGAAGGACGTTCAGAAAGATTGCTTGTTATTGCTATTTTTTTTAAAGGCTGGCCAAATATAGACTGATTGATTTGTCTGTCTCAAGTTTGTACTTTAACATTTGCATTGCCTACTGCAATTGTTAATGTTAATCTGGACTTTTAAATTTTTTCACTTCTTTGATCTGAGCTGGTGTTTTTTGTATATTTGTTCTATTCTGTAATCAATATATTTGAAACATATTTGCTTGGAAATATTGTTTTACATGATAATTTTACATGATTTTTTTTTAGTGTCCTCAAAATCACTTTCCATCCTGTTAGTCTTTTGAAAAATCCAGTTCTTTAAATTTAAAATATAGCCTAACCCAAGTAGCGACAGATCTTTTTTTCGGTATTGTGACACAAGTTAAATGTATTTTCGAAAAAAAAGTAGGGCAGGGACTTGATTCTAGCCATTAGCTGTTGTAATGATGGGCGTACTACATGATTGGAGAAGTCTGGCATACATCACCAGAGAGAAGTCTTGTTATTTCACCAGAAGATCTATTTAGAACATCAATAGGGTGAATTTCCATTTCATGTCAACTTTAATGACATCATCCTCCAGGAAGTGACATCATTTTGACAGAATACCATCAGCACAAACATCAAGTATTAGCAATGGATAAAATTAATCCTGGGGGAGGTTTTGTGGTATTAGTTGGCTTGTATCACTTTGTATCTAAAGTCTGGTACTGTATATCCTTTTATTTATACAAAAACGTCTTTACAATACAAGTTCATTATTTTTTTTTATTTTCTTTATTTACTTTCAACATACAGCGGGGTTCAAAAGGTGCATAACAGGAATGACCCAGCAAATCGATGAAGATCCTCAGTCATTCAGGTCATTGTAGAATACTAGGCGTATTGTTTTAGAAGTGGAAAACGTATCCGAATGCTCCAGAATAAATTCCTTAAGATATTCTTAGGCTGAAAATGAAAAAGAGAGGGAAGGTTGCTGCTCTGTCTGTCTTACTCAGACTGTGGAGGGAATTAGAGGCGATTATGTGACTGTAATTGAATCCCTCTGATATGCAGCGTGGCCATTTCAGTTGCAGCCGTGCGATCGATATGCAAGGCTAATTTAATATTCATTTAATCCCCACCCCCACCCCACCTTTCACAAGAGCTTTATCTACAGTATATCTACAGTTACACTCTCTAAAGTTTTTCTCTCCCTCTTTTCCCTCACACTTTCTATTTCTCCCTTATGGCAAACACAAATGTTTTAAATTTAGTGTTAAGGAAGTGTTAAGTACTAAGGAATTGTTCTACCTTCTATTTTTAAATGGGTCAGATGATTTGATTTTTTTGTTTTCCTTTTTCTTTAGTGTGTTATGTAGCTGTTAGTGCAAGTATAAGATCTGCAGAGTTACAAAGCTCGAAGAGATATTCTTTGTAAAAGTTAAGGCTCAGCCATGCCTTCTAAAACGATTCGTTCAAACACGCCCCCCACAAATTTACGTCAGTGTATGGGGGCAGAGTTTCATAACGCCACCCAAATGTATACGCAAAGAAAGAAGGCGTTGCTTTTATTCTCGCTGTATTGTTGTTTCCGCCGGCGCCGCCATGTCATGGAGACACTGTATTTTTCGTTGCGAAAGCCAAACTACTTAGTTTGGCCTTCCAAAAGAGGACACATTTAGAAAACAGTGCATAAGCTTTATTTACAACACTGTTCCAGAACAGTACAACTCAAATTTTTGACTGTGTGCTTGCGCATTTTTCGGAGGACTGTTAGCAGAACCTGGGAGAGTAGCTACAAGGCCGGCTGTGCACAATGGCTGATTCTAATAAGTGGGGAAATTCCATCTTTGCATGTACAGTCTGGTGCTTCTGATTCACACAGCCTGTAAGTATGTTTTCATATTTGCTACTGACTATTCAAACACGAGTTTTGAGCAGTATAGAGTAGCGCTTGTTTGTCGTTTTTACGATCACAAATACAGACATAGTTTTATGTTTACATAGTGTTCTCACACCTGTAGCACGGCGCAACGCGTAAAAAGACAGTATAAGTCACTATAATCAGCAATTATGTGCCCAATTAAATAAAACCTTACCAATCTGATACGTTCTGGTCCAGTCGCGCTGGCAAAGTATATCGATCAGCTTGGTCATCTGCATTTTCCGGATCAGATTCGGGCTCGAATTGATAAGGTAGTACATTATCACCTGTCATTAATGCTTTGGAAGCTTATGTTCCACATATGGTAAGGGGCGTGACATTTCCGTCACATGCTTAAGGTTTGTGGGCCAATCACAATGCACTGGATCGCTGGCCAATCAGATCACACCGCGCTTTTCAGAACGGTGAGCTTTGTAAAAATCAATGCGTTTCAGAAAGGCGGGGCATAGAGGAGCAACAATAATGTACAGTATATGTAAAATAATTACTTTTTTTAACCTAGAACCACGTAAACACATTGCATTAAACCAAATACACAAAATAATGTTCTTTTTAGAACCATCATATGACACCTTTTAGCTCACATAGACTGCAAAAACATTTCCTTTTATATATGGATTACTTAAACAACTACTTCCATTCTCTAATTATTATGGCTCACTCATTTTATGTGCCGTTTAGTCAACTAGGTGGCTACTGCACATTGAAAATATATGGACTGCATTTATATAGCGCTTTCACAGACCCAATGGCCACCAAAGCGCTTTACATTTTGCCTCACATTCACCCATTCACTCACTCATTCATACACCGACGGCGGTGTCAGCCAGCTCGTCGGGAGCAGCTGGGGTTAGGTGTCTTGCTCATGGACACCTCGACAGGTGGAACCGGGGATTGAACTACCAACCTTCTGGTTTGTAGACAACCTAAATGAACCACTGAGCCACTGCCGTATGTATATAGTACATAACCAGAAACTAGCGAGCCGTACTACTTGAAAATCACAGGCGTAACTATCGGTAAGCAGGGTACGCGGTTGCTTACGGGCCCGGACCAATCAGGGGCCCGCGCGTGACTGGAAGATATTGATTGACAGCCGGGCCCCCAAACACATTTTACTACTTTTAGTCTGATCGCATTTTACTTTATCGCAAATTTATTTGAATAAATAATGGCAACAACATAGTGTACTGATCATTAGATACAAGTATGAAAAGGCCAATGATGGATTTTGGTGTAATTTGTTTCGAATTGGGACTGGGGAATCCCCGGGTTGGTAAGTAAACATGCGTATTGCGTGCAAAACAGTAAAAACGATGAACTTGAGACAGACAATATCGACAGGCTACTCCTGATTTTGTCAGTCATCTCATCTCTTATATGCTGTGTCTCTATGATCATATTAGGCGCTTTCCGACCAAGTAGTTACAGGAACTTAGTTATAGGAACTGTCCACTTCTAAACAGTTCTAAGAACTACTCTCCCCCAAACTCGGTTTTGCTGTTTGCGTTCGCACTGGCCAAGTGGCCATAGGAACTGGTAGGAGGGGTAAGGGAGTGACGCAAGCACGGCGGCGGCGCCACATACAACAACAACAAACCAGCATGGAGGTGGCTATCGGAATGTTCCTGTTCTGCCTTGCCGGGAGCTTAATAACGAGTACGAACGGCGGCGTTTAAAGACTATGCTTGAGTTCTGTACAGAGAAACAAAGAAGACGAAGGCTCCAGCGTAATATGATCTTAAGTAATATAATGGAAGAAGATAGAAGAGCAGAGCGCAGGAGACAAACAAAACGACGGGTAAGTTTAGCAAGCATAGCAATTAGCTGGTTGAATGCGTTATGTTATGAGTTAGCATAGCATACATAGGCGAATTGCAACAGACAGTGAATAAAATGTGTTGACACTGGGCGTGACTTATAAGTTGAACCAATCAACGTAGACCTAGGGAAAGGGAACTAAAAAAGTCCTCGCTCTAGACTAGGCACTGAAAGAGTTATAGGAACTACGGTCTGAGGAACTAAAAAATCCCCAACTTAGTCCGGTCGGAACACGCGAAAAAAAAGGTTCTAGGAACGTTAGGTTCTAGGAACTGCAAAAGTCCCTCCGGTCGGAAAGCCGCTATTGTCCTATTCATGGTAGCCTACTCGTGGACATTGCGTCATCACGTGCTGTAGGGGGGCCCGCCTTGATAATCCTGCATAAGGGCCCGGTGTTGGCTCGTTACGCCACTGTTGAAAATGGAAGTGCATCAGGAAGCTAAGTGCAAGTAGTCCATTTACAGTGAAAAGACGGCAGCCGTGATTGCCAGAAATTCAGTCAAAATTATGGTGACCGTGTTTTTGGTTTTAGTCATATTGGTCCCTTATTACTGCTAACAAAAATAAAAAGACACTAAATTAGTTATATAAAATATAATCATATGTGGACTTCTGGGAATGTCTTTTTACTAATTTTCACTGTAAATTGTGTTAATTGAAAATGTTTACTTGTAAAAACCATACATTTGACAGTTTTACTGTAATTCTTTTATAAAATGTGATGTTAAAGCATGTTGAAATCCATTAGTTGAAAAGTTTTTCATCAAAATACCTATATTGTGAGGTAACTTACCGTAGTTAACCAATTGACAGGTTTTTACAGTAGTATGTTTGCAGTTTGTTTTCTGTAAAAATGACTACAAATTTACAATGTACCTTTACAGACAGAATGCACAATGCACTACTGAACAAGTTGTCAAGACAAGTTTTTTAAACTACTTTTAGCATCTAAACAATGTAGCATTCACAAAATAAATTCCTGCTTGTGACAAACTAAACAAACAATACTTTGACTTCTACAGTCACATGTAATTTCTAAATTTGATGCTTTTGTCTCCAATAATATATCTAATGACTTTGACTTCAGTCGTGATGATTTGTTCGTTCATTTGCGGCCTCATCTGTCCCTTTCCTGTTTGCCGTCTCCTTTCTGCACAACTCTGTTCTCTTTCTCCTTCTCTCCTTTCTTCTCCATCTCCACACCTCCTCCTGTTGTCAGCTAGCGGTACTGCTCAGGGATTACATCCACGTGAAAGAAGACTTCCTCCTGTTTTGACATGGCTATTATTCTAATTACACCACCAAAAGGGACAGGCCCTTCTTCAGTCTCGAAGGGAATGAAAGGTCTTTGAGAGCTTTTCCTTTGGGTTGAAGCAAGCAGAGCACATCAATTTCACATAGTAGTCCTTTTGAAAGACCCTTAAAGAAGTCAAAGGTATCTCTGTCTGTCCTTGGAATTAAAATCAAGTGAAGAAAACCAAGCTTCAATGTCACAAACTTTTTTCCCATCTACTCAGATGTGAGCCAAACAGCTGCAGGATGGCCTTGCCACGGTGATGGGGTGTAAATTATATATTTTATGATCCTGGCTCTTTCTGCAGCTATTATAGTATTGATCTAAGGAGTTTATCAAGTGGACTTTAAAAAGCTCCCTCAGTTGGGAATACGTCTAAGACGACAAAGCATTCTTCAGTTTTAGATGAAAGGTATGTAAGATGGTTTGTTTCCCCTACAAAGAGCTATAATAGATCACTTTTCAAACACACAATGAAATGGAGAACACGTGACCTCAGTCTGCAGCTGCCATGCCCCCTGTATGTAAGCGTCCAGTTTGGGTTTTGAAGTGTTTTCGCTCACACTCTTTTCAGCCGTTTTTGGGGTTTCATTCAGCTCACCCTTTAAAATGGTGTTGCCATGTTCTTGACCTTACCCTGACCTCAAGATAAGCTTAATCTCGCTCAGGGAAATAGATTTGACTTCTGTACATTGGACTTGTCACAGTCTTTACTAAAGGTCAGTGAATCGATCATCAAGTAAAAGACCATATGACATTCAATTTCACTGTTGCCTCTCATTCACATTTTTAGGGTTAATAATATCCTTGTGGATTGCTGTCATTACAATTGTGCCTCCAGATTGATGAATTGTGACCACCGTGCACAATAAACTTTTTAAATTGTATGGGAATTTGGCCAACTAAGCAGTGAAATCACAAATGTGAACAGTAGTGCTATGTTGATGTTTGTTTTTACTTATTGGTCTGTTGAAAGTGAGAGCCACTCTTAACCAGTCAAGTCAAATTGTGTATAGCTTTTCACAGTGCAGTCTGTTTCAAAGCAGCTCTACAGAAAGTCACACTGTTATGTCTATGCTTTAATGCCTGAAAGGGATAGTTCAAAAATGGACATTTTGTCATCACTTACTCATCTTCAAGTTGTTCCAAGTTGTTTTGTGTTCCCAACACAATGAGGATATTTTAAAGAATGTTAGTAATCAAACAGTTGACGGTAGCCATTGACTTTCATAGTAGGAAAAAATACCATGGAAGTCAATGGCTACTGTTTACTTTCTGGTTACCAGCAATAAAATATCTTATTTTGTGTACAACAGAAGAAAGAAACTTATACAGGTTTGGAACAACTTGAGGGTGAGTAAATGATGATGCATTTTTTTTTTTTTTTTTTTTTTTTTTTGGTGAACTATCTCTTTAACATTTAGTGATATGGCAACGCGATTGTTTTAGCCAGTTTAGCTCAAACTCTGTCCCGCAGCCGATTCTAAAGATTTCATCACAGTGCTGATTGCCTAACCCCTATCCCTACCCTACACCCTAACCTTAACCGAGGTTAACCTTAACCAATTGGCTGCATGGGATTTGTGCTGAGCAATATTTGATGATAGCATGATTCTCCGAATTTAGATCATAGCTATATTGTATTTATTTTGTGTAGCAGATACTTTTATATTAGTGCCACAGTATCTTGGGAACACGCTGGTTTAAATGCATTTAAAGTCATGATGAAACGGAGATAGCATCTTTCGTTTTCACCGGAAGACATCAAGGTAAAAAATCATTCACACACTTTTTGCCTTTCTGTTACTAACTTTTCTAACTTTACTTTCTTTGTCTAACAGTTCGGTCTAATCACGTATTAGATATGATTGTTAAACAGAGACCGTAACCTAATGAAGACAGAGAATGAGAGCGCTGTGTGATAAGGCACTGGCGTTCTCAGCGCTGCCCGTCAAAATAAAAGTCCCGCTTCTAACACATCTGCCAATCAGAAAAACGTATTGGCCGATGCCCATATTTAAAAAATGCCAAATATCAACCACTAATTATAACATGAAGAACTGTGGTACTTTATGTCCAGGATTAAAAAAGCATGGAAATGTATTAATGTTAATGCCTGCCCTAACTTTAAGCCCTTTTTTACTTTTATTTTGTATGTGATTGCAGCATGTAAGTCTCCTGTTTGTATTTCAAACCTTGCTTGTTTGTATTGCATTTTTGTGTTTTTTAATATAGTCGCCATATATGATAAAGGATACAAGTATTTTTACTGTAATATTGGAAGTATGAAATAGCTCAATTATAAATAATAATTTATAGAATTCAATTTATCTCCTGCCATATAGGTGTGTGTACATTCACTGTTTCACGACTGCTTCAAACGTGGCTCATTTAATCAGATTTTAGACTTTTAGTACTATTAACAATTCTTTCCTCCGAAACACTGAGCCTGAAAGAGACATTTAGCTTAACACTTAATTTTAAAAATGCCTCATGCTGAGTCAAATATGACTGGATAAAATGTTTTAATTATTTAGTGTTGAAAGAGACATTGTGCTATAAAAATAATGAAGGCTCCACGAATACAGTCCTCATAAAGCACTGATACAGATATGGGCTCTTTTGCTTTGCAGGCCAGAAAGAAACTAGTTTTATGTGCAGAACAAATATATGAGGAAGAGAAAAGAACAGAGCAGAGCAGATAGTGAAGGTGGAGGAGTTCTTCACGTGACACTAATATGACTCTGCCTTACGGACACATCTCCTTTACTGGCATTTAGGAATGAAAATAGAAATTTTCTGCAGTCTCTCTTTTTAAATGCTTTGCTGTCTCGCTCCTTCATCACACTTCATCACTGGACTGTTTGCTGGGGCAGCCTGCTATAAAGTTGCATCAAACTCAGCCATTATACATCAATTTTAAAATCTTCAAGATATATAGCTGAGAATCGTTTTATTGTTTCCCCTTCCCCACCCAATCACAGACAGATTTGCTGACGCCAGAGCATCACATTTTTTCTTGATATGAGCCTCTCATACAATATCAGATTTTGGGAAGTATTCCTCTTCTCTCGGGGCTGATAGCCTGCTCAAAGCTTCTGTTTTGCTCCCCTGACACTTTATCACTGGTGGAGATTATATTTGTTGGAAATTAAAATCTTGGGAAGAAGTAGCATCAGAAAACAGGAAATTAATCTGGAAGAATTCTGGTTGTATTCACATCTCTGTTCTGTCTTCCGACTTTTCAGTTAAATTTATACAACTACAAAAAAAAAAGAGCATGAATTGTTATGAGGATGGTGTTGCTATTGGCGCTGTGTAGACTAATCAAATAAATGTATTGAGGCTCTAGCAAAGTTTGTGGTCCTGTTTAAATATGCATGTACTCTTAAACAATATGACACCCGCTGATGCTCTCTATTTCTTTTCTTTTTGCCTGATTTGAAAATATCCTTTAGTTTGAATAATTCAGCATTATTTGTCAGGTGAATTTTTAACACCGGTTTTTACAGTGTCCATGAAACAAAGTCTTGGAAAACATTCCTTATGTCTGCTGGTGACTCATTGATTTGAGAAAAAGGGAACACCGCCACAAAATGTTCACCTCCCTACTTCCTTCTATTATTATGTATTTTATTATATTTTATTAATAAACAAATCTGTGTTCAATTACTCTTACTCACCCTTTTATTGCTCCAAAGTCAAACCTGTATAACATAGTATCTTCTGTGGAAACAAAATAATTTGATCTTGTCTATACAATGAAAGTCTATGGGGTCCAAAACACTGAAACCCTCTAACTTTCACTGTATGGAGAGAAAAAAAAACTAAGACATTTTTGGGTCCCACTTTATATTAAGTGGCTTTAAGTACTATGTACTTACATCGAAAATTTAGTCCAATGTACTTATTGTGTTCATGTTGTATTGTAAAACACTTTTGCTGCTATTGAGATGTGATATATTTATTTATTTTTTATAATTATTTATTATATCATTCAATGAATCCAGTAGGAAAAACATTGTTTATGGTTGATTTGAAGCCTTTACTTTGTTCTCTTGGGAAAGCACAGCAAGCACTGAATTATCCACCAATTTTGCCCTTGATTACATTTCATTGTCTGTTCTAGCATACAGTTTCCTTCCTCAGCACAATCCTTTTGGTGTATTGTTTGTTAGTGCTCAGCCAGGCAGTGAAAGGCAGATGTTCCTGCTGTTTATATATCATAACTATATCTAAAAGAATTACTGGAAGGTGTCAGAGATGTGGCACAGGGGGGTATTCCCCTACCCCTTCTGAAACGAAAGGCAAAATCCTTGTATATAAATAAAGAAAGGTTGGAAGGTTAAAAACAACACCTGCTTGAGTCAGCTGACAGCACATGTGTTTAAAGTGACAGTTTAGAGCAGGGGTTCTCAAAGTTTTGATAGGTGAGGGCCAATTTAGGAACCCACCATTGAACTGAGGGCCGCCAAAGGGGCGGGGGAGAAAACTAAGAAAAAAAAACTGAAAAGAAAATTATTTTAAGGACCAGGTTGCATCTCTACAGTTTACAGTAGTTGCAATAAACACATTTTAATTCATAACTGAGGCTAAACCTGGCAAAACTTGTGAAAATTTTGGGGGGGAGAGATAGAAACTTTTAAAATAGAAGCTTACCAAACAAGTCATCATCATCATTCATATCTATCATTGCTTGTCAGTCGCGTTTCCATTATTGCAGATTTGCATATTATTATCTATCTTTTTTAACCCGTAACTGAAAAACGAAAAATGAATGGTTGTTGTCTTTTTAAAACGCAAAGTTGATCACAATTTTAATTTGAACTGGCTTCACCAACTGCTGCGCAAAAAAAGTAAATATCGACAGACTTTTTCAGATTTTTGTTTAAATGACCATTTGCCCCTTTATTAAACATTTTAAATATTCACAAATTATTATGGAAAACATGTCGATTTTACTGGTTTTCTAAGGCCAAATTAGAACCTGGAATTTATATTTTTCCCGCAGTGATGAATGAGAAGAGCCATATAGCCTGTGTCTGATTTAGCCTGATTTATAGGTGAGTTATAGGCTAATGATAATAAATGCGTCTGAAAAAAACAGTGAGGCATTTTAATTGTTTATTAATAAACTATTGTTTTCTAAGTGTCGGCTAAAAACATATCTTCCTCTCCGCTGTTAAGCAGATGCGCTTTTAGAGAGAAATCCACCTTTCTTACGGATTACATAATCAGGTATTTGCTTTCGATTCGAGTTTGTTTGTTTAAAAGTGCACATTTTAAGCTTTAGCCAACATAGGCTATATTTTGTTTCAGTTCTCGCGCTCCAGTTCACGGAGATCATGAAAGCGCGTAGTAGCCTAGGCTAGCCTACTGATTGTTTTATTTTATTTTATTTTACAAAAGCACGTTTTCTTGTTATGAGTTTACACAAATAAAAGTAGTTGCGAATAATGCATTATTATTTTCTGTATGACCAGAAATGATAGACTAGTTTAAGTTGTTTCCACTGTTGATAGGAAAATGCAAGTGTTCGCGCCCGCGAACATTTTGAAAGGTATGGAAACGCGGCTATTAATAAGCTTGACATTGTTAAGATTATTATTAAGTCACGTTGAATATTGATTACTTGGTTAACATACCCTTTTAAATTGCAATGGGATTTGTGGTGCTGGTTTCGGTTGGCCACGATTCCTATTCCTGTGTAGACAACCACTGTTCCTGGTGGCCTTGGGAGTGAGGTCAAGTGCGATCGGTCGGTCGGACCATGTAATTACCGCTTATGCCTATAGATGCCGCTAAACACCACTAAACGGAGATATTCATTTTTTCAAAGCAATAGTTTTAACAGTTTTACAGATGTTATCGCGGGCCGCCAGAAATGTTTCGGTGGGCCGCCATTGGCCCGCGGGCCGCACTTTGAGAACCTATGGTTTAGAGGATTATAGTTTTGTTCTCTGTCTCTGTATTTTACCATCAATAACATTTGATGTAATAGAGGCAAGTGGTCCCACGCCAAAAGTACGTATGTATTGCGCGCACGAGTGTGTGTGTGTGTGTGTGTGTGTGTGTACTGCCCAGCCCCCAACAAAGTTGCTTTTTGGATTTAAATATGCAGATACTTAAGTCTATGCTTGGATCATTATTGTAATGATTATTTTGTTTATTAGGATGCACATCACAACACTTATTTCCATCAAGAGGTGTATTTATTTTTGGTCATGATCTTGTATTGACAACGTAAAAGTCAAGTGCTCTGTAGAGTTTACCCCGGCACTTCCCAAAGACTTTCAATGAATTTGAGCCTGATAAATCTTGGCTTTGTCATCCTGGCATTTGGCCATGATGTGTCTTCATGGTTGTTTAATTATTGAAAAGCTAAACACTCCATCAATTAGGGTTAGAAGATCTAAAACATATAAACAATAACATGCTAGAAACGTGATAATTACTTCAATAAAGATCATAGACTCTTAAGCATTTGCCTATTTAAATCCAAACAGCGACCTTATTTTTTTATTTTTTTATTTTTATTTTAGTGTCAATATAAGGAACTGTTAACCATAATCTAATATGCTCATAATGTCATGAAGGGGCCCCTGCATAGGCTGTGAGCCCTCCTGCACATCAATACTGTGGGGGCGTCCCGTGCACCCTGCTTTAGTTTTTGCTCCACAAAATGAGATTTCATATTTTCCCTTTGGAAGATTCCTCGTGTGGCCTCTCTGTGCACCTCACACATCACTTTGTATTTTCTACAGCATCTCGCATGGTTAATGCAACAGTTACCTGTCTTCCCGTAACTATGGCAACAGCAATGTGGGTAATGACTCTAGCATGCTACAAAGGAGCTAATATTTTAGCCCGAGCATTAGCCTGCTTAAGCTGCTTCTCATTACATTACATTAGAATTCTCACGCTTAATGAGAGCCTGGGTGCTTCTACAACGCTAATCCACTTTCATGCCATCTCTCCCTGGGTGTCAAGTACTGACAGCTTCCCCTATTTACACGTAAATCAAAACATCAATTAATCCTAGTAATTAACAGCCCCCTCTGCAACAATGCTGCCTCCATCAGCACACCATCGCAAATCCTCAGCGCGTTAAACCCCCACAGACGAATGCAAATAAAACCCCTCCCGTGGCCCGAGAGGTCATAGTTATGGAGACTTTTTTTTGTCTAAATCCTCAATCACTTGCTTGACCAGAGAATTTGCTTTGTATCCTTATCTCTGCCAATCAGCACAAGGGCTGTGGATGTCCTCTCTGGGACCTCACAACTGTCCTCCATTATACTTGCTTTGACTGATTGTTTGGCTTTTACGTGGCTGTTGCCATGACAACAAAGTAACTACAAATCATAATTCTTTTGAGGGGCTTAACCTGTAAGTGGACACACTTTTCTGTCATCTTTACTTTCTGCGCACTTTTTTGTTCACCCAAGGTGAGAAGTAATAGACCACTCTATGTTCTAGTTTTTTTGTCAGGGACGATGCTCTGAGATGAAAACACAACAGTGAAGTTCTCTGACATGAATGAGCTGTATATACATAATACAGATAAGCAGAGAAGATCCCCGCACTGCCTATTTGCATGTAAATAGATACTTATGCTATGTGCAGTGTTTTAAAGCAGCAAAGAGGATATTTCCAGAGACCCGGGGCACAAAAAAAGCATATGATTCCATGCATGGATGTCATTTATGATGTATTATGATGTATCACTGTGTGTCCACTAACTCTTACATGCATAATGTTATGTCTCTGATTGGGTAATGGGCTTATATGTGTTCAATCTCATAACTTATGTATTGACAGTTATGTTATACCGGTAGCTTTTCATCAGATTCTTGTTTTAAATAACCAGATTATTGAGAATAATTTGACTGGTTTGGAAGCCCATTTCCGCTTAAGAGTAAAAAAATAAATAAAAAAATCTTAGGTTTGTGATTTATTTGTCCCACTTGACTTTATACCACGCAATGTGACTTAATTTTCTCTAAATTACCTTTTATATTTTTACTTTGAGCTGGAATGGCTTCCATCGACTGGTAACCTTTTTGCTATTTCAAAAGGTTTTCTGTAAATTGGCGTCGGTACTCTTAAAGGAGAGCCTTTAAAGTTGGCTACCCCAAAAACAAGCCAAATAAAAAGTGTTTACTTCATATTAAATTTAGATCAAACAATACAAAACATCCCTTAAAAAAGAAGAAAAAAAACAATACAAAAAGGCCTCATTTGTTAACATTAGTTAATGCGTTACACAAAAGAATAATACAAAAACAACCTTTTTTAATAAAATATTTGTTAACAGATTCAACTTTGGATCTTAAATATATAGAATATATTAAATTATAGTGAATATATAGTAAATGTTAAGATTAAAGGGTTAGTTTACCCAAAAATTTAAATTATGTCATTGTTTACTTTACTTACATTATTTACAAACCTGTAAGACATTCGTTCATCTTCAGAACACAAATTTAGATTGTGTCCCCTACATAGACAGCAATTTAATCAACTGAAATTAAACTTTAAGTGCTACTGAGACAATATACCCTTTTTAAAATAAAGATATAGATCCCTGTGCACGTGGAATGTGCCATTTAAAGCCAGTTGGCTCATAAGGATGGTGTCCTCATTTACATCTACAAATCTCATCTGATTGACTGTAGTTGAAGCTGATAAGCACATTATTGGCTGTATAGTGATCTGTGGCCTCTGAGTTCTGCAACCACTGACATCATTAATGGTGTAGGAGCAGCTCCTTTTTGGATAGGCGACAGTAACAAGATGGTGGACACATTTCTTAAGGCAGATTTGTCGATAGAACACCGGGCATATGGTACAGAGGTTGTTTCCTTGGTAACCAGGTGGCTAGAGCAAAGAGAAAAAATATCAGAAGAGTCCACTGGTAGTCCAGTGGCCTGTAAGGACCACAGGAGTGTACAGAACACTAATGAAGCCAAGCTTAAATGAAGTGATTTGGTTTACATATTAAGTCAGCTGCTAATGAGAGTAATATGAAAAAGTGACTGTGCACAAAAAGAAAAAAATGAAAAAGTAAACGTTTCAGCCCATCTCGGACTATCTTCAGTGCCAATATTTTAACAGCATTAGTCAACAGCATTTATACATTTCAAGGCACTAATTACGCTAAAATACAAATATACAAACACACACACGCACATGTAAGGTTTCCATGTTTTATGGACCCTACCCCCACTAACCCTACCCCTAAACCTAATTTATTCCTGTGATGGCAAAGCTGGATGCATGATCCATTTATATACAGAAAAAAAATATTTACATTTTAGTTAAATCCTAATTAAATATCAATTTAAAAAAAAAACATCCAAATAAACTTTTTTTATTGTTTTCTTCCTACTGTTGTAGTCCAGAGGTTTTTAAAGCTTTTTGCAAATAATTGGCTTATATTGTCACTCTACGGAAGACAAAACAAATAAAGTATTATCTGAATAAAACATTTACTTTGCTTTCACTATTTATTCAGTCTACAAACTAGCAGTACAAATGCTTTACAGATATGTACTACAATCCTACAAATGTTTAACTTTGGAATGGCTGAAGACTATAAAAGACTTGGAGGGTCTTAGATCCTTGAGACCCAGCCTCAAAACACTTGGCCTGACTTTCAGTGGGGATTCTGTGGCCTTTCGGAGTGTTTGGCTGGGGCATGTGGCTCCAAAGCCTCCTCCAGTCATCCATTACATTTCAGAAGGGCTGGAAATCCAGCTATAGGGCAGCAATAGAACTCTGAGCTGCTTAGAGAAAACCGAATCTCCTTCTGCTACTTCAGCTGCAAAATGGGCAGTCTGAGATTCACACCGCTAACAGATACACACAAACACTCACTTAAAATATTGTATACGGAGCGCCGACTTGCTGCCAATATCATTTGTCAAAACTTTTACTCCACCATTTGATTCAGCCATTACACTTTCATTATACTGTATTTTTCATTAAACTTTTACACCTCGGTTGGAACATATTTTTACACGGATACCAATAAATGCTGCTTTTAAATCTACAATCGCCATTACTAGCAGCAGAATCCGGGCAGCTCCATTAGTTCAGCCACCCACATCAATATTGAGCTCATAGTGTTGTGCTCATAAAGGACATTTATAGCTGTTGTGTTATTCACTGTCTGTTGGATTGCTGGTGCGGGAATGGGAAACAGTCAAGTAAAGCACTCGCGTGATTCTACAGAGCTTCTTATCGGGCAGAGACTCCACTGAAAGGAATCGGGCCATTTATTATTTAATTAAACCTGGCTGAGGTCATGCTCATTAGACAGAAGGTTATTTCAAAGAACAAGTAAAGATGAATCTCCGCGGGGATACAGAAAGGCCAAGGAGAAACCATGAGCAAATGAACCTCGGCAGATGAATGTAATAGATTTTTTTCGAGCAGACTTTGGAAGACACGAATGTCAGTTTTAAGAATACAACAAAAGAATCAGACTGGATGTTCTTTATGTTCTGGGCTGAGAGGGCACATGCCTACCAAGTGCAGTTTCATCTTGGTATCAGTCAGGGAGAATAAACATTGGTCAGCACTCTTTTATTTGCTCTGTCTGCTCACCTCAGTCTCTTTGAAATGAAAAGGATTTTGACTAAACAGTTGCACAATTACCATAGAGCGTGGTTCTTTCAACCGTGTTTATTTGTTTGAAGGTTCCAGCCTTCATTTTTGCCCTCTGCCTTTCAAAGTTCTCTGTGTAATTCCCAAAGCACAGGTGAAACCAGCCTTTCTTTTGATCCTGATGTAAATCGATGCATGTTCAGCACTTTCTGGAAATGTATTAATATGAAGTCCACTACTGACATATGGATGATTGGCTTGTTCTATATGTTGGTCAATCCAATGCCAAAAAAAACTCTCATCCCTCTGGTTTTTGCTTTGTCATTATGGAGTTTAGAGTGTAGATTCATGTGAAAAAAATTAAGGGGTCTGAATACTTTCCGAATGCACTGTGTATAGGCTACATTTTTATGTAGTATTCTATACTATATGTATTGTTATTATTAAAATTGCTGGCACTTCTCCCAAACTGAAAATGGATACATTTATTTGCAATAAGTCCCAGGCATGCAGTGTAAATTACCTTTGATACATTTGCAAAAGCTCCTAAAAGGCTTAGATATGAACATATAAACATGTTGAGCTCTTGGAATTGAATTTTGAATTGAATTGAATTGAAAGCAACTGATGGGTAAACAAAGCAAGAAAATGTTTTGTTTTATTTTATGCATTTAAAGTTATATCTCTCTCTCTGAACTAGCATCGGTATTTATGTGCATTTTGCTGAATTACTGCTCTGGAGCACCTGTAAAGACAGTGCTCCTGCCCAACATGTGTGTGTGTGTGTGTGTGGTTTTGAACCCCCCCCCCCCCCCCCCCCCCCAAAACACACCTCTACTTGTCCTCTCAATTTCTTTTAATCATATCAAATACAGAGCTGGTAAACAGACTGGGTGCTCAAATCTCTAGAGAAACTCTTCGTCCCAGATACTAGAGCTGCTTTCACGTCTTTATACACAGACACTATAAAAGTGTGTAGAGACAGTGTGTACTAAAGTGCAGTCCTCATTATACACTGGGAAGTGTTAAATCAGCAAAAAAATAAAATTGCATATCCTGTTTTTATCAGCCATTGTGCATGTCCTCATTCCAGATGTCTTCACATGAGCTGTGGTAAATACAAGTGTGGGGCAGTATGTATTTTATTGCATTACCAGTACCAGATGTTCACCGGCTGTTTTAGAGCTGCGATAATGAGCATGGTATCAGCAGAAGGGGAGACTCCTGCCCACTCAAATGGAGTGGATCACCAGCAGCAGACCGCCCACTTCTGGACCAGAGCAGATTCTGAACAGAGCTATTCCAGATAGCAAACCCCCGCACAGTTGGATCAATCTCGCTGGCATCCAGTCTAACCTTGTACATGTTCATGTCACTGGAGCCATTTTCTCAATTTAAAGCAATTTCCAAGCAAGCGTCTTATGCCATGCTGACCTCTATATGATCCGTTGCAGATAGATAGGAAGGCTGATTTACTTCATAGCTAAGCAGCAAGAAACCATTAAGCGTGCATAGTAAACACCGAAACCATTTGTGCTTAGAACAAAGTCCTAGTGATGACTTTGATATACTCCAAAAAGAAAAAAGGCATTAAAGTTAGAATATGAAATTGTAGGGTCTCGGGATGCTCTTTGTGAATTTAAAATTGATCAAAAAATGCTATGACTAAAAGAATATTCTAAAAAGAGGCATTCAAGATCTAAAATGTCCTTACAAACAGTTTTGAACTAAAAGTTCAAACAAACCATGTATTTAAAAAAAATCTTTTGAACCATTTTGAATGTCTTTACTTTTACTTTTGATCAATTTTATGAATCCTTTCTGAATAAAAGTTTTAATTTCTTTCAATTTATTTTTTTATTTTATTAACTTATTTTACTGACTGGTCACATTTTGAATCAAGTTTATGTTTCTTATCACATTGATTCATTGTTTTTTTCTTGTTCTGTTTTTAAACCTAAATCGAATGTGTTAACAGGGATAACAGGCAACTGTTATCTTAGGTTGCTGCTTTTTTCTATAAATTATTTTGTCTTGTGGAACTTAATGTATAAGTTTATTCAGTGATATGAAATCATATTTTTGAGTTGAATAATACATTTAGATGTTACCACATGAAGCATATTATTTGAAGGTTTAAAGAGCATATTGCAGGTTAAAAAAAATCTAAATTAATATATAACCTTGTATGAAAATACCATATGAAAAGTTAATGCAGGATTTAAAATGTTTTAAAACGACATAAGGGCACTAATTTAGTAGATAAAGTGAGCGTTTCTTGGACTGCTCGTAAAAACGGCTTTTTTTTTTAAAATCGCGTCATTTTACGTCACGCTAGGGAGCCTCAGCCTCGGCTCAGTGCAGAGTAGGCTGGTATTCAGTGAGAGCGGCCGTGAGTCAGTGTGTTTTCGGTAGTTTTTGTATTTAAATTTATCATCGTCATGGTAAATTATTGTTTGTGGAGGTTGCAAAAACTCTGGCCTGTCAGGACATCGAGTCCACAGGTTTCCATAACAAGAAAAGGGACGGTGTTGTTGTATATCTTTCGTGCCTTGTGCGGTTTGTGCAGGTGAAGAGACGGGATTTCTCTTCCGCATCGGCTTCGAGAAACGCGGTCGTGTGTAGCTTTCACTTCAGATCGGAGGATTATCATCCCGGCGATATGATGGAGTTCAACATGGGATGCCGAAGCAACAATATTGATCGTCGTATACTGTACCAATGGCATCAAATAGTGTGATGTAGTCATGCCCTAAATAGGGGCAACTAGTAATTGAAAAACAAAATTACTCAGGTTGTTTAAATATTCAAATTTTAATTTTCTGTTTATGTTATAACCCAGATGAAAAATATGTATTAAAAATGTAGCCTACTTGGGTATGTTTTTAGTACAATAGAAATATACTCAAGTATAGTTTTATACATTTAATAGTATAAATCTACCCTAAAAATACTAATGTCTGCTGGCCTGATATACGATGGTAATAATCTGTACAATATTGTGAGCACAGTGTATATCGTTAGCGAACGTGTATATCTATAAGCACGTCTCTCACCAAGACACCTGTCCTGTTCTCCACTGGTTCTCACACCACAACTCATGGTGTCTCTGACCGTTCTGTCTGACATTAGTCCTGGCCTGTCCTGCTCTCTTGGCAGCATAGCAGGCTCATAATTTTATGGCTGTGGACCGTCATACGAGTAAGTACTTCCTCAGCGTCCGAAATGTCATTGCGATCCATTGTTTTCCTGTTGTTTGAATCGACCGCTCTCCCGCCCGTTACGTCACGCCCGCCACGCCCATTTTCAGAGGCGGAAGTAACATTTTCTCACAAAAACGACTCCAGAAGCTTCTGTAGCGTATTTATAAGTATATTTTAAAGAAAATCTAGTTCCTACATTACTTTTCTATACATTGACTCGTTGGGTCCTCTAACCTGCAATATGCCCTTTAATGCATTTAGACATTTTTACTGGAAAAAAGAGGTCACCACACCAAGTGCTACATGGTATTCTTCTGATTGTTCATGATGTCACCCCAAACCTTGCTGTAGTAGGTAGTCTGTTTTCCTGACACATGTGGCAGCTGCCGCTGAATCAGGCTTTCAGTGTGACTGATTCGGACAGATAGCACTTTATGTTTCAGAAGGGCATTTGTTTCTGATGCTCGTCCTCCATCAGGTATAAAGGTAGACATTTTCCCATCACCAGGAGTCTCGTTCATGCCAAGCTTCTTTCTGTTTTTCCGTCAGAGTGGCTTGAGTCTTCATCTCATCAATACACAAGCTGCCACGTGAGTTGTGTAAGTTCCTGGATCTAGTTAGGTAATGAGAAATACTCTCTTTTCTCTTTCCCGCTCTCTCACTCTCGCCATAGGCATCTGTCAGTGTTGGAATGAACAGGGACTCATCAGTGGAGTTCTCCCCTCAGAGGCCTGTGCTAACATGGCCAGATGGAGCCTGGGCTTACTTGGCACCCGCCAAACCAGCACCCAGGCAATATGCAGGGAACTCAAGCATTTTATCCCCCCACTCTCCTTCGCTTTCTTTGTGTGACACACACACATACTTTTTATTCTCCCACGTATTTCTTTCCCATCCCTCCTTCATCTGTGATGTTGGTTTCCTACACCTCCAAACAGTTGCACAGTTCAGGGGCTTATGTGAACTCACGGGACCCATGCAAAAAAAAAAAAATCACTTTTGTTGCAACCTGAGCTAGTAGTCACACTGTAAAAAAAAAAATACAGTATATATATTGGTGTAACACATTGAATTTAAACTTGAATAAAACCAATGATGTTACCATATGATGCATTAAATTATTAGCCTACCATTCAATATTTTTGTTTTAAAGTAATTAATAATTGTATTCACCACAAATGCATTAAATTGATTAAAGTGATGTTAAAGACATGTATAATGTCTATTTCAAATAAATGCTTGAACGTTATATTCATCATAGAATCCTGGAAAAAAGAAATATATATATATATATATATATATTTTTTTTTTTTTTTTTTTTTTTTTTTTTACACAACATTGTAAATACATTTTTTTTTTAAATTGACCACTTAATCCGCTTATTAGAATGATTTCTGAAAGATCATGTGACACTGAAGACTGGAGTAATCGCTGCTGAATATTCAGCTTTGCCTTTACAGGTAAAATGCATTTTAAAATATATTAAAATTGAAATATTATCACAATTTAAAATACTTATTTTCTCAGTACTGTTTACACTGTATTTTTTATTAAATAAATGCAGCCTTGGCAACTTATTTCAAAAACATTAACAATTTTTCCAAATCTTAGCCAAACTTTTGAATGTATACAGTGCATGATGGAACAATAAACCTTGATTATGGTAAGTTGGACTTTATTGAATTTGGCTTGGTTGCAGAAATTGTCTGTGTACAAGCCAAGGCTCATGAAGCAAAGCTTTCCAAACTATTTTTAGTCAGCCCTCACATTTTACTTCACAAACCGGTCACATTTTGATATCATTGAAATGTAAAAGCTACTTCTTCACAAAATATTTGTAATTTAAAATAAGGATTAACGGCCATGATGGTTTTGGAAAATACCTTGATGCCTCTTGAAAGGGCCCTCGAGTAGTGTGTGATGTTTTTAAGAAACAGGCCACATAACAGACTGCTTTAATTTTCCTCTCTTCTCTTCTCTTCTCTTCTCTTAGGACGTCTCTCTCTCTCTCTCTCTCTCTCTCTCTCTCTCTCTCTCTCTCTCTCTCTCTCTCTCTCTCTCTCTCTCTCTCTCTTCTCGGTTGAAACCCTAAAAACCATGAATTTGCCGTTCTTAATTTAGAAAGGTACCTCAGATGTTTGTGAGTGGAGTGTGTGTATATTTGTGTGTGTGTGTGTGTGTGTGTGTGCGTGTGTGTTTGAGCACCTGTAATTAATATCAAACCACAGAGCCAGTCCCGAGGCAGGCTAGAGCAGCTGTGTAAGTGTCTTCTTCTGATGTTCTAATTATTTCACCCTTTTCTCTGCTTTGCACTGTCACCTTAATGAGTTTCCTCACTCTACCTAGAATCAAATTGGGAGTAGAGAATAAGACTTTTGGAAAAACTTTTTCCCCCAGTGGTTAAATGCAGGAGCCTGGAAAAAAGCATATATATTTATATTATATATATAATTGTGTATATATTTGATAAATAAAATAAATAATCAAGAAAAAATATAAATTAACTCAGCTTTTTTTTATTACTTGTATTTTTTTCAAATAGGCCTACACTGAAAAAAAAAGGCTTTGTGGTTCAGGCCAATTCGCCATTTTCACAGCATTCATGGAGCCATGAATAATTATGCATTGTTTGTCAATTCTTTGCCTGTTTTATTTGCACAGTTGTTGTTGATTTTTGTTGTCACACTTAAATAGCTTGTTGACTTGTCATTTCAGGACGAGTTTTCCCTATATTTGAATGTAAGTTATAGTGAGTTACCCTAGTTATCTTTAAAGGGATACTTCAGGATTTACCATTAAGCTTTGTATTAGTAGAAAACCTGTAGTATTTTCAAATTACCGTGCTTTCCACCCTCATATCCCCCTGAGACGTGAGATTTATGTATTTTTTGTGACAAAATGACAAAAATCGTCATTTTGCGTCATCGGAGGATTTTTTGGCCAGAGGCTAAAGACTACAGCCAGTAGTAGGGGCTGTCCCGCATGTTCTCAACCTGCCCATAGAGGGTGGGATCTCACTCACAGAATGTACACAGTGTCAGCCATCTTTTTTGGAAGCTAAGCTAGCAGGCTCTTGTTCTGTGGAGAAAGCTGACTAACTTAGTAGTAGAAAGCTGAGTAGTAGGGGGTTACCATTCATCCTCTTTTTCCCGGACATGTCCGGCCGTCGAGATCGTACAAAATGTCCGGGATTCAGCTTTTGCTTTCTGCAGTCGCCATTCATTGTTTACATGCACACCTTTTGTTTCAATCTAACTGAATTCATTCCGATTGGTGAATCTGAATGTAGTGTTTAAATGAACGCTAAACAAGTGATCGGTTGATGTGCGTTTTAACATTGCTAAGAAAATTCCCGCTCCTCCGTGAGAGATACGAGACCGGTGCGTCTCACAGGTGTCTCTCATCAGTAATCACGCCCTCGGCCTCGTCCTGCTCGCCACAATAAACATAATGAATGATGACTGTAGAGCGCAAAAGCCGAATCCCGGACATTTTGGGCAATCTCGAAATCCCGGGCAGACTCATCACGGAGACTCACTAGTAGCCTAGACTTGTTGTTTAACTACTGCGCTCCGTTACCGGTAGGCGTGGCCTCCTAGGGCAGCGAAGCAAGTGCATTCTGGGAGTTGTTGTCTTTCATCCACATAAGCCAAAAGTACATTTTCTGGCTTTTCTCAGTCTAGAAAGCTCCAAATTCAAAAATTATTTCATATTTCTTCTACATAAATGACCCATTTTAAATACACATTCATCTTTCCAGAGGTGAAGTATCCCTTTAATAGTCACATTGAGTCAAGGTATTTTTTTAGTGTGACTTAGCTCATGAGTATCCATTTGATGATGTTGTTAGATTAAGACAAGAAACACTAGGCTTTCATGATGCATTTCTTATTATAAACATAAGATAAAGTGCATAAGGTTTATTGCATAAAATGTTCATAGAATTTGATGCAACTTACTTAAAACATAACTTAAAACTAATCAATGTATTAAATGTCACGAAATTGTAACACGAGTCAGTGCATTTTCTACATTTAATTTACAATTAAGCATATGCAAACTGTTGCCTTTTTTTTTGTTATGCACCACAAAAATAGATAGGCCTGTTTATTTTTTAGAATATAATAAAGTCATGTTTTGTAGGAGGTGTTTTTGATGACTTTTTATGGTTATTTTGCTTTACTTGACTTATGTATGACTCCTGTATTAAACATGTTTGGAAACTTGTATATTATAATACACACTTTGGGCTGTAATTATGACTAAAACACTTTTCACAAGGCTGTTCTGTTGCATACAAGCTATTTTAAGCTAATTTTTCCCTACTGCTTGACTTAATGTTCTGCTGAGGCTTCATTTAACAGCTATTGACATGAGACACTGAGTCATAATTATTCTCGTATAGCATTTGTGTATGCATGTATAATTACAGTACAATAAAAAGAGATAAAAGGAGGGAAAATGTTCAACTCAAGTATATTTGCACACATCATTGAAAAGGATGCTGAGCATGGCAAACCAATGGGTATTTTTTCTTCCTGGCCCAATGTAGAAGTGATCGCCCATTTGAAGTAACCATGTTGGGCTCAGTTGTCCATTAGGGAATCTATATATATATATATATATATATATATGATATACTTGATTGCATGATTAATGTTATGTGGATTATTATTGTCTTGAATTTTTTATGATAATTGTGGGTTTCACTTTATTTGGTTGGTCCCTTTAACACATTCATTTGACTATAAGTAACGTTGCACCTACATCTCTACTAACTCTCACTAGAGTGTTAGTAGAGTATCAGTAGACTGGTAGGGTTAGGGATAGAATAAGTTGACATGTAGTTGCAAAGTTACTTATAGTCAGTATATTGTCTGTTGGAGGAGCATCACAATAAAGATGTGGCAGATATTAAGCAGACAGTCTACTAATACTCTAATGAGAGTTATTTGGCATGTAGTTGCAAAGCTACTTATAGTCAATAGTATGTTTAAAAGGGACCATCAAAATAAAGTGTTACCTAATTGTGTCTTGGAAATGAAAGTGTTTGTTTTAAAATATTGACCAAATAATATTAATACTTGAATGCATAAAATACATCACAGGAACACTCATTAGAGAGAGAGAGAGAGAGAGAGAGAGAGAGAGAGAGAGAGAGAGAGAGAGAGAGAGAGAGACATTTTAAGTATTTTAATCTTGCATTACAAAGTAACAAGTTACTAAATATGTATAACCAACAATCTCAGTATAAATAAAACTGGCAAAGAGTCAAATAATGCAAGCAAATTAATTATGTATAACCCAATGCATGCTGGGAAGAGGCTGAATGTTTAAATTTGTCAAATCTGTAGGCCTATTTAAAAAATAACATTCATATTTAAGATGAACTAATAAAAATAGCATTTAATTAGTTTTTTTTTCACATGCTTAATACAGCTTGCTTAATGTTTGTTTAAATGTCCTTTGGTGTTGATGTGTTTTAATTAGGTCATTCCAACACGATCTCACGGCAATTCGTACGAATTCATATGACCTCACTCGAACAAATTCGTAAGATTTTTGCTAAATCATATTTTACGAATTACCCAATTCGTATGAATTCGTACGAATGACCTACCCCTGACCCCACCGCTACACCCATCACTGGGGTTTAGACAAATTGTACAAATTCGTACGAATGAGGTCGTACGATTTCGTACGAATTAGCCACCTTTTACTCACTCGTATGAATTGGTCATGAGATAGCGTTGGTCATTCTGATCTGACTACTTGAATCAAATTAATCAAACAATTACACTAAGGGTCAACAAATGAATTACTTGAAACTAAGGCCATATCCACACGAAGCCAGAGCTTTCCCTATCCAATCTTTTTTTTTCCTCGTTCAAAATTTTTTTTTGCAAACATGGCGTCGTCTCAAGAAATATATACGTACACATGAAACCGACTGAAAAACGATGTGGTATACATGCCAGACCAGTATGTGGCGCTGTTATTCTGCCACAGAGATACACTAAACAAGGAGAAGAAGACTTGGAGCATGTGCATAACCTTGCTCGCTCTATACGAACCCAACATGACAGCAAGGTGAAGACGAAGATTGCTCACCATATTATCATAGGAGCAGAAGATTTTGCTTTAGTAAAGCTAATAGGCTCAGTAGCTTCCGCAGCACAAACACAAGCATATAGTCCGCCATTGTTGTTGCTGTTACGTGTGACGTAGCGGTGTGTGACTAATGCTGACACATGGTGTGATGACATCATCATTTCACAAAATGTACGGATTGGCCGTACACACGAAAACGCAAGGGTGTCGGTTTCAGATTTATCCACTCTGGGACCCGGTTTAAAAAATTGCGATTTCAGTGTCCCAAAACACCGGATCCCTCTAGACGAAACGGCAATACGATACAAAATGTGTACGTATACCGCTAAACGCGTCTCCGTGTGGACAGGGCCTAAGATTACTACCAATGAGCATGACTTCGAGCATCACCCGAGATTAGAATCAACAAAATCCAGATTGATAACATGCACTTGACAAAATGTTTGATAGAAGTGGTATTTTGCATGGCACTACTCAAAATAAATAATAGAAAAATCTAATCTGATAAAGAATGCCAGTGGATAGAAATATTTAAAAAAGAGAGATAAGAGGTCTGATTTGAATGCTCTGGAGGAGGCTAGGTGATAAGCAGGGAATTTAAATGATTTGCTTATCAAGCTTTTATTGGCGCTTCATTTTGAAGGGGAGTATCAACAGTCATATCACACTTGTGGTGGCTTGAGCTCTTGCTTGTATTCAGAACTCATGCTGTGGTCAGGTTACATGTGACATGTTGGAGTGAATGTACTATGGCTCAACAGCCTTGTTTTTCTCCATGTATACATTGAAAGAGAATTTATACAGCATCTATACTCATTGGCTACTTTATTAGTTATACCTTTCTAGTACCAGGTTGGACCCAGCCATTACTCCAGTCTTCAGTGTCACATGGTCTTTCAGAAATACTTGTAACATTCTGATTTGATGCTCAAGAAACATAATTATATAAAACTGCAACATGAACCCGACAGCCATTTTTATTGAATGGACAGAGCATCTTTGACCTTTTCCCCCTCAGTTTGAATATCTCCTTGCATCCAACCACTAGACCGTCAAGTCTAAATTGGGAACTTTTTTCCTTTTGGTCATAATTTATCTTGCCTTGGGCATTGGGTGAGTCATGACTGCCACTGGTGCCCCCTCAAGGAAAATAGGTGCATGGAACCCATGGGTACAGCTCAATGTAGATGGGCAAGCTCAGCAAATTAAAGTTGCCCTGTTGGAGCAAATTCCTTAAGTTAAAGGATTAGTTCACTTTAAAAAAAACTTTTGCTGATAATTTACTCACCCCCATGTCATCCAAGATGTCCATGTCTTTCTTTCTTCAGTCGAAAAGAAATGAATGTTTTTGATGAAAACATTCCAGGATTTTTCTCCATATAATGCACTTTGCTGGGCACCAAACGGTTCAAGGTCTAAATGACCGTTTCAGTGCAGCTTCAAAGGGCTTTAAACGATACCAGACGATGAATAAGGGTCTTATCTAGCGAAACGATCGGTCATTTCAAAAATAAATAAAAAAGGTAAAGTGTTATAGGCACAAATGCTCGCCTTGCGAACTCTCCTGTTCGAACTCGTTCATCAAAATGAACAAATGTTTTTTCGAGTCAATGACTCATTTAGACCTTGAACCGTTTGGCTACCATTGAAGTCCATTATATGGAGAAAAATCCTGGAATGTTTTCATCAAAAACATTACTTTCTTTTCGACTGAAGAAAGAAAGACATGGACATCTTGGATGACATGGGGGTGAGTAAATTATCAGCAAAAGTTTTTTAAAAAGTGAACTAATCCTTTAAGAAAACCATAATAACTGAGGGTATTATGATTTTTCTTAAAGGGATAGTGCCCCAAAAATGTGAAATTCTGTCATAATTTAGCCACCCAAGTGTTTTCCAAACTTCTTTTTTTTTCTTTTTCTTTTTTTTTTTTACATACAATGAAAGTCAGTGTTCACCAGAAATTGGTCAACAACATTCTTCAAAATATCTTCTTAAAGACCCCTGTGGTGAAAATCAAGCTTTTAATGTTTTTTTTATTTTTTTATGTATGTCTATGTGGTGTTTTTAATATGCTTTAGGACAAACCATGCGCAAATTCATAAGTCAACACCATTGCTGAGTACTGTCTCCTTAAAAATACAGTGAACCAAAAACAGTCTCAAAAACGCAGTTTGAAATCGCTGGTATTTATAACATCACAAACTACCTTGTAACCAATCACGTCAACGTGTGATCGTCAACAAGCGAATCTCTGATCTGGTGTGAGTGAGTGGAGGTGGGGCTAATTTGCATATTTATAGAACCGCATATACTAAATGAAGCAAGGATGTGGTTTCATTCAAGCTATTTTAAGGCAATAAGTTGTTGGGTTTTTTTCATGAAAAAAATGTTTAAATGTCATTTTGGTGATCAAAGATGAGTTTTAAGGGATACAATTAATGACTACAGGGGGACTTTAAGGGTTTTGTTACAACTGACTGCTGACCTTTAAAGTCAATTAATTGTCATTCAGCATTTTTCCATCTCAAAGTAATAGAATCATACAGTCTGCCTCTTTAACTCAATCTCATAACTGTGGGGACAGTATTGTATAGCATGGCAGGGCTGTGTGTGGTACTCCATGTGCCTACTTGCATGCTTTATGTGTGTAGAGAACTTACTTTGAGCTTATCCCCTATGGTTACCAAATAAAGAGAAAAAGGAAACATGTCACAACCTCATGTCAGTATGTCTTGGCATTTAGCTATTTGTGTTTACGCTGTAATAGAGAGTAAGTTGCTGTGGCTGGGTAGATTTGAGCAAAGCTGCTAAAAAGGCAAGATGAGTGATTTCATTTCTACCGTATGTTCTCTGTTGGATTCCACTGTTGGATCTTTGATTTATGTTGTGCAATAGTCATCTCATTTTATTCGCCTCTTCTCACATCTGCCGGCAGCCGCTGAAATTGCATGTTAAAAGTTAAAAGAACACCTGTCACGGGCTTGAAGCTGATGGCAACATAAACACGAGTGCATGCACAGCTTGAGTCAAGCTGCTAGAAGAGGCCCTTACACTTCTTCAGGAAGGAAAGAGAAGAATTAGCTTTCCATCCATCTCCTCTCGTTTTTCGAAATGAGGTTGTTCACCTGAAGGTGAACATAAGAACTCGAGACAAGTCAAGCTATCTTTTATTTTCAGGTTTGCTGACACCAGAATGTAAATTATTTAAGGAGGCCATGCAGGCTGATAAAAAAAAGAAGAAGAGAGGTCTCAAAGTCAACACAATCGTGTAGGCCTATGCAAATTATTTGCAGTACACATAAGGCTGGAATACACTACGTGACTTTTAAAGTCTGTACAGATTTTAAAACACTAGGCATCATACACCTGCCTATACTATGAAAATGACTGCATAGAAAAACTGGGCATCATACACTAAACGAGATTCCAGCGACAAGCAATTTGTCTGTCCACACCAGACACGACTACGAGATGCGACAAAATCAATAAAAAATCACAGCCAATCAGAACAGCATGTGGGCGGGCACACGTGGCAAGTGCACGGCACCAGAGATTAATCTTGATGGCACTCGCAAGGAAATGGATAAGTACAGATTCAAATTCACATATATTACACCATTTGAACATTATTAAAAATGCATACTGAGTTACTAAAACAATCTTCGTCATAGAATACACATTTGTTCATAGTTTGAACGTTCTTGTTTCCATTTGTTTCATTTCATAACAGACATAACATAGACTTTAAGGCAGCATTACTAGCTATTCAATGATAGTTGCTAGAAAGGTATTGGGGCTGTGCATGTTCTTTTTTTTTACGCATTTTTAACCCCTCCACCCGGGTCCTTCTCACCCCGCTCTGAGCGGGTCTCGAACCCAGGTCTCCGGCGTAAAGACTGCAGCCCCTAGCATCTGTCGCTAGAGCGCCTATTGAGATCAGAGGAGTGAGGTTTACTCGCACAGCAACTACTAGCTGGCCTCCGTTACACTCACCCCCCTAAACCTCACTCCCATCCGGGTCACGGCACCAATGTAACCCCTCTATTTTATTTTGCATTTATATATGTCTATATAGACATATATAAATACAAAATACAATATATACAAATACTTAAATATTTTCGAGACCCAAATATTCTGGGTGGTCACACATTCAATAAACAACTTATGATTACAGGGACATATTGTTGAATAATAAATACTTATTTTCACGCAGTTCCTTGCACAATACTAAGTTTTGACCTCTAAACTCTCTTACCATAGTGCATGTTTTTTTAACTAATACATTGACAATTGCATCACATCACCAGCTTCATGTGTGTGGATTTCTAACTGGCTCAGTAGCTCACCTACAGAACTTCAGCATTGAAACACGAGTCATGATAAAAGAGCTCAAAGAGCAGCAAATGTGTATTTATCTCGCTTTTGCTTAAGTTATCGGTTAATTTAAGGTAGGGTTTAGTGTTGGTGGTACGTTATTTTCCAATGCAATAAACCATTCACCAGACATTTCATTTACCAACTACCATAATATGTACAACAACCAACATAATAAAATGTTGACAGACTCTCATACATCTGTTTTAGATAAAACAAATCTCTCTCATGGCGCCACTCACTGAACAATTTACTTTGAAAGTGTTTCGAAAAGTGTAAGAAGCAACTTAATATTATTTTGCAGAAATGTCGCCACAGACACATATTTCCAGTGATCCTGGGTTGTAGTAAAGGGGGCCCATTTCCCCAAATCACGTTATGTATCAGTTCTTGAACACATATAATGGGTTTGAATTACTTTCTGCTTTTTCCTGTTATCCTCTAACTTTCATCAACGGAGGATAGTGCATATGCCAGCGTCTGAAACTAGGTTTCAGACAGCTAACATGAAATCAGACCCTCTCTTGGCAGTGATAATAAGTGCTATTCGATCATCTCAGAGGCAAGGTTATTGCTGAACCAATGCGGTCAAGACGAAAAAGAAAGAAAAAGGCTGAATAATATGGAGAGGGATAATCATTTTACACAGAAATTGAAGAGCAAATATTGTATTAAAAGTAAATTGCTTAATAAAAGCCCATTTACACTGAGGTATGTAAGTCAATATTCTAATACTTATAATATTATAGCACAAAGTCAAATATATAAAAAAGGTATATTAATATAAACTTTTTCTGGGTTTCATGCTACCAATTAAAAAACCTATGCACAGTCTAGGCACACACAAAAAAACTGACCTATTCATTTGTCTCTCATTCATGTTAACCACACAGAGAAAGGCCAGTGACAGAGAAGGCTGAGATGTTCTTAGAGTCACACTCTTGTCTGCATTATACTGCCAGGTTGACCAGGGGTGCTAAACTACAGAGAAAATGGCTCTCTGAGAGCACTTCAGAGTACCTGCACCCTCTCAAAGTTCTCTTCACTCAATTCAGCAGATCACAGCAGGTGAATGCTAGCCTCTGTGCTAACGATAATGGATACTTCACTGCTGCACTGGCAGGCTCATTGGATGATCTGTGATAATGATAGTTTAAACAGAACAAGTTGTTGGGATGTCCATAGGTCTTTGCTTGAGTGAAATGTTGGGGCCTGGGGAATGGTTTGGCACTTTAAATATATTTTCACTGCAAATCGATTGCATCTTTTTGTGTGCGTGTTGAAATTGGCCACAGGTATGATCATGTACAAAATGGTCAAAGGTTACAAGAGGGAAATCCATAGTTTCTGCTTTGTTTGAGTGCCAGGAAATTGGCTCTCTCAAATGTCAAATCTTCAATGTAAATCAATGCCCTCCCAGTGCTTTTAAAAGTTTGGTACATACCGGTAAGCCACTTCATACTTTGAACAAACACTACCTCACTTTGTGCCTCTTTTAATTAGGTTTAAAATTAGGTCTGTTCTATAATTCAAACTCTCCAAATATTGTCAATTAAGACATATACACAAAGCTTAGTCTAATTTTCTGCTATAGCCTATAGGTTGCTATTTTGTCGGAGTGCTTCAGATAATCACAACCATGCTGATAATCAAGAAAAACAGTGTGATATTGCTTTTATACAACAGTAATATTGAGAAAATTTCCTTTTAGAAGCATTATTTCCAGATATTTTGGTAATATGTGTTTTAAAGCTAAGTTTTTAATATAACTTCAACGAAGCAACAGCAGCATCCAATTCCACACTTCCCCTAGCAACACACGGTGTTGACATTGTTTTAAACATATCGGTAAAGGGCATGATTCACTGACTCACTCATGAAAGACTGTTCTTTGTTTTGTTCCTGACTGAATCAGCATTTTTTAACAAATCGGTTGAATAATTCAATGACTAGCTCAGTTTCGTCCCTGAATGAATTTAGCGAGTTTAAACGAATCAGTTGAGTGACTGATTCAAATGACTCGCTTATAAAGAAGCACTTGTTGCTGGCATAACAATGTAACCTGCAAAAAGACTTGTTAAAATACTGTAGTGTATATATTGTATTATGGTCAGGTCATTTTGATGCTTGCTGTTGCTCATAGAACTTCAGTGTGAATGATTTGTGGAGTAATTTCTTATGCAGCAAATAAAATATCTTAAAAAATGTCCATATGCACTAAGGTTATTTGCCTCTCTTTGGATAAAACATAAACAGAACAGCTGTGAACATAACATGATCAAACACAGCAGCTTGATCTAAATCTCAAAACGCCTATGTGAGTAGCATGGAAACATACTCCAGATCTCATTCCTTTTAATTAAAGGTTCTCATGATAAACTATCAGGTTGCTTTAATTAGTATTTATGCATCTTGCTTCTGTACTGTTGTCTGTTACGTTTCCCATTATGAAATTATAAACTTCATAAATGGGTTCACATAGTTCTCTAGTTGTGATAAACATGCTGAAGCCTAATCATTAGCGGTGCATAGTTAAATGTGCATGTTCTTCTCACATTCTGGAAGAATCTGACAGCTGGAGGCTTGGTATTTATATTTATCTGTGCCTGTAAAGCTGCCTCTTAGTTAAAATGATCTACACCTCCTTCCAGCATCCCGTCCCCCTCCCCCATTTGTTCCTGCTAATTAATGACTGTGGTGCTAATTAAAAGCTGTGCAACACTCAATACATTCTGAGTCCTTGAGAAATATTAAAATTTTCATTTGCAGGTCTCAGAGACTAATGAATATTCAATTGCAAAATTTCCAAGGAAAATTATAGGGTTGGGAGGAGCGTAAAAGTGACAAAGACATATAAGTCTATATTATGCGGTAAAAAAGGATTTCACACTGGGAGTCCTGTAACATGACACGGCCTCATGGAGTAAAGAAAAAAGAACAGAACAATAGAAATAAAAGGTTTGACCGTAGCCTAGTCAATTCAAAGACATTGGCATGCTTTGTCGAGAAGTATTAAAAATTTTCAAGTTATAAAACGAAACTAAACACTCAGCCATGGAAGACAATGTGCACGAGAGAAAAGAAAAGCTTTGCATGAAAGAAAGACCTCCGCTTCAACTGTATGCTGAGCAACAGGAAGCTTCCTACTGCGTTAAACGTATCATCTTTACACATAAATCAAGCCTGTGAACAAAATGTCTGTGCTGGGCGAGATAAAAGGGGAGAAGCAGCCCAAATGTGGTCTCTTGGGCACAGTTCCACACCTCCACCTCTTTCCATCCACTCCCCACATTTTAATTGCTACTGTTTGCCAATTGCCACAGCTCATACTGTGCCCATAATGACTGTTCCTCACAATGCTGCCATAGCACTTGATCTCTCTTTTAATGATCCTCCTCCTGTAAATTTGTACTGTAGTGTCTTATCTCACAGATCTTTATCAGCTCTGCTTGCCTGTGGACACATTAATTGGGGAACGATTAATTGACCACAGATACTTCAGGGATGACCTATGTAAAGCGCACAGTCACTCATTTGCACTGCTGATTTGATTACTGACTATATAGCTCCTTGTGTGCAATTAGTGTAAAATCTTTACCAGTGACGTTTATGACAGTTACATTAAATTAGTCGTATGTAGATTTCCACTATAGAGTGAGGGATGATGATTGTTAACATCAGATTGGACAAGGGTGTAAAAATTCTATGACTGTTTTTATTAATAGGAAACATGAGAAGAACAAATTTCTCTGTGAATCATTTGGAAAATCGTGCCTACTGTATGTTAATTGACACGTTGACAATTTATGTAAGATTGGTTTTATAGACAATTCACATAGAAAGTTGTTCTGCTTGTGTTTTATGAATGAGGCCGTGCTTATTTTTTGCTGGTACGCTTAGGATTTACAGTTTTGACTGGGAAAAGACAATTATTCAAATGTATTCAGAATTATTCAGTTTCATCAGTTTTCTGTTTTTCTTCCGGTAATAAGGAAAAAATCGGAACGATACAGAATGAAAGTCTGTTCCATGAACACAGAAACACATTATTTGTAACAGTGCTTAATTTGTACATGACAAAAAGAAAGTCACTGAAAATAATTCACTTAGGAGAATTCACGGCTTGGGAAATGTTGTGAAGTAAGTTAGTTAGGTTGGGCGATCGGCCAGGACTGAGACTTCTGAGTGTGCAAGTTCCTGACAGACGGTCAAGTCTGTGGGTGGTGGTGACAAGTGCCTGTCTTTGAGTAATTGAATCATTTATTCAACCGATTCATTCAAAACACTGATTCGTTCTGGAACAATACAAGTGGCTGTCTTTATGAGTGAATAATTCAATTATTCATTCAGCACACTGATTCAAGCAAGGATAAAACACCACTAAGTACTACTGTTTGTGTTGCAAAGTGTCTACTATGGCTTTATTTGGGACTATTGTCAATGGCAGAGAAAAAACAGACGAAGAGATTGGCAATATTCTGTCGAAGGGCGTTTTCATACCTTCCTCGTTTGGAGGATTTCTTTTTTCCGATACCTGGCATGTTTTTTTCCCCTTCGTTTGGATTGTTTCTTCATAGGCCTATATAAAGTGAACACAGCAATAATGCTCGGATTCACACCAAAGAAATCGGCCTAAGATTACCTGAATGAGGTGGCCTCGGCCATATTGAAAACGAACTCTGGAGCAGTTCATGTAGTAAAAAAAGCAGTTTGAACCAACGGACCGACAAACCAAGCAGTATCATAATTCATATTAGGAAATATGTTACGTAAAAAGCAGCAGTGTCTGATTCTCTGGGTGACTCCATTACTACTTATCCCAGTTGAAAATCAAAGAGCACCTATTTCCATTGCTCTTCTCTGAAACATGAGGTGCATTGCAAGAATCCTGTCCTGATGAAGCCTTTACTCTTGCTATAAATATTACAATTTAAGTCTCTGTTTTGGAATAAAGCAAACAATCTACAGGTGTGAAAACACCTAAGATGTTCTTGTTTATTGAACTATTATTATTACGTGTGCTGATTCTTTTTTAGAAGCCACACAGAATACAAAGAGAAAGCTGCTGAGCCACCCGAATACATTATCTTTATTTATGTTGTCTTTTAAAATGTATTGTTTCAGTTGGGAACTTGGGAACATACAGTATAAGCAATATGCAGCATTAAATTGAGTACTTGATCCTCTGTAAAAGGATGAAATGTGCTGTAGACAACAAAGGCTTGTGTTATCTGTTGAGGCTCGTGCGCATGGCTTATGCATATGCTCTGTTTGTGCCATTTAGAGCCAGGGACATTTTTCTTTGTCACATTGCTCTCCTGGCTCAACCAGCTGAAAGCAGGATTAGCCTCCAGTGTCTTTGAAAAGTCAAGAAGTGAGGGAAAAATGAGGATAAAGTGATGACAGGATGGAGAGAGAGCGGGGAAGAGCGAGAAACACATGGGCAGTTACATGAGCAAGAGAGCTGGAGAGAGAGCAAACAGCTTGGCTGGGAGGGACATGGCATGCATATTTCATATATTAAAGACAAGCATTTCATTTCCATATTTAGTGAACACTGAGAAGACTTATTTGAGCAGTCAGGGCTTTGTTGAAGTAGAAAATCAGCAAACTCACTGTGCCCATGTATTTACAAATCAATCTTCAGCCATCTGCAACTGATGCGTGACATGGCACGTCTGGATCTCCCATCTGATTTCCCCAAAACCCTTGAACATTTTTCACTTTGATTGGCTTTCTATGTCTAGGAGTTTTATTGTTATGAGATGCACAGGGAACATCCTGGCCCCTGAAAAGTGTTTAATTAGAGTGGTGGGGTGACTTAGTGGTTTAAAAGAATACTTCAAGTTCAATACAAGTTAAGCGCAAACAACAAATCTTATTTACCACAAAAAATATTTTCCTCAAATCTGGATTGCAATAAAGTTTTGCAACCAGTGTTATTTTGATATAATTCAAATCTGATCATAAAATGTATTAATATTTGAATTAGTTTATTAATATTTTAATTAGGTTTTTTTTTCAGTTTTAATTTTAATTTGATTATTTCTTTATACCTTTTTATTTTTATTTCAGTTCAGTTTTAGTATTTCAACTTCCTTTAACTTATTTAGTATTGCCAAGACAATATTTCAAATTTTCATTTTTCATTTCTTTTATTATTATATTATTTTATACAGCTTTAATTCAAATAACAAATACATTTTTTTTTTACAAATACATTTTTTTTTTTACTACTGTTTTAGTTGTAGTAAACAATAAGAACATTGCTTACAATGGAAGTGAATGAGGACAATCCAGAAATGTTAAAATACTCACTTGTTTCAATAGTAAAGCCAAACGGTTGCTGCTTTTATCCCCACAAGGAACAATCCAAGCACGACTCTTAACCCCATGGAACCTGTCCCTAAAATACATCGCTTTAGATAAAAATTCTGTTAAATCACTTTTTACTAACTGTGGCTTTCTTTTTTTCCAAATCAGATGTAAAGAGGGTTTCCAGGGCATTCGCTGTGACCAGTTCCTGCCCAAGACTGATTCCATCCTGTCTGACCCAAGTGAGTGTTCTTGCATTTTGCTTTAATAAATCAGATTCATGTAAACACTTTGCAATGCCTACTGTACATTTAACTGGAAATCCACATGGATATGTATTATACAACCCTTTTAAATTGTTTTGAAATGAGTGTGCAGGGTCACTGATGTGAATAGAGAGAAATGGCTGTATAACTTTCAGCTTCTAACCCAAATGAATGCTTAACCTCCGTGGACCATAATGCATGTATGCATTAATTTGCCAATAACAACAAGGCTTTGCAGTTTGCAGTCTTACAGACACTGTTGTCATAGAAACCTTGTCATTACCAAAGTGTCATAACATTTTCATATTTTCCTGACAGGAACAGATATCTAGATTTCCCCACCCACTCAGCTAATGGCCGTATATTCACACGCTTCTACCAAATCTGAATGTTTCTTTTCTGAATGATGTATACTATTTTCTCGAATAAGGCAATGATATTTTTCACGAATTTCCACATGCACACTGCAGATTCTTGAGCAGCGCATTTTATTATCCTTCAAAACAAAATGGCACTGATAGATCTGTATGAGAAGGTCAACAAACAGAACCCCTCATAATCATGCTCCATTTGTGACTCATCAAGTGGGCTTACTCACTGCACACGACATGTAATCAATACCTGTGTATGCGCGCACACACACACACACAGGGTCTCCATGTTCATGTTTTATGGGGGCTTTCCATAGACGTAATGATTTTTATACTATGCAAACTGTTGTATCCCCTTAACCTTAAACCTACCCATCACAGACAACTATTCCCACATATCACATGATTATTTATATATCTGTTATGTATGGATGGATGGATAGATAGATGGATATTAATTTTGGCAACTTTATTTCAAATCAGTCTTATAATATGCAGAAATTGAGTTTATAATAGATTAGGGATGTGCACGAATATTCGAATTTTCGAATATTCGATCTGTAATTATTATTTGAAAAATAAAATACTATTCGAATTTTACTACATTGCTTTGCTGGCCCGGCCGTAAATGCAGTGAATCCATGATAAATCCAAGGGGGTAATCCATCAGCCGGAAGTTGAAGCCTCGCGGGAGCCGCCATCGTAGCAGACCATCACCTGCTGTTAGCATCCCATTGACTCCCATTCATTTTAGTGTCACTTTGACAGCGAATAACTTTACATCTGAGGCGTTTAAAGACTCCATTTGTCCATGATTTATTTATAGAAAAACACGACAATGCATAAAAGGCTCCATTACCTTGTATCTTACGTTATGGCCCCGTAGAAGCAGTTTTTTTAAAAATAGGCTAAAGATTGCGTCATAACCACGGGACTTTCTGTCGCACAATAGAGACATTACCGTATAGACAGGAGGAGAAGCTCGCAGGCAATCTTTTACTGTCTATGAGGCAATCGGGGGGACATGGAGGCACAAAGTCAAGGTAGGAGCCCATAAATAGAGAGTCCATAAAAGCAATGGGACAAAATATTTCAACAAAGTTTTTGAGGAATTAGGTGATTCAGATTTGTCTTGGCACAGCTACTAGAAGATTTACAACTGTTCAGTTAGCTTGTACAGCTCAGTTTGAGCCTGCGCAGTCGCTCAGACATCAGACAGGAAGTGCAATAATCGGGCTTCAGTCTTCTCCGTTGAAATCAACGGGGTCGCTCTGTCCATTTCTTTTACTGTCTATGGATAAATCCCAAGCACTAACTCGCAGTTATAATTAAATGCACTGGGTGGCGCTGTGGAGTGTATTAACAAGTTGTGTGTATTTGATCACATAATGTTGTCGTCTGCCTCGCGAAGTTTGGAATTACTTGAAAATGATCTTACTAAATGGAATTACTTTTGATCGAATTAATTAATTAATCTGAGTTATAATATCATCAACACAATGAGAAATCACATGAAATCCAAACAGTCGAATGAGGAAAGACAGCTGTCCATCACTGCATTCACGACTGCAGGTAAGCGCAGCTGGACCCCGCGTGATCCGAAATGATAACTTATCTTATAGCACAATGATTTTGAGACATATACTTCCTTTAAGTTTCGTTGAGGGAGACAGGTTTAAGAACAGAAAACGCAAAGTGCTGTTAGAAACTTAGAACACGTACCGTTATCTTTGTGTCTCTGAAGCGTCTGTCAGCGAAGCGCCTTTTCTCACTCGAGCATAAATTGCTGGCGGCGCCCCTGCATGTGGACATTGTTTTTCTCAATCAGGGCTGCAACAAACGATTATTTTGATAATCGATTAATCTAACGATTATTAGAACGATTAATCGACTAATCGTCGATTATTTCGCAGACTAATCAGTAAGTTTTGAACGATTATTCAGCTTTTCCAAGTAGTTAAAACATTGAGTTATACATATTCTAACTATAATATAAAAAAAGAAAATCACTTCTGCTTTTGAAATAGTTGTTTTAATGAACTTTGAGCCAACTAAACAGGTCATTCTCTTTAAGTTTTCAGATTTCGGTCCAACTCAAATCACACACAAATGCTCTCTAAGCATTGTTTAATAGGCCCACTGCTTTTCTTAGAACTGAAACAGAAAAAGGGACATTTACTTCAGGACACAAAGAATGGTAAAATATGAATCTGCAAACAATTATTATAATTATAAAATTACAATCTTTTTTTACATGACAATTGAGCTGACAGAGACGTTCTCATTCACCTTTTAATTTATAGTATGATAAAGTAACTGCCATGATATTCTTCCTATGTCATAGGAAGGATATAACATCTCGTTTTGTAAGTCTTCATGATTATTGAACAAAATACAGGCAAGTGATAAGACTATAATAATACCTAATATACTAATAGTGTTACAATAATAAAAACAGCCCTGACTCCTAAGCTCGATCAAGCTTTATTCTATCCAAAATAAGTCATCACATTACTGTAATTATATTACTATTGATAATATTATTACTATTATTAGTAGTATTGCATTCTCTAATAAAGAGAGATTTACCGCTGGTTAGTAGGCTAAGCTCCAGCTGGAGAACACTCACTTCTCACCGGCTCCTCTTTTGCCGGGATGTTTCCTCTTGCACTCCAACATGCATGTTGTGCTCCCGTGAAAATTGCACACGACAGCATTCTTGATTTGAAGTTTTGTGAAACTTTCCCAAACCTAAACCTTGCTAGTTCGGATTCTTTTGCACTGTCATAATTCGCGCTGTTTTCTCTTCTACCGCAATAGCATTTGTAAGGGCTGCACTACACTCTAGCGCTACAGCAGCGTAGCGGTCAAATCGCGGGATTGCAGGCCCTTACATTAGGTCACGTGAGATCAAACGACTACTCGACAACAAAGATATTTGTCGACAAATTTTTATTGTCGACGTTGTCGACAACGTCGACTAATCGTTGCAGCCCTATTCTCAATAAAAACGTGAAACAATATAAACACGATAATCATATGCTGACTCGTGTGTGTGTGTACGTTCTGTACGATATCTGGCGCAATCTGCTTTATTAGGCGTTTTTTTCCCCCGTTCGCGCTGCTTAAAGTCCCCATGAATTCAAAATTGACCATACTTACTTTGTTTGCCTAAATTGATCGTTTTGTGGTGAACAATTCATCCATGCAAGTCAATCCACACAAAAAAAATTTTTGGCTTCGTAATCTTTAATCAAAATCTGAAATTTCCCCTCCCCTCTGCGTTGGAGGACCTTGCCTGATGACGTAGGTTTCACGGTTTGGGCGTCTTCTTAACATCCGTAACCACGCCCCTCCAACTGACAGTAGACAGGCTGAATGAAAACACCTACTTTTCTAGATCCAATCAGGTGCTAGTTGGGGAAAAAGCCACGCCCACCATTTTGCCTCTTTTAGTATTCCGTTTCTCTCGGAAATACGTCACAACACTGGAGAAAAGTCGTTTGCAACTTCCGGTTCACGGGGACTTTAAGCATGCTTTTAATGCTTTTGTTTTTTTATATTTTTTGTTTACACATAGGCCTACTATTTAAAGGGGTCATATAATGCCATTTTTGTACAAGCTAATATGATTCTTTAGGGTCTAAATTAAAAGTTTGTAATATACTTTAATTAAAAATTTTCATTAGTATTGTAAGAAAACATGCCGTAATGTACCCTGACTGAGTGTAAACCTTAGATGCATTCATTGTGAAGCGTGCAGCTAGCGATTTGCAAAGATTAATATATTAATATAAAGTTTAATAAAACGTTTCACTCACTTCCGTTCTTCTGGAGGTTCAGCAGGAACACGAATATACCGATCCTTTTTAGCAAAGCTTCTTAGCAAATCCAGCTTTATACTGATCCTCGTTTATAAAGCAGTCTGGTGTGTGAAATGATTCGCGCAAACATGAAAGCATTGACGTTGCTCGTGTGGAATATTCCCTTCGAAAACAAAACTCAGCCACTGCGTCTTCAGCGGTTCGGATTCAGGAACATTAAAATGACTGTGTTTGTTATTACACCCAAGAACAGAACACCACAATCGCTTAGACGCCATTCTGCTCATAGACACTGCTCCAGCATATCAACAATGACCACGCCGGTCCGGTCCGCGCCGCGCAGACTATGATTGACAGCTACCTCATGTGCGAGGGCGGGTCTGTGTTGAAACGCTCCCGTCAATCAACAATCGTGGGAGGGGCGTCCGTTTTATTGACAAAAACGAACGGCTCGATTTGAGGCAGGGGAAAACATATAAGGAGATTAAAACAAAACCACTGGATGGATTTTTATCATTATATGATGGTTGTGTACAGGCACTGCCAACACACATTTCAGTACAATCAACTTGTAAAAGTGCATGTACCATTATATGACCCCTTTAATGTTTTCTACTAAAAGAAAACTTTAACATATATTGTAAGCTTGTTATGTATATTGCCTAATTGTAAGCTTGTTCAGAAGTGGTGACAAAAACGTGAAAAAAAAATGTAACTTAAAAAATAACGTCTTTTTCGTTAAACGTCATTTAAATAAACGAATATTCGAATATTCGATTTTTATGAGCCCGAATATTCGAATGCAATATTTTTGAAAAATGCCCATCCCTATAATAGATATAGTACAACACTGCATGTTCTCTATTTAAACACAGTGTGAAAACAAAAAGGTGAGATTACTCTAAAAATGGATTGCACCCATTGATATATAGCACATTGCATGGGTTTTCTACATTTCTTTTTTCTGCCAATGCACTAAAGGGATGAACAGTGCAAATGTGCCCAGAAAATCTGCATGGGACAATTCCTCATCTTTGTAGACCCGATTTTGAGGATGTGGAAGATGCAGCAGACAACCACTGACATACTTTACTAGAACTATACATCATCACAACACCACTGCAATCCAATTCTAAAAACCTAATTCACATACAAAGGAAGCAAGTTTGTGTTGAAAAGAATGACAATGACTTGATTTATATATTTATGTTCCAGCCCTTTTAAACAAGATTGTGGATGTTTTGTGAATAATACACATTTTTTGGGGGGGATGCACACCCAATGAAGTCCTCCCATGGCCTGATACGGCATTGTTCATAAGCATAGCATTTTGTTCTGGTCTGTTTCTTCTACTTCACTCGAAGGTTAATGAACAACACTGTAATCTTCTGAATGGCACCCTGATGAAGTTTGGCACAGATTTGCACTATAAGTTTGCCAAGTCTTAGCCACTTTTGGCACAAGACAAGGAGCCACCTATTGGACATACAAAAAATAGAATTAAGCACAGCAGAGTAACCAATTTCAGACATGTCACAACAGCAAATTGTGAATAATGAGCTTACCACTCAATTCAGACAATAATAGCTCTGTTGGAGGAGAATTTAGCACCCTGTCAAATGGCTATTGTGGAATAAAAGCCACACATATTGTATGTTCCGCAACTACATGACACATTGTTTATACATGTGACCCTCTACATACAGGTCACAAATATACTGTATGATACTGTGCTTTTACACATCTAAAATGTCTGTAATCTTACTGGTATCCCTTCTGTTTAGATGGCACTGCCTGTTTAGATTCACATGATCTTCATCAGTACAGAAAAAAGTATTCCAGCTTTCAGTGTTTAAAGTTTGAGATGCCAGTAATGGGTTCACTGACAGGACAGGCACACACAGCCAAAGTCTCACCACCGCTCTTAAAAGCAACATTCACAGAGGACAGGGAGATCCAGGGTCACTTTGTCCTTGAGTTAGACGGGCATGGCTTTCATCACACATCTCTCGACCTTATTTCCTTTCCAATGTGTCTCTATCCCTCCAACCTCTGTCTGATAATCTTCAATGGTAAAATTACAACCGTTACTGTACAAAATTAATTTTGTCATCATTAAGCCTGCATGAAGTCATTGGGGTCCAAAATAACATTGGGCCTCATTTACTTCCATTGTATGGGGAAAAAACACAGACATTTTCTATATTTCTTTTCTTTTTTTTTCTTTTTTTTTTCTTTTTTGAGTGAACTATTCTTCTAAGTATTATTTTTTACTAGAGAACAGACTTTCAGTTCATCACTCAGTTTGTAAAATAGAACAGGAAATGCATTTATAATGCACTTACAATAAAGGCCTAAAGGGCAAGATACCCAGAAAGTTTGAAAGCAGTATTTTTTTGATATTGCAGATTTATAATTTTTTTAGTTTGTCATATTAGATTTATTGTTGTCTAAATTGTCTTTTTTTAGGTGGGGCTATTTTTGGTGGAGGAGCTGTAGTGATTTAATATATTTTAGTAGATTTGGAGTTTAAGAAAAGTTATGTCCTATCCTTTCCTGGTATCTTTGCGGTGTAGGATAAGGTGAAGATGCACTCTTCTTCCATCTGCATTCTTCTGACTTTTGCTTAAATCCAACCATCCCATGTCTCACAGTGTTATATATATATATATATATATATATATATATATATATATATATTCATCGAAGCACCTGACCCAGGGTCAAGAAGAACAAATATGCTGAATTATTATAATCAGTTTCTGGATTGCATGAAGATCAAGCAGCCAGAGCCAAACATTTGAAAGTCAAGGCTGCACTCAGAGTGAATTATGAAAGATTCAAAATACGTTTTTTTTTTAATGGGGAGACAACGCCTGACACGCTATTTGAAATGCGCGTGCACTGCAGTCTCTGAATATGATTTTTTCATTGTGTTGAGTCTACAAGATAAAAATCCTCTATATGGAACGGATTATTTTTTGCTGTAGTTAAAGTTAAACTAAGATAACTACCTTGATGTATCTTGATCTTCTATCAGTTCTTGATCCTTTTGATGTAAAGAGACTTGCACACCATAAAGGCACATATACCTTTCTCCCCTTCACAGGCGATAGGACAGGATGAAGGGTTTTCTCGTAAAACATCAGAGATTTTAAGTGAATGTGTATGAGAGCCATCAGTTACATTTAAAGGGATAAAAAACACGAGAACAGACACAATAACCTTGTTTTTATCCTTTCACCCTTCTAAATGATCTTTGTTTCTGAACAATTGTCACACATTAAATGTGTTAGTTTCTGCCTTTTGACAAAAATATCCTTTAAATATAATAATCATTTTAGTAAATCTGACTGAAATGGCAACTAGCCCAGTTTTATTCCTGTCTTTCCATTCCAGACCCTTTCCATTTGAGTCTGATACTGTTTTGCCTCTTCTGTGTTACTATTTTATATTTGAGTCTGATAATGTTTTGCTACTCCTGTTTTAAGGTTGCCCTTATAGCTTTGCTGCTTTTATTTGTGTTTATGTGTTGTTATGCAAGTATTATTTTATTTTGTTATGGCTGTTCTGTAAAGCACTTTGGTCAGGCTGTTTAAAATGTGCTATATAAATAAAGTGAACTTGAACTAGTTTTAGCGAATGTTTGTTGGCCCTGTTTGTGCTCAGCTGTACTGATACTGTGTTGTGCTACTCCTCTGGCTTAGAAAAGAACTTTCAAATAATCTTTCCCCTTCGAGACTTTTGCACTTTGACGTACTGAGGGTTTCAAAATGTTATTAAAGTCTTACATAAATATTTCTCTCTGACACCTCATCGTTTGACTTTGTCAGAACAAAAAGTGCATGTGATTTGATCAGGTGTCTGTTTTCCCTTTCATCATCACACAAGCTAGGCAAGGAGACAATTGTAGCATCGTTGGGGTGACACGCGATTGGATTGCAGTCTTTAGAGCCTTTACTTTACCACTTGGGAAAGTAAAACACAAACATAAAGGAACATTTTATATTGATTGCTGCAATTCATCTGTTGAGACCCAGTGCAATTCTGCTTGTTCACACTTGTGAAATGTTTATCCAGGTCTGAGGTAATGCTTCCGGATGGGTCATTTACAATGAGATATAGATTTTGACAGCTCGCCTCATAATGAAGAATATGTAATTCCACAGCAAATTGTCACAGTGTTCTCTACGTTACGGTCACCTTGGAAACCTGCCATGTAGGCAGGTCACAAAGGCTATTTTTCTTCTTTACGTGAGAATAAAATGCATTTAGTGAAGCTAATTCTTAACATGTTGAGCTTCTGTTAGCTACCTGCCTGAAGACGGTCATCTTTTTGCATTTTCCTTTGATAACTCAATTTAGCATCCATCTGGCATCAATTCAGGCGAATGTCAGGAGTGCTCAATGCATTTGATTTACAGCAATCATGTACGACATGATTTATGCACTCAGGGTTTAATACACATCACCACTTTGTGCCGTGTATATTTCTATTCTGCTTGATTGACAGCGACCTATTAGCTCTCAATTTCACGCGTCTCAGAAGGGACCTGCTGTTTATTTGTGGAGTTATCTGTTTGTTATTGTTACTTTGAGAGCCTCCTTCTAATTTCAAAGCTTTACAAGACCAGATCCCTCATTTTGGTTGCCCGGATTCCCTGCTGATCACAATGTCTGTTTACTGTGAGTCAGTGGTTATTAGCAGTCTCTTTGTGATGATGGCTCTGCCAGAGGCAGCAGGTGAGAGGGGGTAAGTAATTGTCAGACTTGCTGATTAAAGTGGGTTCTCACAGCCTTTGGGCTCCTTATATTTGAATGATTTTGACTAAAAGAGCTTCTTGTCATTTCAGCCTCTCTGTCTAGATAACAGTGTTATTGGCCTTTTGTAACTTTTCATTTAAAGGGCAAGTCACAGGCATGATTACTTATCAAAGACAGTGGCATCATGTTCACACTTAATTCTCTGTGCAGCAGATTATGTAAATCGAGTCGATATAATTTCTCTGTAGTCATCAGGAAATGTCACCCACTTGCTATTAGAGGTGGAAATCTTTAGATACCTTGGGATTCGATTCAATTTTTGTAGTGTCAAATGGACTTATGGAATGGAAAATATTTTTCCCATTCAAATGAAAGCTGCTAACCAGTAACAACTTCTCCAAGTATTGCAGGGTCTTGGCAAATTCTATCAAAATTTTCAGTTCAGTGTAAAATAAATGTCACACCAGAGCATCATAATCATCATTGTCAGTCAACGAATGTCTTCTGTAGCTTTGCATGAGAGTGATCTACCTTCGAGCGTGTTATGTCCCACGATTGTGATTTGTGTAAATAGTAGGGCTGTCAGTTAAACGCGTTATTAACGGCGTTAACGCAAACCCATTTTAACGGTGTTAATTTTTTTATCGCGTGATTAACAGTCTTTTTGGCCTAGCAAACTTTGTAGTTTTTTTTTTCACATGCTTTTGCAACAGGACACGGCGCTGCGCTATGAAACCCATTCATTTCAATGGCTTGCGCTGCGCCAGGACGTTTTGTTGCTTCGTCGACCAAAGCGCAAGCGGATCTAGCTTGACCGGAAACAAAACAACAGGCACGACGCCGCACACACTCGTTTGGGCTTGCGAGCCGGCCAAATAGTAGGTTAACGTTACGTTTTGAGTGGATGACGAGTGCGAGATGCCGAAATGGATGCCAATAAGATTCTGAATGGAAAGTTTACTTTTAAAAAGTTGCCAAATGGTTCCAATGACAAGACCAAAGTGATCTGTGTTTTGTCGTTGTGAACTGAGCTATCATTATCGCAGCGCGTCCAGTCTGAAATACCACTTGATGGCCAAGCACACACACAGCTGATGCGAATTCTCCGCCCCCTCGTCAATATCAGGACCTCGTCAGTATTTCTTTCACCCTTTTATTGATGGACAGTGTTACATTGTGTGAGAGATTATTTGCTCCAAGTGAGAATGTTAGTGTGAAATTGAACACAGTATATGCCAATGTTGTTTTCAATAAAAAAACATTTGCACAAAGCAAGCTGATCCAGTTTTCCATGTTACTTCATTAAAATGAGAAAAAATTATGGGACAAAAAGAAATCAAGAGACATTTAGAATAGATAAAAATGTGCGATTAATTGCGATTAATCGCGAGTTAACTATGACATTAATGCGATTAATCGCGATTAAATATTTTAGTCGTTTGACAGCACTAGTAGATAGTAATTCCCTTTCGAATAAAGAATTAATGACAGAACATTGTATTTGTTTGTTGCCTTTAAGATGTTAAAACTCATTCTGCCTTTCTGCCTGGCTGTTAATTATCAATTCTGTATATTATATGTTATGTCAATCCAGAATTGTATGATGAATCGTTGAATTGATTGAAACTATCACAAAAAGTTTCAAATATCAAGTTCACTTTGCAACTAACACTCTCATCTTGTCTCATCTCATCTGTTCGTGGTTTCACACACGTCTGCTTCTTTTCAGATCTGTCGGTACTGGCAGACATCCTCTTCTCATTTCACAGTGCTGGGCTCTGTCAGTCCGCTAGCCTCCTTAGTGTCTAAACATTATGAGGCTCTCCTTTAATAATTCTTCCTAAGCCTTTCAATCTCCCCAGCGTCCCTTAGTCTGTCAATCACCCTCGTAGGCATCCTCTCCTCACCTGTATTCGCAAGCCACGAGCACTTCAGAATTATTAACCATACTGCTTAGGGAGGAACACGGCATCATCCTTACAATGACAAACAATGGGGAGCTGAGATAGTGCTGACAGGTACAGTCTGTCTGGCGGTTCATAAAAGACTTTTGTAACTCTGATGTAACATGAACAGCAAAGGAAAGTAAAGACAGAAGGGAAGGGAGGAGAATAGGACAGTAATTGGTTCTATCCTGCTGGGTCTGTCCACCAGCTGTCTCAGCATATCCAATGATCATTTCCACCTCAGAATACTGGACAAACTTTGCCATTACACTTGTAATGGCAGCTGTTATGGCAAGTGTCTCTTTGTTTCTGCTTAAACTGATGATAATACTGACCACGAAGTGAGATTAAAGGTCACGGTTATGCTCGTATGGCTTAAATGGTTGTGATGAAAATTGATATCTTACTGGCTCATTCTATTGCATTTGAAGACACTGAGAGCATCTAATATCCTCGCTCAAACACTTCTGTCAGAGACATACGCTACAGGGATTATATGAAGTTTGAACAAGCTGTACTTGCTTATAACTTTGTTTGCTCACACTGGAGTAACTTGCATAGCCTGTTTGTTGTATATAACTTGAAGTTTTCTGTGAACAAACTTCTGGCCAAGGCTTTTGAGAGTAGCGTTGAACTAGATAGCCTACCTTCTATTTTAAACCTGGCCTATTGCTTTCCATAGATTCCTGTGATTCCAAATCATTTTTACTCACCCTTGGTATAGATCTGGTTGGACATGACCTATGAGCCACAGAGAGACCGTTTTGCACTCACTGTAGTCATTATTCATGACTGTCGAGATCCCATGGCCCTGTCTGTTCTCATCCCATACAGCTGGCCAATTGAGACATTGCTTTTTTCCTGTCTGTTTCATCCACTGGTATGTCATGAAACTGTCTCAAATGCTTGTGAAAAGATCCTTGAGAGCGATTTTAGACTTAGGCAGCTAAACTGATGAGTCACCCCTACCCAGTCTGCCCACAAAGACTTATGATAGTCAATCCTTAGGTGCGTGTGCGTGCGTTTGTGTGTGTGTGTGCGTGTGCGCATTTGCCTGCAAAGGCGTTGAAAGATAAAGGCAGATAAAGTGCTGTTTGACATTAGACCCCGATGTTGATTGACAGGAGGGTATTGCATGAGTCCACCTGTAAAGCTGACTTATCAGTTTTAGTGAACTTTTTATTAGGTCTCTAACTTGAATGTTAAAAGGATCTGTTGTTCACACAAATTGTAGATAAAATCCCGACAGCCTTCGTGAAATTAAATTAGTGCTGCAGGTGCTTTCTACTTCAGTGTATCTGTTTGAAATTGGATGCAGAAGATGTTTACCAGTAATGGCATTCAATAATCTCTGAGGCAGAGGCAACCTTGGGGTCACAACTTCACATGGGCTCACCAGAGACGCTTGATGGGGTCTCAGGAGATTTTTATGAATTGTATTTGTTGTATAAATTAAAAAGATTGTAGCATATTTTTGCAGTAGGCTAGAACTATACTATACTATTCAAAAAGAATGAATTAAATTTAAACCATTTATTTAAAGTCAGCATGAAACCCCTATTTTTTAGCATTGTAAAAAATATGAAACCCCCCATTGTAGCATATATCTGAGTGAAATGGCTTCTGGAATGAGAAAAATGTAGGGCGGGATTGATTTCATCCTTTGAGAATTGATTGGATCTTAGGAAGTTATACATTGCTATCTAAATGGAGGGAGTCAGTTGTGGAGGATATTTAGTCCCAATCTCCGCCGAGACCAGGGGCAGACTGGCCATCTGGAACACCGGGAGTTTTCCCGATGGGCTGCTGGACAATGTGGGCCGGCCCGTTGTTATGTAAATATATATGAAAAATAAATTATAGTAAATGTACGTAGCCTATCCTTCCGTAGGCCCAGACGAATTGTTCGCATTGCCCACTTGAGGCAAAAACTATTTAGCGTCCTCAGTCTCTAAAAGCGCTCGTCAGTGTCAAAATGTTTGCGATATCCAATCAAATCGAAAGAGGCGGGAATTACTGTCCACAGAAACCGAGCAACGTACGCAGCACTTTTTAATGCTTGAAGAATGCTAGCCGAGGTAAGATAAACAGCTGAACTTGACGCGACAATACAGCAATATTTGCCGACTTTTCAACGAAAAGTTCAACGACGTTTCCCTTCATTTCCAGGGATGCAAATTTGGCTACTTCTGACCTTTTTTTAATTTCTCAGATTTGAATGCCATTTATGTTATTCGTCAGACAATGCACAAAGAAAAATTAACATAGCAATTTTCAGTATATACAAGTGTGAATGCTTGTGTATCTTCACAATCATTTGAAAATTATTCATAAAACTCAAAATATCATTCTCAAATTATATTAAAACATGGTAAAACTGGCAACTTTCATATTCAAGTAGCCTATGTCCCATGTTAGGAAAGTGTCTTATACTAAAATAAAAATATAATTTGATAATTAGTTCACATGCATTATTTTACACATTGGTGATCAAAAGTTTGAAATAATTAAGACTTGTTGTAATGTTTTTGGAAGAATGCTAAATTTATTTGCTCAAAAATACAGTAAAAACACTATTATGAAATATGAATACAATTTCAAATAGCTGTTTATGTGAATATATATTGTAAAATGTAAAAGCTGAATTTTCAGCATCATTACTCCAGTCCTAAGTGTCACGTGATCCTTCAGAAATCATTCTAATATGCTGTATTTTTCATAAACATAAGAATTGCAATGTTTTTAATTAAAGATTATTAAAAAAAATAATGATGTGCATGGATAAATCATTATTATAAGCACTGAAACGTTCTGTAAAAAAAAACAAGAATTGTCCATTTTGATTTCATGGTGACTTTAAATGTTTTTTTGTTTGTTTTTTGCCACTGTGTGTGCATGCGTTCGTGCACGTGCGCGTGTGCGTGTGTGTGTAGGCTTCAATGCAAAGGTCAAAACACAACAGATGAAGATGAAATATGAAAAAGATGAAATATGCATAAGTGTCACTGACTGAACACCCTTAAGCTGTTTTAACCATTTGCTAGCACTTATTTGTGTGAAGCAGGATTTAGCTTTCTTGTTTGCATTTCATTGCAGGACCAAATATTGTTCCAAGTTGGATAGAACAGCAGAGATGGGATGAATACGCTTTTAATTATTGTGTCAGGCATTGACAAGCTTTAGCGAAACACACAACCCTCAATCCTCCCATTAGACAGGATGAGTGCCAATGAAGGGATGCCCAAATGATTTGTTACAGTTACAGAGTCAATAATTATACAATTGGCAAAATGTCTTCTTGTTTTTAACAACACAATTTGCTGTCAGCGAAATCTTAGTGTATGGGTGTGGTGGGGGATTGTACTCATCTTGGAACCTAAGAAATGGGTCTTGTACCTAAAAAAAGGATGTGAACCCATTAGAAATACTTTACTAGAATGTGTTTGCATCTGGAGTGAAAAAGCTTTTTTTGTCCGTTTTTACACCTCCATTTCATGAAACACAGTCTTTCACTTTCTCTCCGTCTTTCTCTCTTTTCTGGAGTCACAAAATTTGTGTGAGATTTGGTGCTATTCTCAGTGAAAGCAGGTTGGGGGTATTGGGTGAACATTGTGTCTGGATTTTTTGAAGCTTAGTTTAATCTCTGATTTGTAAAGCAGGGTGGCAAAATGCTTTCGCTGTCCAGCTGTGACCACTCAGCCAGGCCAGCGTGACCATTTCTGATATTTTTCACTTGTAATTATTGTTTGTATTAGACAAAAGGGCAAGGAAATCTAACAAAGTGAGAGTTTTTTTTTTTTCTGTTTTATTTGTTAGTTGATTATGATTGTAAAACTGTACCTGTAGCTATGATTTTACCAGTAAGCTTTCTTGGTGTGAAAGCTGATTTCATGTCCCAGAAGTCTCAAGTTGGTATAATGGCAGACATTAAATAATGCAAGATATCACAAATCTAAATTGACAGAATCAATTATGTTGCCATACCCCAATATACTAATATGCATTTCTGTCAGGACCACTATCGTCAAACACGATTGGCAATTGCCTACAGTTAGGATTGGCGGTATGGTTCTGTTTTGGGCAAGAACTCCCTGCGCATACATGCAGCCTAGCATGGATAAGAGCAGGGAGAGCAGCAATAACCCGCCTTAGGGTAAACAGAACAGAAATCAAGCGTAGCGTCAGTTCTGGCCGGTCACGTTAGTCAAGCTCGCATCAGCTGACTCTCAGCTGATCCACGTCTACCTATAGGAATACGATGCCTATCACTGTATACATATATAAGCTCCTTCAGTATTATCAACAGCTATCGTGTTTCTCAGGTGCTAATTACCCTCCTCCATCCCCAGCTCCTCCTCTCACCAGTCAGGATTTGGCATTCTGATTCCCCTTTGATTCATTCGATATTGTTCGTTGAGCTGTTGTGTCAACCTTCTCCTCCCCTCTGCCACTAGTCTTGCCCCCACTTGTGCTTTGGGGGTAGGCTATCGCGGGATCTGAATTCTCTCTGCGGGATCTGAGTTAGATTTCTGCCATTTTTCATTTACAGTTAGATTTCAGTTGGAATTCTGTCAGCAGAGTTCTATCGGTATGTTATTCGGGAGTCACGTCCAAGAATATACATTTTTCCTGTATTTACACTCTTCCTAAATCTCTCTGTTAGTGCTAGAACTAAAAACGATCACATTGCTTGCTTTGGAGCTGGAGCCCAACTGGAGTCTGCAGACCGACTTGAAGATATCCATTGCATCTTCCATTAATACTCCACTGTGTAGAGAAGGAGAGGACAGGAGGGAGAGATGAGATAAAGACCAGGAGTGACCTTTGTGTAATGAAGAGAGAAAAACTAGTTTAATTTTTTGACAGCATGTCGTCTTCATGTGGAATCCCACAATGTATCATGCTTGGGACATTTGTGGATAAGCACACATTAGTAAAACTTAATCACCTTTAAATACTTCTGGAAATTCATTGCAATTCTGCTCACATTTAGTCTGGTTATTGGAATTTCTATTGTATTATGCACAGTATTATTCGCCACTGATAAATAATCATTAGTCTGTAACATTTTATCTCATGTTAATCTATGCATTCCTGCCTAATAAGCTTTTATATCTCCAAATCTACAACTAATTAATGTTGGGCTAAAACATTCTGGTTGCGAGGAGCATTGAGTATTCCAGGGATGAACAACTGAATGACTGAGACTGCTCAGGGGCTTTCTCTACTTTAGATGTGAATCTAAACTGATTCTATTGCCATGGCAATCTCAAAGCCACCCACTCATATGTGAAAGCTCACATGCACATATGCATCCAAAACTCATCCAGGCGTTGACTCTGATGTTGTTGGTGTAAGTAAATGGGGTTCAGCTGGTCGTTTGTAGCCTCAGGCTCTCAATGGGTAGGGAGTTTATGGTCTCTCATGGGTACATTTACATCTTTCTTTTCAGATCAGGAGTGCAGAAATGCATTTAGTTTTGTTTTCAAGGTTCTGCAGCTGAAACCGTCTGTCTTTAGATGAAGCATTAACATTGAACTAGCAATGAACAGTCACTCAGTGGAGTCTCATTAAGCATCATTGAGTTGTATTGCTTAAAGATAAGATTAGATTCTGACACTCTGCATAAATCAAATCAAATCCAAGAAATGGTTATTTTGTGTTTTGTAGATTCCGAGTTATAATTCATGACTTATGGTGCACTGGGAGTCAACCTAGACAGAGAGCTGCCTCAGCTGTTTTTAAAACTCACTTATTCAGTATCTTGACTCAGGGAATGATAACAAACATGGCTACCTATCTTTGTTTGGTATGACAATTTGTAAAAGTAAAACACAAAGGCAACCACAATTTGGTCTGTATCCATTACTTCTATATGTGTGTTTTATTTTTTTATACAGGATGTTTATAATTGGACATGTATTCATAAGTTTTTATTTACATCCGTTCCACACATACGCTACCATTTAAAATTGAGGTTTGTCTTTTTTTTATGTTTTGGAAAGAAGCCTCTTATGCTCACAAACGCTGCATTTATTTGATCAAATATACAGTAAACATATTAATATTGTGAAATATTATTATAATTTAAAATATAATTTAAAAAGTAATTAATTAATGAGATGGCAAAGCTGAATTTTCCGCAGTCATTACTCCAGTCTTCAGTGTCACCTGATCCTTTAAAATAACATTTCTTATTATTATCAATGTTTAAAACAGTTCCTTGATATCTTTTTTTCAGAACTCTTTGATGAATAGAAATTTCAAAACAACATTGACTTAAAACAAAAATCTATACTGTCACTTTTGATAATTTTAATGCATCCTTGCTGAATAAAAGTATTAATTTCTTAAAGAACATGCTAGTGTATACATATTGCATTTATTTTAAACATTCTTAAATATTTTATGCATTCTATTTTAATATTTTAAAGAAAATGAGTTCAGCATTTACTCACCCTCATGTCATTCTAAACCAATATGAAATTTTCAAGTCAAGAATGTTAGTAACCAAACAGTTTTGGTGACCATTCACAAAAAAAAAAAGAAAAAAAAAAAGAATAATCCTCTTTTGTGAATATCAGAATATTCTTTTCCACCGAAGAAAAAAATAACATTTTGGGGGTGAATTTCCCTTTAATATATTTTTGCATTTTTCATCTCTAAACAAAATTCATAAACTGATTTGAGTTGTAGTTTTTTCACTGGTTGTAACTCTTCTTAATTCATGAAGGTATGATGGCATTATCATTATTATCATCATTATTGAAAACAGAATTAGCCTGTTAATTTGCACTGGAAATGTCATAAATTTAGCGGTGAAGTGTAAAGATCACATAGATCCAACCAGCCCTCTCATTCACCCATAACCCCAAGCAGAATGTTGGAGCTCAGGGAGTTTGCTGCCATCTGGCTGATGAAACCTTCCATTCAACATCACTTCACCAGGGAATGGCAGTAGAGAAAAGCAGAACACTTCCAACAGAACATCAGAGGAAATGCAGTGATATTCGCTATCCTCCTTGCTTTCCTGCTTTGTATTTTATTCACAGAACGATCTTCCTTCCTCATCCTATGATCTCATTCGATTGTCCCTTTGTGCTTTCCATGTCTATAATTGCTGTCAATATCAGTTTAGGCAGTTTAGAAAAGAGTGGAGAAAAACATTACCTTTCTATTTACAGTTTCTTTGCTGTGTGATGCAGGCTAGTGTGAACATGTTAGCTCAGATTGAAGATAAGATTCTTGTATCTCAAATTACCCCTGTGAGGTGAGAGGGTTGTTTGTGCTCAGACCAGCATGGTCAGTATTTAACATGTTTCACAAGTCTTTTTTCTTTAAGAACACACTCTGAAACTGTTATTGAGCGAGCGAGCATTTGTTCTGAACAGGTGATACTCAAGATAATGAAAGCAGTAACACCCCACTGAGATGTAAAACTGTATCTGTAATTCTTCTTTTTCATTGTTATATAAAAGTAACTTCTGTTCAAGTGCTGTAGACTTTCTATAATAGTCAAATAGCCATGATGAAATGTGGCGACTCACAGGCTTAAGTGGTCCGAGCAGCTGTACACTTAAAATGAAAGGATACAATTAGAACCGAAAAAAAACATTTTACAGCCTGACGTGGTGCATCATGACGTTAGACTAAATCGCTCCCATTATAATCAGTTGTGTTGTTTACACTGGTTGCCCCCATTTCTACATTTCACTTTTTTCAGACTGGCCACTTTATTTTTCCTGTTCGTTCAAAAGTTTAAAGTCTCTTATTCTCACCAAGGCTGCATTTATTTGAGCACAAATGTGGTACAAAAATTAAAATGAATGAAATGTATCCCTGCAATGGCAAAGCTGAATGTTTAGCAGCCATTACTCCAGTTTTCAGCATCACACGATCCTTCACTCTATCACACTATTTATTTGAAATAGATCTTGTGTAACATAGATGGATTTAATGTCACTTTTTTGTTAATTTTAATGCACCCTTCCTTGCTGAATAAAATATATATATGTGGTGATCTGGGATGTTTGAAGGACACAGTCAAGAACGTGGTTCAAGAACTCTGAAGGACACCATATCTGCTTGATGAGAGAGAGTGATGAGGATGGTAACAAGAAATCCCTGCCCCATTCCCCAGTTCCAAGGCTGATTTTATTTTTTGATGAGATGTCAAGTTCTCCATTACCAAGCAAAGATCTTGAAAGGTGTCTTCCTTGAGAGAAAACAATATCATCTTGTGATTGGCAATGTCGCGACCCTTCAACCAAACCCCTTATCAGCTCCTGCAGACCTAAATACTGGAGGTCATGTTCTCTCTATCTGAAATTGGACTTTACTAGATGTATTTATTTTTAATTGGAACTCTGTGGTTCTATAGCTCTTAGAATACATAAGACTAAAAGATCCAGCCCTAAGTTCTCTCTCTTTTGCTCTCTCTCTATATACAGTGGAGAGAACAAGTATTTTATACACTGCCGATTTTCTGGATCTTAGTTTTAGATTCCGTCACTCAGTTGAAGAGTACCTATGATAAAAATTACAGACTTCTACATGCTTTGTAAGTGGGAAAACCTGCAAAATCAGCAGTGTATCAAACACTTGTTCTCCCCACTTTATATATATATATAAACACACATACTATATATATACACTCACCGGCCACTTTATTAGGTAACCCATGCTAGTAACGGGTTGGACCCCCTTTTGCCTTCAGAACTGCCTCAATTCTTCGTGGCATAGATTCAACGTGCTGGAAGCATTCCTCAGGGAGTTTGGTCCATATTGACATGATGGCATCACACAGTTGCCGCAGATTTGTCGGCTGCACATCCATGATGCGAATCTCCCGTTCCACCACATCCCAAAGATGCTCTATTGGGTTGAGATCTGGTGACTGTGGAGGCCATTTTAGTACAGTGAACTCATTGTCATGTTCAAGAAACCAATTTGAAATGATTAGAGCTTTGTGACATGGTGGAAGTAGCCATCAGAGGATGGGTACATGGTGGCCATAAAGGGATGGACATGGTCAGAAACAATGCTCAGGTAGGCCGTGGCATTTAAACGATGCCCAATTGGCACTAAGGGGCCTAAAGTGTGCCAGGAAAACATCCCCCACACCATTACACCACCACCACCAGCCTGCACAGTGGTAACAAGGCATGATGGTTCCATGTTCTCATTCTGTTTACGCCAAATTCTGACTCTAACATCTGAATGTCTCAACAGAAATCGAGACTCATCAGACCAGGCAACATTTTTCCAGTCTTTAACTGTTAAATTTTGGTGAGCTCTTGCAAATTGTAGCCTCTTTTTCCTATTTGTAGTGGAGATGAGTGGTACCCGGTGGAGTCTTCTGCTGTTGTAGCCCATCCGCCTCAAGGTTGTGCGTGTTGTGGCTTCACAAATGCTTTGCTGCATACCTCGGTTGTAACGAGTGGTTATTTCAGTCACTGTTGCCCTTCTATCAGCTCGAACCAGTCTGGCCATTCTCCTCTGACCTCTGGCATCAACAAGGCATTTCCGCCCACAGAACTGCCGCTCACTGGATGTTTTTTCTTTTTCGGACCATTCTCTGTAAACCCTAGAGATGGTTGTGCGTGAAAATCCCAGTAGATTAGCAGTTTCTGAAATACTCAGACCAGCCCTTCTGGCACCAACAATCATGCCACGTTCAAAGTCACTCAAATCAACTTTCTTCCCCATACTGATGCTCGGTTTGAACTGCAGGAGATTGTCTTGACCATATCTACATGACTAAATGCACTGAGTTGCCGCCATGTGATTGGCTGCTTAGAAATTAAGTGTTAACGAGCAGTTGGACAGGTGTACCTAATAAAGTGGCCGGTGAGTGTATATATATATATATATATATGTTAGTGCTGTCAAACGATTAAAATATTTAATCGCAATTAATCGCATTAATGTCATAGTTAACTCGTGATTAATCGCAATTAATCGCACATTTTTATCTATTCTAAATGTCTCTTGATTTCTTTTTGTCCCATTCTTTTTTCTCATTTTAATGCTCTTATCAACATGGAAAAGTGGATCGGCTTGCTTTGTGCAAATGTTTTTTTGATTGAAAACAACATTGACAATACTGTGTTCAATTTCACACTTACATTCTCACTTGGAGCAAATAATCTCTCACACAATATAACACTGTCCATCAATAAAAGGGTGAAAGAAATACTGACGAGGTCCTGATATTGACGAGGGGGCGGAGAATTCCCATCAGCTGTGTGTGTGCGCTTGGCCATCAAGTGGTATTTCAGACTGGACGTGCTGCGATGATGATAGCTCAGTTCACAACGACAAAACACACAGATCACTTTGGTCTAGTCAATGGAACCATTTGGCAACTTTTTAAAAGTAAACTTTCCATTCAGAATCTTATTGGCATCCATTTCGGCGTCTCGCACTCGTCATCCACTCAAAACGTAACGTTAACCAACTATTTGGCCGGCTCGCAAGCCCAAACAAGTGTGTGGGGCGTCGTGCCTGTTGTTTTGTTTCCGGTCAAGCTAGATCCGCTTGCGCTTTCAAAACGTTCTCACGTGGCCCAGGCCATTGAAATGAATGGGTTTCATAGCGCAGCGCAGCGCAGCGCCGCGCATGTCGCGTCCTATTGCAAAAGCATGTGAAAAAAACGACAAAGTTTGCTAGGCCAAAAAGACCGTTAATCGCACGATAAAAAAATTAACACCGTTAAAATGGGTTTGCGTTAACGCCGTTAATAACGCGTTTAACTGACAGCCCTAATATATATATATAGTATCATTTGGACTGGTTTTCTCTCTATTAGGGCAAAGCAAACAAACTTGCAGACAAATAAAATGGTTGCAGCCAAAAAAATAATAAGTCTCATAATTCACGATATTAGTCTGGCGGTATTAGTTTTTATTCTTATTTTGTATTGAGAGTGAGGAGTCAAGTGCCGATTTGGGCGGGGTCTGAGCCGGTCGGCCATGATGGGAGGAGACGCTATCGGTCGCCAGGGGCAACGCCTTCAGAACTTCACAGAGGCGCGACTGAACATTCCAGAAATAGCGAAAGAGAGACAGCGCAGCTTAGTATTTGTTAACATTTTACATTTTACCGATACGCCGCAGTTTCTTTGGAAGATATGGAGAAGGAAGAGAAATGGAAGGGGTTCTATCGGGAGAGACTAAATAACAATGCTAGCCAGCTTAGAGAAACTGCTTGCCAATAAACTGACAGTAGCAACAGCGAGCAAAGCCTGCTTTCAAAAGCAACACATTTCAGCACAGTTCACCTTTTATTTAACACAAACGAACGAAATGAATTCTCTGTTATTCAACTAGAGTTGTTTCATTTGTTATAGATATATCTGTACCGCGAAATGTTTTAAAAATACACTTTTTTTAATGACGTACGATTCGCATTGACAGGGGAATGTCCGATCTGTTCGCTTAACGTTGCACGGCAGGTGCAAATGCACGTATCTGATTCATATCAGATTTATTTCCACATATGAATGAGGCCTGAATGAAACATCAAGTATGACTGAACTCTCGCAGTTTAACGTTACAGGTTTGGGGGTTTCTAAGTCTTGCACCCAGCCGCAACAGACTTGTTCAGCTTCTAATGACTTAAAGTTTCTGAATCTGAACTCTTGCATTGTGTAGGCAGTAAACAAACCAGGTAATTAACTATGTCAGCGTATGTGAAAGGTGGTTGTGCTTTTGGGTCTTTCGTCCATTCTGTAGCAGGTCGTACGGGTCCATGTTGATGTCAAGTAGTTTCTCTAAATAACGCTGCTTGGTGTTATTTAGTCTCTCCCGATAGAGCCCCTTTCCTTTTGCTTCCCCCTTCTTCATTTATTCCCAAGAAACTGTGCATTATCGCAAATATACAAACAAATATCAAGCTGCTCTCTCTCTCTGTCGCTATTTCTCTCGGTCTCACGGTCGAAGTAACCATTGACAACGGATAGCGTATCCTACCAAGATGGTGAATCCTTCCCACAATGCAACGCGGAGTGATACGCGTGACGTCACCTTCTCATTCTCAATAGCACTAAGCCTCAGGATTTACAAGGCATTACAAGGCTATCGGGTGCAATTACATTTAGAAAAAGCGAGCACAATCACCCCACTTCTCCTTGATAGAGAGACAGATACTGCCTAGTTCCAGAAAGAGTGTTTAAACTTCTCCATTGTAGGACAGATAAATACATGAAACAGTCTCATTCAGTAGATTAATGTTTCATATAGCCCTTGTCCCTGGTCGACTTCAGGGGACAGTAGGCACAATTTTAGGCACATTTCTTGTGAAACCTGAGGCAATTTAATAAGTGTTTTTTTTTCTTTCTCAAGGACAATAAGTGAAGCGTCAGTAGCCTTGTCTGTCTTTGTCCCTGTCTCAGGGACACAACTCATCTCATCTGAGAAACTGAGCAGTATGTAAAATTAGCTTGAGAACTGTAATATATGAGCCACTTTTGGTAAAACATGACTCTTTACGTTTACTCAAGTGGCTAGGCATTTATTCTGAGTTGCCAGTAACAGAAGGTGTGCAATTAGGGTGTTTGAGTCCTTGGTTGTTTTGAGGGCAGTTTAGAATGAGAAAATGTCCCCAAAGGCTCATAGCTTTAAACAAGCAGCTCCAGACAGGTAGAAGGTCTTATTTTTGGCTCAGTCTGCATGTGTGCGTTTGAATAGGGGAAGTAAATGGGCTTGAAACCCCACAGTCTGCACCTGCCTTACAGTCTGTCTTTGCTTACGTTATGACATAAAGGCACAGTTACCGCTATACACTCCAGCCATATCGCTCCCTTACTTTTCCTGGATAGGTCAGAATTGTTGGCACGGAGCCAACGATGCAAGAAAGCCAAGAAAGTGTTTGTTATGGATGGGAGAGCATCTCACTTGGACCGCTCACGATGTTATGTTATAGAGAGTTGCAAGCCCACAGGTTATGTTTATTTCTGTTGTGGATGCTGACAGTTTTTGAGGAGATTCTGAAGGGAATTTGATGAGTTTCTTGGCATTCCCAAACAAAGACTCCCAAGGGCACCAACACACATACATCTTGACTGCAACTACCTTTCCCTTCTAAATTTAACTATGCCATCATTTTCCTGTCAGACTTCTGTTTCAGGTGGGAGGTATTAAAATATTCACACTTGAAGCAATATTGAAAAGCCTTTTACAGTCATCTTAAGTCTCAGACAGTCAAATTAGTCCAATTTAATGGCATGCTGAGGAGTAGGAGAAAATTATGTTATCATAAATAGGAAATGAACTAAAGTCTGACCAAAGAAAGCAGAAATGGTATCTATATGTGTCTTAATTTAAGAGCATCGCTGTCAACACATTCACAGATCCACAAGAGATACAGTCGTATACTCTGACTTCATACTGTTTACTCCACTGCATTAAAGAGAGGCAAAAATAAATGTCATACACTCCTAGATCTGCGACAGAGCATACCTGATGGAGCACAGCTTCTATTCCCTCAGCTCCTGGGAATTCTCTGGCAGAATGAAGATGCATTCCTGAGGTTTGATTTACAGGAAGCATTAGAATATGCTAAATCTCTTTGTTTGGGGCAGAGGCAATAATGTCATGAAATCAGTGATCATACTTAATACATAAACTAGCATCCTAAATATTTTTCAAATCAGTACCTTACTCCAAAAATCTATTTCTTAATAAGTATTTTTAGTGTGGGTCTTACACGAATATCTAAATTTCCTTCAAAAGTATTTTGCCTAAAGTAAAATTAATATTATAAAGTAAATAATAATATAAGGTATTAACAAATTATTTTTGGCATTTATTAGTATTAGTAGTAGTAGTATAAATTATTATTATTACTGAATTAAGTTAAGTTGTGTTATATTAGACTTAAATATTTTGGTTAGATTTACACTTAAATCATTTATAATAGTTAATTCATACTTAAAAACAATTTGCCAATGTGATAGGGGGGAAATACAAAATATATTCTATGAAAACAATTCTTATCTTGCTTAATTTTACTCAAGTTCATTTATATAGTTTTAAGGATAACAGGGCAAAAAATATATAAATGAATAAAGTAATTTGATTTGTGCAGTGCTGGTGTACCTGCTGATCCTCGTTCTGATCCAAAGCAAAGAAATGCTTCATGAATTGAATATCAAGAGGTTGCGAATGAACTGCAGATATTGATCCACAATAGAGATGAAAGCAGTTTATGGTAATGTTTTATCTGCAGATGTTGAATGGGAAACTTGCGTAACATTTCAGCCACAGTGTTGCTTCACATGAGATAAACATGAGACGTTGTACACTGTCGCAAGGCTCTTTCGTATAATAGTAACCCACTATAACTGTATTTGCTATGAGAATAGAATGCAAACAATGAGTGTTTTTTTACATCTACTTTTTCTCTCTCCTCTTTTTTCTCCCTCCCTCCTCCTTCACCGCTGCCCTCTTCTATCTTCGCTGGAGCAGTGGATCACTTGGGCATTGAGTTCATGGGTAAGAAAAAGAAAGCACTTTCTTATTGGCACAGCGATGAATCATGCTTAGAGAGTTTATATGAGCCGAGGTGGCTGTGTATCTGCTTTGTGCAGTCGTGCTTCTCTTTTTATTGCATGTGTTTGAATGTGAATGTTCCTGTTATCTCTTTTGACTGTGCACTGTATGTGGGCCAAAATGTTGTTTTCCCTTCTTGACTCACAACAAACAGCTTCTATAAAGATACCCCCAGAGTCATCACAAATGGGTTTCACATTTGAGGAGATGTAATATTTGAACCATAAGACTGCTTCATTCACATTTGACAGGACGAGAATTTTGTGCAGAGACATGCAATTAAACTAGTTTAGAATCAAATAACCACCCTGTGCCCTTAGTCTAGTGTGTGGTCAGAGATTAGTAACAGAGAGCAAATTATAAATGCACACTGTTGAGATCATAGGTGTCAACTAACTACCTTTCATTTGCTCTCAAACTAATATCTCCTCTCCTCCAATCACTCACCTGCATTCCACTGCAGAATTCGAATGCTCTTTGGTCTCCTTGGAAACGGCATTGAAATGTTGAAAGGACAGTGACAGGAGACAGTGAGAGTGAATTCATTTTGTTGGCACAGTTTTTGAGGTAACAGTCTCAGTGTCTTTACCACATAATGTGTTTAATAAAAATGTTATACATTTGAACTCACACCTGTAGGCTAAAAGTTGAGTTCTGTAAAATAATATGCAATATGTAATATGTATTTTTTGCTCAAATACACAATGATCTGCTTTGCATCACATAACCTAAAAAAATAGCTTCAGATTATGACTTTAATGTGACATCATCTCGTGCCTTAGAGTGAGAAATGGCTATCAGTATTTTGATCATAGAGCTTGGTAGATTCCCAGAGCTGTAGATCGATGGGTGAGTGAGGGTAACAGGCAGATGGATTTTGTTCGCGTTGATTTCCAATTTCCATTGTTGAGGCCTATAGCACACCTCTTCCAAAAGGTTCCTGATTGAGAGCGGATAGTGTCTATCTATCTATCTATCTATCTATCTATCTATCTATCTATCTATCTATCTATCTATCTATCTATCTATCTATCTATCTATCTATCTATCTGTCTATCTGTCTATCTGTCTGTCTGTATCTATCCACCTGTCTATCTGTCTGTATCTATCCACCTGTCTATCTGTCTCTGCATCTGATTGTCTGTCTGTCTGTCGAATTCTGAGTCATTGAACGAAAAGGGGGGCACTCCAGTCTTAGATGTCATGAATATGCACAAATGTAAGCCACAAAACCACATGAAGTGTGTCACTTGAGTCAGGACCTAAGTGTTTTGATTCTGCCATCTTAAAAAGAAGATTGAGAAGGCTGAGATGTGCTTTCATGCACTGCTTTATCTCACACAGCTGTAGGACTCAGCATGACAGCTTGTTTAAGCCTTTGTGTGATGGTTTGATAGTTTCCATGTGCACGCTCAGAGCTCAGAATGATACATGTATAGACAGTTTCACTTCCTCTTAGCAGCAACGGCAAAGAGTGGACTACATTGATAAAAGAGTGTAGAGTGATTCCTCCAATCCTTTTTAAGACCACAGACTGTGCTTGGCTTTCCCGTTAGTGAGCATGGGGCACATAGAGAAGACAGAAGTAAATGTATAGAATAAAATGGGGATCCTGGGACAATTTGAAAAGAAAAAAAAATGTATTAGGGGCTGATAATGGAAATTTGTTGAATTGTAGTTTTGAATTGTTAAAATGATTGCTACAGACCTGGAAATAAGTCAGAACTTGTGAGTTTATGAATTTTAAAATAATAAAAATAATTCTGACCAGTATTTGCTTAAGTGTTAAGTTTAATTTTTTTTTTTTTTTTATGTTTTATTAAAAATAAAAGAGCTCTGAACTGACAGTTTGGGATTGTAATACTGTAGACTCTGTATGTTAAATTAAGAAACCATTTTGCAATTCAGTCATGTGATACAGATGCATGTTCTACATATTTACTGCTTCTGGGTCAATTCTATGGGAATTCACTAAGAATGCTAATATTGGTTTGCCTGTGCTGTCTGAAATGTTTTCAGACCTTTTGCACTAAAGGAATTATTCAAATCAGGTAACAACTCAAAGAAGCCTATAATAAATTAGTGCTAGCTGTTGTTTGCACTGTGCAATTGACAATTTTCTATATTTTGGATATAGAATGCCTCAGGATTGTACAGCATGATTTTTGACCACAGCATGTCTGGATATATGCCTGGTTATAGTGATCTTCTCCATAATTGTATGAATTAATGCTGCCATGATTACAACGTAATATTAAAATATACGCAAATGTCTCTTCTAAATAATATTTGCAAAGTTTATAGTAAGATGTTAATTATGCTTGGCAAATACTGTAGTGTGTATTTTATAATAAGCCTAATTTATAGAAAGGATGCATGTTTGCTCTGAAAAGAATAATTAATTTACAGAAATACATTATATGCTGGACTGTGAGTATTTTGTAAATAAGACACAAGGTTTCGCACTTAAAAGACTGTTTTTTTTTTTGTTTTTGTTTTTTTTTGTTTTTTAAATCTGAGAAAAAAAAATGAAATCCTGTATTCTCTGTGAAGGTTATGGCAATCTTAAGTGAAACACTGTTATTCGAGGTTGATTATAAGTGTTCAAGTTGTGTGTGCATGTGAAGGGTTGAAGCCTTTGATGTATCTTTCAGATGCCTGCGCCACTGAAATGCCAGGTCTCTCAATCATTATCCAGTTCAACCATGGTTATCAGTCGGGCATGGCTAGCTCATGGCACCTCTGCCAGCCAGGGCACAGCACCTTCCCCTCTTAAAAGTGCAAACTTAGGACACACTTACATTCAAACATGCTTAACTTACAACTGTAACCTCTGAAAAAAACATACTTCTGTTTAATCTCAGGCCTGACAGGTCAGAAAACCAAAAAAGTAGATGAGTTGGCCATACAGTAGGTGGAGAGTGAACCAACTCCAGGGTAAGGCTAAGGAGATGCGCTTCCTCTTTAAAAACACATTTAAATAGAATGTCATGAAATAGGTCAAAGTTACGTGTCACCTAGCAACAACCCTCACATTCCAGCATAAATGCTCCCGAAGATTAAAGTCATTAAAGCGTCTACATTTACAAACCACTATCATTTTAAAAGAAAAGCAGTCATATTGTATGCGTGATTTGGCATGGCAACCAATTCGAATAATAAATAACCATTGCCTTACCTAATGCAGCAAACTACTATAATCAATAAAGCTGACTGCACTGTGAATCTCTTTAGCCTACATAATGTCTACACTTTCTTTGTTATACTCAGCACTGGACAAAAACCCCAGCGTTTTGCGATGTGAGCGAATTATGAAATACGTCTAATTGGCCATTGCGTTGAAGAAATCAACAGATATGTTTTGATTGGCTGCATTGCAATGCTGCAAAAACACATTGTAAATAGTTACCTTTGACGCTCTCAAGATCGCAAACACCAAATCTGTTTCACCAGTGTTATTCTTACGGAGAAAACTGATCCTAAACCAGCAGTTATGGGCAGCTTTTACCTCTAAAGGCAATCAGAAGCAGCAGCAGTCAGTGGTTTGAATGAAAATATTCCAGGCTAGTCTCAAGTCCGTGGCCAGTGGAAGACTAAGCTTTGCCTAGCCTTACACACGCTCCGTTTATGGAGTTTGCTATATGTAGTAAATTGTAAAGATAAATAGAATATCAGCAAACAGATGCTGCTACATTGCGGTCACTCGAGACTTCCAAATCAAACTAGAACCGACTGATAATGGAGGGAAATCTGAATTGTTTGAAAAAGAACTCATAAAATGACTATTTATTTATTTATTTATGTATGTACATGTATGTATGCATGTATGTATGTATTTAGGGGTGTCTCTGGTAGCGTTTTGGGTACAATGTGCATTTATTGAATTTATTGATTTGGTGCTCAAGAAACCAAATATATATATATATATATATATATATATATATATATATATATATATATATATATATATATATATATATATATATATATATATATATATATAATTCAACTTGTTCACTCAAAAAAATATTTCAGCCTGTTTTTAAGATTTATGAATTTTAATTGTACAGTAAAATTCCATCAAATTGAATTGAATAATAATGACATATTATTCATATTTTGGATAAAAAAATTCTGAGTAAAAAAAAAAATAGAGCTTAATAAAACATATATAAATATGAATGGAACAAGGAAATGGACCATTTCAGTTTATGTGATTCATACTCATTTAATTAATGAATTAATGGTCCATTCCCTTGTTCCATAAAGATTTATACAAAATGTGTAAAAATTCGTAATTAATTATATGAATAATATGTAAGGATTATTCAGTTCCATTTGATGGAATTTTACTATACAATTGAAATTTGTAAATCTAAACAAAAGGCACAAACTTTTTTGAGTGTTCTTCAATTTCACAGTTAAGTATGCAGAGTGCAGTGGGTGATATTGGTAGGATGCAAGTTTTGTTCTCTTGGTTATATTTTCTATCTGTGGGTGCCTTAATGAGAAGCAAGTGTATGATTATTCACGGTGGGGCTTCTCATACCCCTGCACTGCTTACCATATTTGAAATAAACTAACTACTAACAACATACTATTTAGTTTTTCATTGTACAGAGACATGTTTAAACTTAGAAATTTCAAAAGGATTGATGATATGTGTAAAAGTATATGGGCATAAATTAACATAACACCCCACTTTCACTGCCCATCACTCTCTTCTCTTTAAGAGGATCAATGATATGTGGAAGAGGATGAGGTAATGTGTAGGAGAGTGCACAAAATGAAGAGAGGATGCTAATACATCCCACCTCCTTTTATCTTTCCTCTTCCCTTTTTTATAATTCATCCCATGGTTTCCAGTCACTTTAATTATGTGATGGTGGCCATAATGGCATGGGAATAAGTCAATTTGTAAAGCATGACGATGAATTAATAATTAAAGCAGGAGAGAAAACTGAATAAAGCGTGATTGGCTTCACAAGGATTTACACTCTCATTTATTGATCTTTTCTGCAAGTTAATGGACTTATGAACCTCTGAACATTTGGAGATTTTATTTTTGTATCTTGAGACAGTTTAAGGGGGAGGTGAAGGACCACCCATAGAAATATGAACGAGTAAAGTCGATATGAGGGGTCCCACCTTACAACAGTGTTGTTTTGAAAACTAAAACTGTTAAAAATTGTGGTAGTTAATTGAAATATAGCTGAAATAAAGTAGAATATAAATATTATATTTATATGCCATGATTTGAGCAAAATAACCAAATTTCATGTACATTTTGTCAGATTTTATTACTGACTTGAAATCATACATTATTGAAACAATCTTGACTAATAGTCTTTTTTTAGTGTCAAGCTGTACTGGTACGCCTATTTCTTACATATGAAATGACTGTCAGAAGACGTTACCAAAATGGCTACGAAGTAAACTGACTTACCTTAAGGGAGTACAATATTACTTTGGGTGACCATGATGACTAGCCTGGTAAAGTTGGTATGAAATGGAGGTTACGATCTGTTCTTCCTTATATTGTGATGTATATCTCAGTGAAACGGCTTCTTAAATTAGAAAAAAAATGTAGACTTGATTTTGTCTGTCTGGCATTGATTGGATCTTTATGCTATTTCTTTAATCTCATGTGAGTGACAGGTTGTCCTCACGCCAGTGAACACATCTGAGAAGAGATGAGATGTTGCCGCAAGACGGAGTAAAGTTATTTTGATTAAAGATTACGAGGGAACATGAATTTAAAAAAAAAAGATATTCACGCATAATTCATTTAACTTCAATATTCCATTGAAAAAAAGAGAATTGTCCATTTTGAATTCATGGTGACTTTAATTGTATATGCGAGGTTAACATTTCTTTGAGTATGACCTTGGAAAGCTCATATGATTGTTTGAATTCTAGTCACACTCACACTCATGTAGTCGACGACACATTCATTACAATGTGAAGTTAGTGGCAGCTCTTGTAGAGTGTTGTGTCTGAGTATAATCTGATTGATTGCCTATTAACAGTTGTGAAGACAAGCGTGATTTACTCTTTCATATGAGAAATGACAGCTGATATTTTTCACACTTAATAGTGTCCATTTAGGTTTTAGCACTTGTCCTCTGCAATCCATCCTACAAAAAAAAAAAAAAAAAACTTTGTCTATTACTCGCCTCTTTTCAGTGATTCAGTTGCACGACTTGCTACATTGCAAACTAGCATTTTGTAAGCCATGTTTTATTCTCTTATTCCTGGCCACCTCAATTGCAGCAACAAATATTTCTTAATGTGCTGCATTCATTGACAGTGTTTCCCCTAAATGCATCTGCATAAGTGCTAGGATATTGCTTTTTGTATAACAGCGAATGTTTTTCTCATGTCTTTTCTTGTTTTCTTGCCCTTGTTTGTTTCGTCCCAACAGAGAGCAAGGAGGTGTACAAAAGACAAGTGATGTCTATCACATGTATTGCCATGGGGATCAGCTTTCTAGGCACCCTCTGCATGGCACTCTACTGTCGGAACAAGTGAGTGGACCTCAGAATTAATCAAAGCTTGAGCTGTTCCCCAGAGCATATCATTTGAAAGAAGGGCACAATATAACAAGCTAAAGTAAAGAGCGACTGCTATGGAACCCAGAAACATAATGACTGGAGTTGGGGACATAATTACTTTCTCATAAAAGCACCCACAGCTCTACTGGCCACCTTTTCAACAGGGATGAATTAAAACATTTTTGGCCTATGGCATGCTTCGGCCTGCTTTGAATGTGCTGGCGCTGGTGCTACATAGGCAGCTACCTTCTAAGAAAACATCCTAACCATCATAGAACAAAAAAAAATAAAAAAAATTGCCACTTGAATTCAACAGTAGTTTGCTGTTGCTAGGCATATTGTGCAATTTTCTAATTATGCTATTTAATTGCATTTCATTTTTTATTGAATAAAATAAACTCATACTTAAATAAAAATGTATTTATTGATTTATAAAAAAAAAAATTGCCTTGTCTTGGAAAAACTGCATATATGAGGACGCCTAATTTTTTAAGTGTGGTGTCAAGACATTTTAGGTATTCCAAGCTTTAAAATATTTTAACAGAAGTTGTTATTAAAAAAATATATATATTTATCCTTTTCTTGAGTCATGTAAATGCATTGGTTAAAACGAGCTAGGGGCCTAAAAAGCTTGGACTAGGGGGGCTTCAGATATTATTGTGGACAATGGGCGGCCTTGGAGTCAAAAAGATTGAGAACTACTGCTGCAAAAGTTGCATGTGATGCTGCCTTAGAATTTGGCCAAATTTAGATATCCTAGGAAACAGAATAATTAAAACTCCTACCTTTAGAACAGCCTTGAGAGAGTGTATATGCTTTAAAATACTGCCTTTTGTAGGCATAAATAGGGGGTAATAATAGCCACATTAGATCTGTTCCATGCGGTTGAGTATATATATCCATATTTCACCCATGAGTTGAGTCAAGCAACTGACTGTAAGTAGGAGCTCCTGAAGCAATTTCAATAAAACGCATGATACGAGTGAGCGAACTGACAGAAGAAAAATCAAACAATGATGTAGTGACATTTAAGTGCACCAGTAATTATTTTATCTCCAAGGAAAATAATATGGGCTGTCTTGACTGTCAGAGAATATTCTTACAGATGATGGGTGATGTGTTTGCATGCGAATGAGTCTGCTCATATGTTTTTGTGTAAATGAATACCCCATATTTTGAATTGTTCTCTAATTATGTTGCCCCCTATAGGAGAAGGAGAGAAAAGCTCCAGGCACACTTGAAAGAGACTCGTAGCCAGAAAAACTACAACCTCAACTCTTCCAGCCTGGCCCCTAAACCCAGCCTTAGGCCCCAGCAAGGCCTGCAGATCCAGAAAGTAAGTTCCTCTGGCCCTTTTTATGACTGGCATAAATTTATGTTTTGTATCAGAATAGTACATGGATATTCTTAAACTGGAATGCATCTACATCTTGCCTTCCATTGTGTCTCTACTAGTGCATTCAGACTTTAAAAGACCCTAGGAAAATTGCTTTTTTGAAAATGCCATTTTCTGTGTTGATGCATTTCCAATTGAAACAGGAGGCTTGGAGGGGACATATCAAAAGGATTTTCTTTTTTAAGAAAATTCCTAAAAGTCTTTTGGGTTTACGGTTTCAGTCTGTCCATTCTAAATAAGACCCCAAAACGATTCCATTGCCTGAGAGAACCTTAAATGGGTAAGTTATTCAGTGCCTGATTACAAAAATCCTAGAAAATCACCTGATGCACTGCATCTGAACTATGTTATTATGGCCATATATGGTTTATAAATAATAGCTTAAGCTAACTAAAGATTATGAAATTATACATTTCTTGTTCTTTCTTTTTTTTAAATTGGCTTATGTTTTGCAAGATACGTGTTGGCTTAGCTTATCGCTAGCCAATTAGTTGGCTTGCTTAGCCTAAATCCTGCACAAATGTTTAATCATTACTCAAAACTCACTTATTTTCTGAATGTTGTCATTCTTGAGTTGTGTCCTGTATTCCGTTGTGCTTGATTCTATTCTGCTGTATGCTGCCTTTTCTCTATAATGCTCTTTGACTGTTCTGTGTTCTGTTACTCTAACCTACTAATTATTTTTGTTTGTTTTGTTGTTTTATTTGTCATCATTGTCTACCCTATTGGTGTTATCCTTGTTACATGTTAAAGCGTCCTTGAGCACTGGAAAGGAGCTATACAAATAAAACGTATTATTTGGGGTTCAAGCGCGTAGCGCTGAAACCCTATTGTAATTGTCACATTTTCCAAGGATCAGCATTCTCCCCTAAAAGTGATCGGGCTGACCAAACCGTAAGTCGTAAAGACTTGAAACTTTGAGCCGCTTTTCCACCGTCGGACTGAACGGTATTAAGTCCAGTAAAGAATGGTTCCAGTTATGTTTTGACTTGAGCTTGGTTCAACTCGGCCCGATTACAAACTGTTCTCGGCCTGGAAACCGTGCTGGTAGAATGCGTCTCAGGATTGGTCATTTGTCTGTTGCATGGCTGCCAGTTTCTCCAAGCGCGCTATTTGAGTGACGTAAACAAGTTAATAATAAAAATTAAAATAAATATCTGATCATCCTCCACAGCCGCTATAAACATCTCATACGTCTGTAAACTCTTAAGATGAAGAGAGATAAAGCGCAGCTGGTATCGGTGTACCAATACTGAGGAATAGCGGTATTGAACCGTTTTAAATATTTCAGTATAGATATGTATCGAAAACTCTATTTTTTTCTTCAACACTTAAGAAACCTAAAAGATTCGGGGCTGGAGCCCCAGAAGCCATCCCCTTCCTCCGCCCCTGATGTGAGGGCCTTCGAATATTGTCTTGGACAAAGGAGGGTCTTGAAGTCAAAAAGGTTGAGAACCACATGAATAGAAGCCATAAAACTCAAAATTTGCTCTCATGGAGTCGTATGTAGTCAGGTTCTATCTGATAGTGATCCAATCACTGAAAATACATGTTTAATGGGGTTTCTGAGACAAATCCCATCACATCTCTTGCTCATCAGCGGGTAAAACCAAGAACAGCTGACGCTTTACACCACTCAGCTCGTTGTAATGAGGCTCTGTCACAGCTATTCAGGGTTTGTGAGTCTCAAAGGACAGCCACACTAATAATGGTAGTCATGCTAGTCCATCACTGAGGGTTTGTGATTACTGCATCATTCTCTGTCTTACCAGCTCAGAAATGCTGTGCCAGTCCCGTGTCCAAGTGAATGTAGACAGTGCATCCTGTCGGGAGATTTGGTTAATATTCGGCACTTTCTCAATCGCTCCACTAGCCGATCCATCACAGATAAGCCGATACAGGCTATTTGCATGGCAAACACAATGGTAATTTGAATGTCACTCAAACCCAGTGAGATGTTTAATCGTTACAGCAATCGCACACTGTCAGAAGACAAGAAATGCCAGCCAAAGCAATCAAAACTAGGCCAGTGACAAGCACAGGCCTGCTTTTGACACATGATGTTAGTTTGTTTTTTCATGACAATCTTTTTGTTCTTTCAGTAATTATATGAACTGCGGTGAATATAGGATGAAGTGACTTGTCAAACATTTGACGCATATCTGAATTAGAGAAACCCCTGGTAGCAATATCTTTGAAACTTATAAGATTACTAATGTAAGATTTGTTTTCATAACATTTCAATGTCAGCCCTAACCTATGCCTCAGGTGCACCTTTTGCTGAAAGTTCAACCCACAGGCATATAAACAAACATTTATAATACGCAGGTAACATACAACCTGTCTGGTATAGAATGATATTTTAGGCTGATGTTTGCCATGCAAATGTGAATTATTTGTTGTTAGCTTTGCCCCTGCATACCACAACATTTTTGATTATTATGGATGTGAAATATTCAAACCGTTGACGTGTGGGTAACATGAGGGTGAGCAAGTAGAGCAATTCACAGCTCTCTAAACCCTGTCACATGTAACTTATTTACTCCAGATTATTCCTCTCTGGCATGGCATTTAAAACAATTACCATCTAACTTGGGACACATCATGCAGATTGCACAAGCTCTAGCTGTGTCATAACGGCTAAATTAAAACATCCATTATATTAACATCCCCTCCTAACTGTCCTTCTGAGAAACCAGCATGGATTCAGCCTAATGCAACTATGTTCAAAGCAGGTGCATCGAAAACCTTTGAACATAGACATGTTAACTTCCAATGAGCTCATTATTCCCCATACATCCCATATATTCGCCTCTGTATAGCTGTATAACAAAGTCATGCTGTGAGGAACTCGCTCATATAGCTTTGATATGTGCCATCATGATGTCTGAGGTGATCTCTGCTATGCTACTTAAAAATATATATTTTTTTTTTACAAGTCTCAATTTTCAGCTGTTTTGTATTACATTTATTTAGTTTACATTAATTACATGCATTTTCTGGAAATGTAGGTGGCTGTGCTTTGAAAAATGAATCTTCCAGATCAGAAAGATGCTTTCAAAAGATTTCGGACGAAGTCATTTTTGATCGCCTGAACAGGTTCTTTTGAGTGTGGTCAAAGTGCATCTCTACGGAAAAAGAAATTGACTGCTTCAGTAATGATAGGCTTCTAGCTTGTCTAATACTAGTTACCCATGTGATAAAGCTTTGAACTTCAATTCAGAAACCTGTTGCATGAAATGATTTTTAAGATTTTTTGTAGCACTCTGAGTCATTTTTTTATACTATTGCTAGAATATGTTTGGGTTTGAGAAAAAAACAAATTGAACTGATGTTTTAATTTCATGTTTCACATGTTTCAAGCACTACAGAATGACCATTTTAGCAAACCATATTCTTTACCTTTTCTGAATATTTGGCTTTTATTTTTCTCTCTGAATTCACATAAATCATTAGTCAGAATGTCTTCCACCACATCCTCCCACAGATTCATTTCTACTCTTTCTCTGGCTCCCTTTTTCCTTCTGTATACATCTTTTTTTCTCTTTATAGCTCCTTCCTACTCACCTAATATTTTCAATAGCACATTCACTGTCATCATGAGTCTCTTGATCATACAGCTATGCAATTCATATTAACATAGAGAGAAAGATGGCCATATAACATAACGTAGCATAACATAACTGGCTAAATGTTAGCTAAAGTCTAAAGTAATCAAACTATGTTTTGTTTTGAATTAAAAGATAGAGTTGTATCTAAGTGTTTTTAAACATATGACTCATTTCAAAATAGATAAAACATTTTAAAATTGCCTGTGGGATTGTTCATTGGTATGGTTACATTTCACATATGTATTGTCAGCTTACTTCAGCCCAGGTTTGAAAAAAAAATGTCACACTTGCATATGTAATTTCTTTGTCAAGGCAGTGTCAATATTTCACAGACACAAGACATTTCCTCCAAGCTACTGTTATATCACAAATGAATAAAGTCCTGTAAGGTGGGAGGTTACATGATGCATTTGAATCATAATGTAAAGATGCTCCCGGTCATAATTTACAGAACGGATAATAATGAGTTACTACATTATGCACATACACTGCATATTTTTAAGCAATCACAATAAAGTTCCAGTGTTTCTGTCGCTTAAACAGTAGAGCATGGCGCTAGCAATGGCAAAGTCATGAATTGGATTCCCAAGGAATGCTTAACTGATTAAATGCATAGAACAAAAGATGCAAAGAGGGCTACTGGGGTATAAAGTCTGCATCGCGGGGCTCTTTGGATGTGGGATAGTTCAATGTGCAAAAAACATGAGGCCCAAGGCATTTGAGAATGTAGAACAAATATAAAAACCTTTTATTCATGTCTATAATATTTTAAAAACATTCACATATGTGGACCCACATATTTGTTCACATTTTTATAGTTTTTCTACATCCTCTATGTTTTTCTGCATGAAATGTAAGTCGCTTTGGAAAAAGTGTCTGCTAAATGCATAAATGTAAATGAGGAAAGAAAAAGGATGTGGGGGGAAACAGTATGGTCTCTGCTGCCACTGCAAATTGTTCCCACAGTTCCATTAGAGGAAGCTATTGGGACATTGCTTGGATTTACATAGTCCTGAAAGTGAAACTCTAGTGCCCTTCTCTGATCCCCCGTCAACTATCAGTTCTCTTCCTGTACACTCCCTCTCTCTCTTCTCTTTCACTCGACACTGTGAAGTGAAGGTGGGATAGTGGAGGAGATTAAGTATCTCTCTGACATTTAGATCATTGTGTGCATTCTGCCAGAAGCAGAAAAGGATTTTTATGAGGAATTCTTTCAAGGTGTGAAATTTAAATTAGTTTTGTCTGCAGGTTCCATAGAGGTCTGTTGGATTATCTGAACATCAGTGGAAACCGTCCACTGACTCTTTGTCAAAGCCAAGAATCAAGGCAAAGAGTAGAGCAGATGACTGAGCTTTCTGGATATATTATCCAACTGGGACTGAAAAAAAAAAAACGTATTCATTATAAGTTTAGGTGACAGTTCATTGAATCGGCCATAGACAACAGTGCAATATTTAACATTTGTCTTGCATATTGTGTCTTTTGCAGTATTATAAACCCACAAGGTCCTTGCCACCACTTGGAGGCGCTGTTCGGGAGTCCAGTTTCGCTCAAAGCACTGCTGCCTCTACCAATCCACAGGGCACATTGACAGGAAAACACACCAGGTATGATAATAGTGATATTGCTTCTTAGACAATCATTACAGCAAATTCCTAATGTCTTCATAAAATCCTTTTTTTAAATCCTTCTAAAGACTGCTTTTTTGCATAATAATTTAATGGCATTGCAAGAAATTTTGACAATGATTATTGTAACGATACAGCATAACGACCACGTGCCTCTGTCATAAAGCACTGAAGAGAGAAATTAAATTGCATGCAATACAATGTTTGCAGTACATTTACTGAATAGTACAAAAAATAAATATAATTGGGAATACATACTCACCTAAAGGATTATTAGGACCACCATACTAATACTGTATTTGACCCCCTTTCGCCTTCAGAACTGCCTTAATTCTACGTGGCATTGATTCAACAAGGTGTTGAAAGCATTCTTTAGAAATGTTGGCCCATGTTGATAGGACAGCATTTTGCCGTTGATGGAGATTTGTGGGATGCACATCCAGGGCACGAAGCTCCCGTTCCACCACATCCCAAAGATGCTCTATTGGGTTGCGATCTGGTGACTGTGGGGGCCATTTTAGTACAGTGAACTCTAGGGCTGACTTCTAATAGTAAAGGATTCGACGATTCGATTCGGAGAGGTCTGATTCGACTATGAACCTCATAGTCGAATAGTAGGGAAGTGTTATGTAACCAATAGGGGTGTGACGGTTATTATATAACCGTGAGACCGACGGTTATAGTTGAACACCGTCATTAGAACTCTATAACCGCCAAAACCGTGCTATTAAAATATTTTTTACAAACATTTTTTATCATAGAGAATGTTTAAATACTAATATCATCTTACGAGGGAAACGGAGGCGGGGTTATTGGTGCTTCAGAGGCTGAATGCTGGAGATGATTCGGGAGAGGTCTGTGCCCCTTTACCGATCAGAGTGCGCACTGACATGGAGTAAAGCCTTGTTTATACTTGACGCATCCGCACTAGCGCAAGGTGCGCACGGCAAAAAATGACGCGCTGGGTGCGCAAGACCGGCAAGACCCCATTTCGCTTGGCAGTGTGCACAGCTTTTTTTTGTAACAGTGCGCGCGACGCCGCATCCGAGGATGAACGACTTCAGGCCGAATCTGTCCGAGCATGTAGGCTACGTCTCACCGCACCGGCACGCAGTTTGCGTGTCTAAATTGCAAAGTTCATTGCAAAGTTTTTTTGTTAAGGTTTTGTTTACTGTGTGTGATTTATTTAAAACAAAGCACGTTCATTGCAACGTTTTTTTGTTTTTTTTTTTGTTAAGGATTCATTTAATGGAAAAAGCACATTCACTTCTAGTTGTCTTGCTGTTCATTTTAAATAAACGTAGAGCGAGTTGTCCTATAACAGACGAACAGTTATTCAACCGAATATAACTAACGTTGCTATCTAAAAAAAAAAAAAGGTTCGACTATCAGTCAACTACGGCAAAATCTAACGAATCAGATTCGACTATGAAAATCCTTAGTCGAAAACAGCCCTAGTGAACTCATTGTCATGTTCAAGAAACCAATTTGAAATGATTCGAGCTTTGTGACATGGTGCTAGCCTGGGTTTCCCCATACTGCCTTACCGCAGCGCGATTCAATTCACGCTGAAAGGCAGTCTGGATACCATGGCCAGATTTTTCGCCTCATTTAGGGAACCAATCACAGAACGGGGAGGGACCAGCAAGACGATGACGCGTCTATGCGACACACCGAAGCAGTTTGTTGTTTATACCTATGGATCAAACATGGCAGTAGACGCGAAGTTACCTTTCGATGCAGCCTTGCGGCCGTTTCACATATAGGTTTCACACCGCAAGCGTGAGCGGCATTTGAGCAGCGCGTCAGCGTAACTACATCGTCACTGCAGCTGCAGACGCGCGAGAGTATTCACACTGGAAGCGTTTGTACAGTGTCACAGCAGCGGCTCCAAAGCTACATATCGTTAGCCTCATAGCATAATTGCTTAAGTCATTTTGTGTTTTTTCTTGTTTTCCAAAGACATTGAAATATGACTTCGGCATTATATATAAGCGAGCAATTCTTTACAAAAACAACTATACATTTGTTTTTAGAAGTTGGGGAGGTGTACAACATTCGCATATACACTCACCGGCCACTTTATTAGGTACACCTGTCCAACTGCTCGTTAACACTTAATTTCTAAGCAGCCAATCACATGGCGGCAACTCAGTGCATTTAGGCATGTAGACATGGTCAAGACAATCTCCTGCAGTTCAAACCAAGCATCAGTATGGGGAAGAAAGTTGATTTGAGTGACTTTGAACGTGGCATGATTGTTGGTGCCAGAAGGGCTGGTCTGAGTATTTCAGAAACTGCTAATCTACTGGGATTTTCACGCACAACCATCTCTAGGGTTTACAGAGAATGGTCCGAAAAAGAAAAAACATCCAGTGAGCGGCAGTTCTGTGGGCGGAAATGCCTTGTTGATGCCAGAGGTCAGAGGAGAATGGCCAGACTGGTTCGAGCTGATAGAAGGGCAACAGTGACTGAAATAACCACTCGTTACAACCGAGGTATGCAGCAAAGCATTTGTGAAGCCACAACACGCACAACCTTGAGGCGGATGGGCTACAACAGCAGAAGACTCCACCGGGTACCACTCATCTCCACTACAAATAGGAAAAAGAGGCTACAATTTGCAAGAGCTCACCAAAATTTAACAGTTGAAGACTGGAAAAATGTTGCCTGGTCTGATGAGTCTCGATTTCTGTTGAGACATTCAGATGTTAGAGTCAGAATTTGGCGTAAACAGAATGAGAACATGGAACCATCATGCCTTGTTACCACTGTGCAGGCTGGTGGTGGTGGTGTAATGGTGTGGGGGATGTTTTCCTGGCACACTTTAGGCCCCTTAGTGCCAATTGGGCATCGTTTAAATGCCACGGCCTACCTGAGCATTGTTTCTGACCATGTCCATCCCTTTATGGCCACCATGTACCCATCCTCTGATGGCTACTTCCACCATGTCACAAAGCTCTAATCATTTCAAATTGGTTTCTTGAACATGACAATGAGTTCACTGTACTAAAATGGCCTCCACAGTCACCAGATCTCAACCCAATAGAGCATCTTTGGGATGTGGTGGAACGGGAGATTCGCATCATGGATGTGCAGCCGACAAATCTGCGGCAACTGTGTGATGCCATCATGTCAATATGGACCAAACTCCCTGAGGAATGCTTCCAGCACCTTGTTGAATCTATGCCACGAAGAATTGAGGCAGTTCTGAAGGCAAAAGGGGGTCCAACCCGTTACTAGCATGGGGTACCTAATAAAGTGGCCGGTGAGTGTAAGTTAAATGTAATACAACAAAACAACCCAGAAAATGGCTCCAATCTATTAGTTTCAGTCATACTTTCGATGTTTACAAGACCGCAACTCCGCGGATAAAAAACAAAACACACAAATAAACCACACACTCGGTTTTGATTTGGGTTGTGCTAGCCTGTAGCTGTCTGTGTGTTAAAGGGTCACTCCACCCATTTCAACATTAATCTTTATTGAAAGTGGGTTATATATGTAGTCGAAATGTAAAAGAAATTTTGAATTTGGTGCCCTCTTGACCGAGAAAAGACAGAAAATAACTTTAGGGCGCATTTGTATGTAAGACGACAACTCCCACAATGCACCACGTTGCACAGCTCCGCAAGCCACTCCCACTAATCCAGAACAGCGCAAACATCAGAGAAATCCCTCTTCCGTCTACAAGAAGGCTAGCTGCTAAATGAGTTTGAAATTCATTTCACAAAAAATGTCTAGTTAGTTGGCTGTGGCGAGCAGGACGAGGGCGAGGGACGTGAGAGGACGACGCGAGTGATAATGAATGGCACCTGTGCAGCGGTCTCATATCTCTCACGGAGGAGCGGAAGCACAAAAGGAACAGGCCTGATTTTATGTTTTGTTTCTGTTGTGTGTGGCCAGCTGGCTTATACTTTTGTTTTGTATTTGTTTATTTTACTATTAAAATGTTTAAATGTTCGCCGGTTCCAGCCTCCTTCTTCCCACAACAACGAACCCCGTTACATTGGCAAACTCATTAGTGAATTACTCGTTTGTATTTCTTTCTATATGGTGAATTATTGCATGATACCTGGATTTTCAGTCAGGCGAAACTAGGATGGTTCACATCACAACACAAACGTCCGTGTGGTCGTCTGATTCAGAGATTTCGTCTAGGAGAAATTGCGATCGTTGAAATTCTCTGCAGCAGACGGACTCTATCTGTGTCCGTAGCGCACAGCGAGAGCACACGCACCAGCAGCCCGCCTCAGCTCGACCCAGTCCGGGCTCCTCGTTCGCGACAGGCAGCCGCCTCCTGATCCTCCATCAGCCTCAGCTGCTCTTCACTATATTGCGGCTCGTAAAGATAGCCACGAAGAGCGGATTCGAGCAGCAGAATTTCAAAATCCTCTACTTCCATATCATGTTTTTTAGTTTCTTCCGTCATTGTCGTAACTTCCTATATCCACAGCGCTTGTTAGCTTAGCTTATAAACAAGATGGCTGATATTGCTTTCAGTATCTGCAAGTGAAGCCCCACCCACTGATCTGTGATAGCTCTGTTAGGGCATTAGGCACAACCCCCTATGGGCGGGTTTGAAAGGGTGGGAATTTGTGCTTGTAGTCTATACAGAAATCCCCCCTTTTTACACTTCCTCCTACAATGACGTCAAATGACGATTTTTGCGTCATTGTAGGAGGAAGTGAAAAAGGTAAATAGTAGATTTCTCTCATCTCAGGGGAAAATGAAAGAATGTTGCACGACCATTCAATAGTATGACTGGTTGTCTAACAATGGACCTCTTAATGCAAATGGGTGGAGTGACCCTTTAACGTTACATGAACTAAAAGAACGTTTATATATAATATTTTCTGGCTAGTTTACTTTAGTTTTTTTTATTTATATAATACACAACTTTCACCCAAACTGAATAATTAAAAACAAGTTTTTACCGGGTAAATCTTCTATAAATATTTTAGAGTCTTTATTTTCTTTTATTTGCCTACTCAAGTTCTTGTTAAAACTCACTAGACATGCTAATTCTGTGCATTTTGGGCAAATTTTTGTGTGAAATCACATTTATTTTTGTCCATCAAAAGTGTGCTTTCACTTTAATTTAGCGTGAGCAATGCAGCAAAAAACAGATTCGAAACCCCCGCTTCACTGCTGCTCACGCGCCGCTCCTGCTCGACGCTCACGCGCTGCTCCCGGTGTGAATGCACTCATTGCTTAACATGCACGCCGAAAAAATACGCGCCGCTCACGCATGCGGTGTGAAACGGCCGTTAGATACACGCCATCGTGTAGGCTACACATAAATCTCTGACCCATCGGCCATCGTCGTCTCCCTCGTCTAATTTCTGTCGCTCTACATACGTCAACTGGTATAATCGAAACGATTGGCTATGAGCTACGTACAGGCGCATTTGATAGACATTCGTAGCACCCAATAAACGGCTCTGGGCATTCGTAAACCACGCCTCAAATACGAGAAAATGAACATGTGGTTCCCAGACCCAATTCTCAACGAGATTGGGTCTGGCGTTAGCCAGGCTAACATGGTGCATTATCCTGCTGGAAGTAGCCATCAGAGGATGGGTACATGGTGGCCATAAAGGGATGGATATGGTCAGAAACAATGCTCAGGCCGTGGCATTTAAACGATGCCCAATTGGCACTAAGGGGCCTAAAGTGTGCCAAGAAAACATCCCCCATACCATTACACCACCACCACCAGCAGCCTGCACAGTGGTAACAAGGCATGATCGATCCATGTTCTCATTCTGTTTACGCCAAATTCTGACTCTACCATCTGAATGTCTCAACAGAAATCGAGACTCATCAGACCAGGCAACATTTTTCCAGTCTTCAACTGTCCAATTTTGGTGAGCTCTTGCAAATTGTAGCTTCTTTTTCCTATTTGTAGTGGAGATGAGTGGTACCCGGTGGGGTCTTTTGCTGTTGTAGCCCATCCGCCTCAAGGTTGTGCGTGTTGTGGCTTCACAAATGCTTTGCTGCATACCTCGGTTGTAACGAGTGGTTATTTCAGTCAAAGTTGCTCTTCTATCAGCTTGAATCAGTCGGCCCATTCTCCTCTGACCTCTAGCATCAACAAGGCATTTTCGCCCACAGGACTGCCGCATACTGGATGTTTTTCCCTTTTCACACCATTCTTTGTAAACCCTAGAAATGGTTGTGTGTGAAAATCCCAGTAACTGAGCAGATTGTGAAATACTCAGACCGGCCCGTCTGGCACCAACAACCATGCCACACTCAAAATTGCTTAAATCACCTTTCTTTCCCATTCTGACATTCAGTTTGGAGTTCAGGAGATTGTCTTGACCAGGACCACACCCCTAAATGCATTGAAGCAACTGCCATGTGATTGGTTGATTAGATAATTGCATAAATGAGAAATTGAACAGGTGTTCCTAATAATCCTTTAGGTGAGTGTATATTAATTTAATACGCATTTCTGTAATAGCAAAAACATAAGGGGCAACAGTATATGGAGATAAATTTCACTCTGAGGAAATGTAATTTACCAGCCTAGTGTTTTTTTATGGTCAGATCTCTGGTGTAATACAATATGGCAGTTTCATGTTTTGTTTTGTTTTGTTCCAAAAGATACAATAACGTTCAGAAGTTGAAGGGTCGGTTACATTTTCGAAAAAAAAGTCTTGTTCACCAAGCTGCATTTATTTGACAGTAAATACAGTAAAAGAAGTAATTATTACGTATTCCCGGGGTTTGTGTACCTTGTGTTTTTGTTGTTTGGATATGTTGGATGCATTCTGCAGTTCTTATGGTTCCTGTGTTTTACTTTCAGTGTTTACCTTGTTTCCTCATAGTTACCCTCATTTATCTCCATAACTACTAACCACTTTCACCTGATTCTTGTTCCAGCCTTTGTTATCTTGTGTATTTAAACCCCAGTGTTTCCCATGTTCTTTGTCTGGTGCGGTCTCGTTGGTTTCCTCAGTTTTGTTTCTTGTATTCCTTGGTTTTCTTGTTGTTTGTTATATCAATTCTTATTTCTTATTATATCAATGTTAAAACAGTTGTGCTGCTTAATATTTTTGTGGAAACTGTGATGCATTTTGTTTCAGGATGCTTTGATGAACAGAAAGTTCAAAAGAACATGAGTTATTTGAAATAGAAATCTTGTATTAAACATTATAAATGTCTTTACTGTCACTTTTGATCCATTTATTGTGTCCTTGCTGAATAAAATTATTAATTTCTATTTAAAAAAAAAAAAATCTTACTGACCTCAAACTTTGGAATGCTAAGAGATGTCTGACAGGTGGCTAACTCAGACAAGCTTTACAGAGCTTCCCGTAGGAATAAACTTATCGGCTTTTATTCTTACATTGGCTGGAATGAATTTTACCATTGAAAAGTATTTTTATCTGCTGTTTTTCATTAAAGAAACTGTTAAATGGCACAGTAACATGATTACAAAGTGTGGAGACTACAAATCAGAATAAAAGCAAATACGTATTACATTCAAATCATTTATAATTGATAATATCAGTGTGAGTGAACAACACATTCGCTCATTCTTTAGTTTCTATCAGCACTACAATGACGTGAATCAATACGTGAAAGAAAAGATGTAAAGTTAATTTACCTTAGAGCAAATGTAGGTGTTCTTACTGATGGCAGCACTTCTTGCTTTACTTAATGATTTGTAAAAAGAAGTAGGCTACTATTTGGATCCTCTCTGGGTACTATTATGTGACCTGGCAGCAGTGTTTTAAAGGAACACTCCGACTTTTGGGGACTTTAGCCTATTCACCTTATCCCCCAGAGTTAGATAAGTCCATACATACCTTTTTCATCTTCGTGCGTGCTATAAGTCTGTTTGACGCACCCACCGCTAGCCTAGCTTAGCACAAAGACTGGATGTAATGGTTTTACTGAGACGCGCCGTGGTGAGGAGCAGAGAGCGCGTCTCAGGTGCTGCGGTTATCACTCCGCCCAAGTAGCAGTGCTTCGCCTTCAGAGAATATAGTTCCCAGTATTTATACGGTTAAAATATGTCTGTCTCATGTGACTTTGTTTTTTGTACACTCTGTGACTATACAAATCACAACATGTAAATAGGAAAATGTTTGCGCTATTTTGTCACTTATTTGGATTAGTATGCTAGCTGCAACCATTTACAGCCAGTCTTTGTGCTAAGCTAGGCTAGCGGTGGGTGCGTCAGATAGAGTTACAGCACGCACGGAGATGAAAAATGTATGTAGGCCTATGGACTTATCTAACTCTGGGGGATAAGGTGAATAGGCTAAAGTCCCAAAAAGTCGGAGTGTTCCTTTAAAGTATTTTCCAATAATATCCATAAAATTGCATTTACAACTATCCATATAATTCCACAATAGACTTGCATTGGAAAAGCACAAAAGCTTGTCTGAAAAAAACGGACAGCAACAATTGCTAAGGTAGGATTGCTCAGAAATGTTTTTCAGACAGCTTAGAGAAGGTCTTTGAAGTGGAGTTTGTTTGTTATTTAAGGATTTAATAGATTGTTAGGTTTTATTGAATTCATTCATTCATTAAAATTTTTTTTAAAAATCGGATATGAATGATCTTTTGATTTAAATGATGGCTCATCCACACTCAAAGCACGTGTGTGGATACGAGTTCTCGTGTGTCATAGGGTTTTATCGAGGGGTTGGGGTGGTCTTTGATGGCAGAGACAAATCCTTTCCGCCCTGTTTAATCCTCATACTTTCCTCAAACTAAACGTTAAGCCCTGATTCCACTCTGTTTTTGTTTGTGGCTCAGTGCACTCTTGCAATCACATATCTATTTTTTTTTTTCTCTCTATGATGTCTTGCAATTTGTTTGCAAACAGCCTCTGCCCCTGTCCCACCCCTCTCCAACTGCTCATCTCTTCAAATGATCATTACAATGTAACTGATTGCACTTGACTCAGTGTAAGGAAGGACTTAAATATGCAGTGAATTATCTCTCTGTTGGAGACTCATCTCTAAAATCGAGCATGCATTTCTCTTCAGGCTATTTTTTACCAAATAGTCAAATGTGTGCTCCTCACTGCCAGCGGTCTTATAGGTCAATTAATCTCCATGTTAATGTGGCCCCATTCAGTGGAAATGTATGTACAACATCTCCCTGTAGTTTGCCTAGCAGTATCACATAAATATCTAATTGGGAACAAGGTGACTCATTGGTAATGTGCTCCGTTTTTTTAATGATAGAGGAGATATATCTAGTACAGTATTCTCATATATACAAAGCTTTATACATATCCTGCTTTGTAAAACATTCAGCACACCAGATGGAGACAGAGAGAAAGTGTGAGTGTAAAGCATTTAACATTAGGACGCTATAGACTGGAATAGAAATTCTCTGAGAGAAATAAGATTGAGTATCGCTGCTTTAATTTGTTCTGAGTCATGTGCTATTTTTAGGATTTCCTCACAAAATAAAAACATCAGCAGAACAAAGGCAGATGTACAATCTTTAAAAGATCAGGTTTATTGTATTTATTTATTTGATAAATTTTTGTTTGTCTCGTTTTTTTTTTTTTTTTCAATATATTGTTTTCTTTTATATAAAAAAAGATGTGCCATTTATGTACACTAGCTGTTTAATCTACATGTTCTGTTAAGAATTTGTTTTTGTTTGGTTGTTTTATTTGTTTGTTTGCCTCTTCTATTCAGTCGTTTTCTTTCTTCGTCTGTCCTATAAAAATGTAAAATTAAAATGTAAAATTAAGGCAAAAAGCAATACCTTCTAATAATAATAATAATAATTCAAATAAAACACATACATTTTAAATAAATATTATTGTTGTTGTTGTTGTTCAATTCTTCTGATGCTTTTAATATGTTCATCTGGCTTAGTCAAAGCTCCACATCAAGATGATGTTATTTATCCCTGAGTAAACATGCACTCTTCAGATTTGATCCGTTTCTCACTGGGGATCAAATTGACTCCAGCAATAACGTGAAATTTAACACGAAAGTACAAATAAAGAAATCCGTGAGTGATATGTTTTTTGCGGTTCCCTTTCTCATAGTCCAGATCAGAGGAGTCGTTCTGCTCTTCGTCCTGCATCTCGCAGAACACCACCCATAACCACAGGATGTCTGAATGCCATTGGTGGATCTAGAGATTCTGGTCCTGCCTACCAACATCTACAGGAAGTAGACAGCTCAGAGAGGGAGTCAGTGAGAAGGTTAGTTAGCAACATTAATTTGCTACAGGTCAATGAGCTTAATACTAATTATTTAATGCTTGTGCATAGTCCTGCCCCAATGGATTAAACTCTAGTCCGTGATTCTCTGAGGAATGGGATGCATTAATGCAACGAAAATTGCATGCAAGGATTTTTTTTTTTTTTTTTTTTTTGAGGAAGGGTGGTGTTCATGTCAGTCAATTCTGGTAGGTGAAACTTTGTGCCTCTACCAGGACCCCTCTGTCCGTTCCCTCTATCCTCAGATTTATGAGCCAATCTGTAGTTTTAAACAACAGCTTCTACCACAAAACCCAAAGCCGAGACTATTACACTCACTTTTTGTCATTTTTTTCTGTTCCTCCTACTGCATCTTAGATCTGAATTCAAGAAGTTTTCTTCAGGTGCAATATATAAATATTAATTTAATTGTTTGTTTGTTTGTTTTCCTCCTAAAGTGGACCTATTATGCTTCTTTTTTTTCTTTTTCTTTTTTTACATTTTCAGCTTTCTTTAATATGTAATGTTGCTGTTTGAGGTTACAAAGCACAAAGTCCACTCCAAAGGGACTCCCTGAAATGCCTCGATTGTAGTCTTGAGTTTTCTTTCAGGAACGTACATGTCACAATATCCCTCATTTAAATAATTCCTGCCCAGGGCATATGCAATATAGAGGTGTGAGGCCTGGTTGAGTTGCATTAGCAGTGTGTTTTGCCATGTCCAGGAGACAGTGGGGTTATGGAAAGGGGTGTGACATTTCCAAAACCCGCAAATCGGTTAACCAAATACAACACGCTGATCCAGCCGACCAATCAGATCACATTGAGTTTTTCAGAGGGAGGGGCTTCTTACAGACAGGAACTGAAGAGAGCATTACAATGTAATGCATGCTGCAACAATGTAAAATATGTGAAAAATAACGTTTGTTTTTTTAACATTCAAGTATGAAAACTTATTCTAGTAGACCCCAAAAAACAAAATCAAGAGTTTGTGAAAGGGCGTAATACTGTAGGTCCTCTTTAATAATCTGTATACAGTTTGTTTCCGCCTTAGCTTTTCAGCAGCGTTCAGCCCACAATACAAACTCTCAAATGTGATGTTGCCACTTGTGTCTCTCTCAGGCAAGAGAGGTCCCATGACTGGTGGTATGTCACTGGCAAGTCTGACTTTTTATTGTATGGCAAAATACATTTACCCAGAGTGTATCTTTAATGGCTTTGTGTATGTGCCATAAAGCCTTATTTATAACTGCTCCCAAGTTTTCAGTGGTGAGCGTATGCTTTTGTCTCCATGCCGACTGCGAGAGCAACAAGCCGGCTTGTCTGAGCTCTATTATTGAAGTTCTGTATGCAGGCATGACTCACTGAGACAGGAAGGCACTGGGGAGCGCTGCCTTTTCTAGGAGCAGCACAGCTAATAAAAACCACACTGTCATAGCCAATTAAACAGCCAGTGATATATCAATGGAATGGCCAGTCCTGGATGAGTTTGCTAGAATGGGCCAGTCATCAACCCGCACACACTATAGGCTATCCTGGTCCAGTTAGTCCTCATGTGCTACACAGGAAGGCTTTGCAGTGCGGAAGACACCACCTGCCTTAAAATCTCCAACGGGGTCTAAGCACTGACCTATTTCCAGCCTTCCAGCCTGCAAAAGAATATTTCTCTGCCGGAGAGAGCTCCGTTACCATAGAGACAGGCTGGGATACGGGATAGGAAAGAGAAGGAGAGAGTGGGAGCGAGACAGGAGAGGAGTGACAGAAAAAAGGGATGGAGGGAGGGAGAGAGAGAGACAGAGATAGAACTGTTTTGCATATGACAGCAGAAAAACAATATTGGCCGTCTCATTCCTTCCGTCCCAGAAAGCTTGCTGTTATCTCGCTAGAATGGCTTACGTAGGGAACAGATTTCTCATAGTGTTATTGTTCCCAGTATTTTTAGATCGAAAGGTACCTGTCAACCCCCCTCTGGGTTGTCTGGATTCCCTCGAGCTGGGTACTTTAGCAAGTATATAGACAACCTTTATAATTGCTTACTCATACTAAGTCCCGCCGTTTTGTATAAAACAATTCAGATATTTCCCAGATTGCGGCATACCTCCTATTGATAAAGTCGGTATCTAAAGCCTGACCTCATCAGCTGTGTATTTGTCTTACAGTGAGTGTTTGCTCATTAAAGTGTTTTCAGTAAGAGGCTTTCAAAGAGGCCGGGCTGTTCATTATACAAGACCTCAAAACATGCCCTGAATGTATTTCACTACCGTGACACCCATCGAGCTGTTTTCCTTTCAGCCTAATTTATTTCATGCAGGTATCTGAAACTGTTACATGATATGATGAGAACAACAGGATTGCAGTAAATAAGGTTATAAATCATAATTTGCACTGAGCAGCACGACAGTGTCATCTACTAACCCTCAAAAGTGATGTTTCCTCCTTGCTTACACTGTAATAATTAAAATAGCTGGAAATGATCTGTGTATCCATGAGATACAGAGAATGAGTGTCACTTACATTTATATGAGCAGACCACCAACAGTCTCCTTTACAACCGGGCAAGCTCTAATCTGATTTGCTGACTGTGGTTCTTTGTTTCTTGTTTTAAAGAGAGAAATAATTGTAATTCGCCAGATTTGTGGCATCAGACCATTGAAATATATTTAGTTTCATTTAAGTGACATAGAAAGTATTCTGCGTTGTTTTCTGAGTTAAGCCTTGTTTATACTTTCGCCTGGCTCCGCACCGCAGCCTCCGCTAACTGCACGTGCTCCTCCCCAAACGGACGAGGCATTTATTCTTGACGCGCTCGCAGTTCTACTATTATTTGAAACGACAGGGTGCAACTCGGAGTAAATGTTCTCTAAACCAGCGTTTCCCAACCGGGATGCCATCTGGCGAGAGCAGGGGTGCCGTGAAGAAACTCCTTCAAACATTTTAAAACAGCTAAAAAAAAAAAAATTATTATGTACCATTAATCTCGGATGTCTCTGATAACAACAAATAACGCACTGTATGCACACAAATTTATAATAAAAAAGCGAATAGTACGTTTTCGGCATTGAATTGCGGGGGTTCCGCATGATTTCATTCCTTCATGCTTTATTTCCAGTGCGTACACATAAAGCTGCCTCTTTCATGGCTTGTTGCGCTTACGGTCAAGTCACACGAAAATATTGTCACAATGTCCATCTTGCCACGTATTCACATAAACACATCGGTTATGTCCGTGCTGTTTAACACGTTAAAAATATTTAACGCAATTAACACCGCATCCGTTTTTTTCTGTCATCCTTTGGCTAGCGTTACATTATATGATCACGTTCCTCTTCATGCAAATGCTTTTAAACCATTCAAGTGCGACATGACAAAAGAGAACGTGCTGCTTGTGAATGAATTTTCGTTTTGTTGAGTATCCTCATAAGAGCAGACTTAAATTAGTTAAATAAAGTCTTAATGTTTTATGCAATGTTTATATGTGAATAAATACCTTAATTAAATATGTCATCATATAAAGTGATCTCTTCAGAAGAAATTACTTTCAATAGATGGACAAAAAATATCTATATGACAGTAGGCTATTCTTCCCTGTGGTATTGAAAATCGATACATTTCAAGGTATTGTATCAAACTAGTATCTTAACAACATTAGTGTAGGGTGCCACACATTTTTTATAATTTTCAAAGGGTGCCGTGACTGAAAAAAGGTTGGGAAATACTGCTCTAAACCATCAGGAAGCTACGGTGAGAAGTAGGGTACACACGTGACAATGTTTGTTTTTTATTACACCACCATTATTTTTTGTTTTTTATTACACCCATGCTACAAAAGAACCAAAGAATCGTGTAAAATCCAGTAAACCTTGAGATTATTACTTGTGACATTAAAACAAAATATATGGATATGAGAACATATGTATAAAACTAAACAATCTTTTAAATATTTTCTAATTTCATTAAACATTTTTATTTAATTTCATGTACATTTTTATTAAACATAGACCTTTATTTTCATTTTGCGATGATATCTTTTTTGCCGTGCGCACCTTCGAGCTTGTGCGTACTCGGTGAATATAAACCAAGCTATCAGTTTTGGATGTAAATAAACATTTAAATCACAAGTCTAAACATATTTTCTGCTGTTTTTGTGGAAGGTGGGTCTTGAGGATTGGAGAAACATTGCTCTAAATGACAGTCAGACAGGCTCTTCCTCTCTGTAAGCAGAATAAGATGCAGTGTGAACCAGACTTTTTGTCGTATAGTCAAAGCTATTTATGATATATGCGACTAGAGGAGAGATGAGCTCAGCACAAAATAGCAGAAGGAGCTTCATTAAAAGTACGTGAAATTCTAGTCTTGTTCAAAAGAGCTGTCTTTTCTGTTGTAAATGATCACATTAAATCAAATCATGATCTCTAATCTTAAGCAAAATCTCACAAACTCAGGCTAAATCCATGCATTGTTAACTGTTTCCAAGTCTTGATATTTCAGGATAAATGATCCATGGCCTGCTGGAATACTTGGCATTTCTGTCATATCTTCTGTTTCATAGAAAATAGAATCAGACAATTTGCCTCCCCTTGATTGTGGCTTAACTGTGACTCGGTCATTATCAGAAAAAGCAGTGCTTGGTTAAATATTGATGCTGTGAGAAGCCATTCTTTGTCAGGGATTATGAATTATTACACAAAGATAATGAATCAGGGGAACAATACCGATTGCTCCTAAATTGAGAGATTAGTTTACCAAAGGTCTGGTTGGATGGAACTTCTGCTTTCATCCCTTTTAAAAGAATTTTGCTTTCAAATCATCAGAAGATTAACAAGAATGACTGCCACGGGGAGCAGCAAGTTCTGAATCAGGAAACCAGCTAAAGCACAGCTGAACTAAACGATTATGAGTCAGAGAAGACACTGGGCTACCAGCCAGCCAGATTGAATGTTGAATACCTAATAAACTGAGATACCGGAATGTGTAGTAAATTTTTTTTTTATTCCATAAACACTTAATAGCTTCAACATAAAAAAAAAAATCATTGTTCCCTTTCGAACGGTCACTTCGTATTGCGTAGGTATACGCAGTGGGAAAACTCCTTTTTCCTGATTTACTGAAACCTTTATGTAAAACTCATTTGCAGCTGCACAGCTAGCCCACAGAGCGCCTGGCTCGCTCATAGGCTGTGCTGCAGCAACTGCATCCAATGGCGCGGGCGCCAAACACAAGCCAGCCCCGTCTACGCCTCAGCCAGGGAAACAGGCCTCTCAGCCCCGCCCTGCGGCTGATGCCCAACGCCAGACAAGAGCGGCGAAACGTTTCCCTATGCCCCGGCGCCAAGGCCCGCGACCCATCATCGTGCTCGATGCGGTGCCTCCGAAGCCATCCTAGCACGTGGTATAAAGTGAGAGGGCTTGAGTCCCGCGCTTGCCGGACCACCCTTGAAAAGACCAGAAAAAATTCCCACAGCCCCCTGTTCAGTTCAGGCGGCTGGGGATTTTATTTATGCACACAGGCCCGCAGCAGTGAGCGCGTCTCTGCACACAAATGTTGTTTTTACGGCGACCCAAATAAAACACAAAAAGTGTATGTTTCACAAGCACATCACATGGGTTCACGGTCCCCCTTCATTAGGCGGCTCCCCCCCTGTTGTAACACTGACTCCCCCACACGCAAATGCCTGTTCAGTCAGTCAAACACTCAATGTATGCACAAATCACATTATAAGGGTGTCAGGTCCCCCTATGTTAGGTGGCCCGTCCCAATCAGTGTGTCAGTCCCTAGCCACTCGGGTTCTAGCCTGGCAAGCTGTCCCCTGGGTGTCGAGTTGGGTCATAAGCACTATAAAGTGAGGCTACTCGCTCCAATTCGCTCGCAGACCCCCAAAGTTTCAGGCGGTTGTCGAGACCTCGGTGAGAAGCGACATGATGTTTTATAAACAAAGTTCGGGAGAAGCACGTTCAGATAATTAACACGGGTGGAGAGCACTCAGCAATCATGATTAAAACGTGTATATATAGACTCAGCAGTCTCACCTCATTTCTCTGACAGTTTAGCAGCGTCCCTTCACCACCCCTTCTCCACTCTTCTAGTCCTAAACCACTTTACATACTGGGGGGAGTACTCTGGGTTCAGGCCGAATTCCGAGCTCGGAGCCCTCCCCCCGTACAGCATGCCAAATATGCATTATACTTTATTCCCTTTAATTGTATGTAAGTGTGAACTCGTGAAGTGGGTCACGTGCTTCGCACCGAAGTACAGAATCTATTAGCAAAAGGGGTGATAGAGTTAGTCCCCCCTGCACTAAATCAAGGGGGTTTTTACAGCCGTTATTTTCTGGTTCCGAAAAAAGACGGTGGTCTCAGACCCATACTAGATTTAAGACACGCACCGAAGTTTATGAGTTGGGTCATAAACACTATAAAGCGAGGCTACTCGTTCCAATTCGCTCGCAGACCCCCAATGTTTCAGGCGGTTGTCGAGACCTCGGTGAGAAGCGACGTGGGTCACGTGCTTCGCACCGAAGTACAGAATCTATTAGCAAAAGGGGCGATAGAGTTAGTCCCCCCTGCACTAAATCAAGGGGGTTTTTACAGCCGTTATTTTCTGGTTCCGAAAAAAGACGGTGGTCTCAGACCCATACTAGATTTAAGACATTTGAACAAGGCTCTCATGCGGAGGCCCTTCAAAATGCTGACTATAAAACATATCCTCGCGCAAATTCGCCCAGGGGATTGGTTTATCACTATGGATCTGAAAGATGCTTACTTTCACATTCAGATACACCCTCGTCACAGGCCATTCTTGAGATTCGCCTTCGAGGGGCAGGCTTATCAATACACAGTTCTGCCATTTGGTCTGTCTTTGGCACCCCGCACATTTACGAAGTGTGTAAATGCAGCGCTCTCTCCTCTGAGACAGAGAGGGGTGCGCGTGCTGAATTATCTCGACGACTGGCTTGTGCTGGAGCAGTCGAGAGTCGAGCTTCTAGCTCACAAGGATTTGATTCTCAGCCATTTAAAATGTCTGGGTTTCACAATCAATGTTTAAAAGAGCAAACTGTCCCCCGGCCAGAGTGCGATCTTTCTGGGCAAAGTTCAAGACTCGGTGAGGATGAAAGCGCGGCTCGCACTGAGCGCGCTTTCGCGAGCGCGCGCCCGTGAAGAAATTTCAGAAACTGCTGGGTCTTATGGCAGCAGCATTGCCAGTACTCCGCATGGGATTACTGCGCATGCGCCGGCTGCAGCACTGGCTGAAACGCCATGTGCCAGCCCATGCATGGCAGTCAGGCAGCCTGCGCATCAAGGTGAAACACGATTGTTTAAAGACCCTGATTCCCTGGCGGGCTCAGGACTGGTACCAAGAGGGTGTGACAATGGGGACCATTTCCAGAAGGAAAGTGGTTTTTACAGATGCGTCCAACCTGGGTTGGGGAGCGCTATACGAGGGCACGCCTGCATCCGGCCTCTGGTCGAGCACGGAGCAGAGCTTGCACATCAACTGTCTGGAAATGAAAGCAGTTGGTTTGGCCCTGAAAACATTCCTGTCAAACCTCAGGGGTCACCACGTAATAGTCCGCACGGACAACATGTCAGTAGTAGTGGCCTACATAAATCGCCAGGGGGGAGTCAGGTCAAGCGACCTGCATGCTATGGCGAGCGATCTCCTTTTATGGGCACAGACCAATCTTAGCCCATTGAGAGCTGCGCATATCCCGGGCGCCCAGAATTTGGGTGCGGATATGCTCTCACGAGGCAACACTCCCCTCAGTGAGTGGTCTCTGAACTCACAGACGGTCAGTCTGATATGGGAGGTGTTTGGCAGAGCCGAAATAGACCTGTTCACCTCGGAAGCCAATAGACACTGCGAGATATTCTTCTCGAAGAACAGGGACGCGTTGGCCCACACCTGGCCCAACCGCCCCCTGTACGCTTTCCCCCCCGTCTTGATGATTCCACAAGTCATCAAAAGGATCAGAGAGAGTGAGTGCCCAGTCCTTCTGGTGGCTCCTCTCTGGGAATCCAGACCGTGGTTTCCAGAGCTGGTCCAGTTATCAAACACAGCTCCATGGCCTATCCCTGTGAGGAAAGACCTCCTGACACAAGCGAAGGGAACGTTGTGGCATCCGCGGCCCGATCTTTGGGCCCTCCACATGTGGCCCCTAAACGGGTATCCGGGCACCTTCCTGTGAAGGTGTTGAACACTATGGGCCCTATCTTGCACCCGACGCAAATGACTTTGTACACTGACGCATGTATCATTCCTATTTTGCACCCGCGCAAAGCGGACTTTTCCCTCCACAGACACACGTCGGTTAACTAAGAAATACACTTGGGCTCCCCGGGGCGGTTCAGCGCAAAGAGGAGGCGTGTTCCGGCGCAAACTTTCCCTCATGCTATTTTGCTGTTCTATAAAACAATTGCGCCACTGACCAGAAAAAAAGTAGTCTAAAGTCAGTAGCGCGTTGCACGTTGTTCTTTATGCTATTTTAAGGGCGCATGCTTGACCATAATCAATGTAGCGTGTGCACAACGCGCATACACTTTGATTCTCTCATCTAAGCAGCAGTTTTCATTTTTGCAAATCATACATTATTACGATAGATAGATAGATAGATAGATAGATAGATAGATAGATAGATAGATAGATAGATAGATAGATAGATAGATAGATAGATAGATATAAATCCGCCGTTATAATAGTAATCCGCTTTAGAACAAGCGCGCCTGCTCTTAAAGGGAATGTGAGATGGTGCTCTGATTGGTTTATTTCACGTTACGCCCAAACCACACCTATGAATAATGAAGCTACTTCAGACCAACCCCTTTTAGATTTGCGCCTGGCGCAAGAGGCATTTATCCCTCCGGGAAAATAGCAACAGCGCCGGGATCTGCCCACAAAGTTACTTGCGCTTTGCGCTTTGACACTTGCGTTTCAGATCGTTAAAATAGGGCCCGATATCTGAAGCTAGGGCCCCGTCGACTCGGCGCCTCTATGCTTCGAAATGGGCGTTTTTTTTCCAGCTGGTGCTCAAAAAACCATGCAGACCCAGAGTCATGTGAGATATCAGTGGTTCTTACATTCCTACAGGAGCTGTTGGACGAGGGCCGTGGCCCGTCCACGCTCGAAGTGTATGTGGCAGCCATTGCAGCACGTCATGTCCTGGTGGCTGGCCAATTGCTGGGAAGAAACGACCTGGTCGTGAGATTTCTGAAGGGTGCTAGGAGGATTAACTCCTCCAGACCTCCCTCTGTGCCACCATGGGACCTTTCCACGGTCCTGGGGGCTTTGAAGGGTCCACCCTTTGAACCGCTCCAGTCGGTTGATCTCAAACCTCTCTCGCTGAAGACCGCTCTTCTGTTAGCATTGGCATCTATCAAGCGAGTGGGTGATTTGCAGGCTCTCTCTGTGAGTCCAGCATGTCTGGAGTTTGCTCAGGATTACTCTAGGGTCATCCTCAAGTCCAGGCATGGGTATGTGCCCAAAGTGCTCTCAACACCGTTCAGAGCACAGGTGGTGACATTATTGACTCTTCCCCCTTCTACTGAGGATGGGGAGGTTAATCTTCTCTGCCCTGTTAGGGCGCTGAGAATTTATCTGGAGCGTTCTGCGTCGTTTAGACAATCAGAACAGCTTTTTGTTTGCTTTGGTGGTCTATCCAAAGGGGGTCCAGTCACTAAACAAAGACTGTCTAAGTGGATAGTGGATGCTATTGTTATGGCTTATACCTCAGTGGGTCAGGTTTGCCATATAGGTATCAGGGCCCATTCGACCAGAGGCATGGCCTCGTCGTGGGCTTGGTCATTTGGCTGTTCCATTCAGGACATTTGTGATGCGGCAGGTTGGTCCTCGCCTTCCACATTTATGAAATTCTATAACATGGAGGTGCCTTCCCTACAGGCGAAGGTGCTTTCAGTATGATTAGTGCCTGACGGTGTCCGGTCCTGTCTTAATGTTACTGTGCACAATCACATTCACATATATACATAAGACCCGCTTTGGCTGGTTATATTTTCATGTACATTTAAACCCGCTTTGGCCGGTTGTATTGCCATGTACTATTTACCCCGATGGAGTCTGGGTTTATTAGTGTGGTATGGTAGTAGTTACTGACTCAGGTATATTATGCGGACCTGACGGTGTCTGGTCCGATGTATACGTGTTAGTATTACGGCTTGTTCTGTTTGCTCAGGGCTCTGAGTTGCAGTGGCAACCAGTTATTCAGTGCGGCATTTTGCATAGTGTTCCCACTGCGTATAGCTACGAAATACGAAGTGACCGTTCGAAAGGGAACTACTTGGTTACTCACATAACCTCAGTTCCCTGAGTTAGGGAACGAAGTATTGCGTAGCCGGCCGCACTGCATTAAACTGGCTAGTTGTCGCTTCAGTCATATAAACCTGCTATAATGGCGAATTCAGGGACTAACATAGGCTGAAGCCACGCCCCTTGACTGGCTCTGACGTGTAATGACGTAGAGTGGTCTCATTGGTCACACGTCAAAGGCGCCCGCACCATTGTATGTGCAGTTGCTGCAGCACAGCCTATGAGCGAGCCAGGCGCTCTGTGGGCGAGCTCTGCAGCTGCAAATGCGTTTTACATAAAGGTTTCAGTAAATCAGGAAAAAGGAGTTTTCCCACTGCGTATAGCTACGCAATACTTCGTTCCCTAACTCAGGGAACTGAGGTTACGTGAGTAACCAAGTAGCTTTTTTATGCAGCTCATTAAGTCATTTATTATGTCAGACATTAAATTACAAATAATGTCTGCTGTGATGACAGGGTCAATTTCAAGTTTTTTTTATTGAAATACATTCTTGTATCTCACCTTAATATGCAGAGAACTATAATAAGTAAGTCATTCGGAGTTGTTGATTTTGTCTAAAAGTGTACACAATAAGCTCTGTACAGCTAAGAAACCAATCTGTTTGAGCATCACAACCAGACCAACAACAGCAACACTGACTCAACCAATGGTGCGAGTTTGGGGCGGGACTATTTGTTTGACTGACTAATGGCAAAGGCTGCATATACCAAGATGTTTCACTTACATTACTATGAATGGGAAAAAATGCACCATGCGATATTGCAGAATATGTCTCGCCTCCTAAATAAGAGAGCCAATGAGTAAAGTCATTGCGCCACTGCAGCTGCTGTTAAAAACTCCAGTTCTCATTGAAACAGTCAGCGTCCTGACATTCATGCAATGCATTGACTGAACCAACTTGGAAAATACACCATTTTAAATGTTATTTGACCGAAAGAAACATTTATTGGTTAGTTCAAGTCATTTTGGTGCTGGATTTGAAATATTTAAATGTGAAATCGGCAAGCAGTTGTTGAGATTTCAGTATTTCCCCGTTCAAGTAGATAAGAGTTGGTCTTGCCTGCCTAAAATAGCTGCCTGGAGATGTTTCAAATATGGCCGCCAATTGACTTTCAAGTGACAGTGTTCAGGAACCTGTTTGAACCATTATTGTCGCAATTTTTGAGTCATTATTTTTTACAATTGTGTTTGTTGATGCTACAGGCGCAGAAATCACACACTTTAGCTTTATTTGGCTTTTAGAATATGTTTCAATTCTTCTTATGATTCAACAAACATTCCTAAGAAACCAAATTTTTGGCACTCTAATCATATATACATTCCTCTCTTTTCCTCTGTCTGCAGGAACATCTCCGGCCCAGGTAATGACCTACATCAGGATTCATTTTACAATATGCAAGCCTCACAATCCTCAAAATCTTGGAGCAGCCACTTAGACCACAGGTGCACTAGGAGCCTCAGGTCGGGCGGCCCTAGACAAAGTCCTCCTGCTCCCTACCGACCCTGCTCTATCCCAATCATCCCCTCCGTCCACTCCTACCAGGATGAGGCCTCCTGTATGCAAACCGTCCCTACTGATGGAAGCAGCCGTTCTAGTCCTCTGGAAAGCAAAGCAGATGCTCCAGCTGTCAATCAACAGTCCAAAGTAACGGTCTCCAACCGAGCGGCTGTTAGACGGGAGGAAGTGGCCTCACTACTTGATGAGGCTCAGGAACAGCTCAGAGCGCTAGCACATGCCCAGAGGAAACAGGAGGACATCAGTAGCTTCGTTCCTCAGGGGGCCAAAGAGACTGTGTGCATCCTTTTAGCAAATGGGGGCGGACAAGGGGGAGTGGCCTCTTTTGGGCCCACGGAGACTCACTTAGTGACCCCGAAAGACACACACAAAGATGCCACAAAGCCTGGTCAATGAGAAGGGGTTGACAGGACTAACCACAAACGTCCCATGTGTCTTGGGGCTTCAGAACGCTCTGCCAAAATACCACTGGAACCTACCGTTGGATTTCTGAGGACCTGCTGTGGGTAGAAGCGTGGGAGAGTGGCAGTCTAGAACATGTGAAAAGATAATTTATTTATATGCATTTATTTATGGAGAAACTTCTACTTAGAAAAAAGAAACCAAATAGTCTGTCATCTCCATGGTGTTTTTAACTGTATAAAATATACATAAATATATATAAATGGATATAAATATATGAATTCAAACTGGTGACCAAGTACAAAAAAAAGGAATATGGGAATGAGAAACTTTCTTTTGTAATGTATCAGCTCCACATCCTTAAAGACTTGATGCTCAGTGGTTTAAAAAAAATATATTTAAAAACAAAAATGATTTTTTTTTTCACTCGTTTCACTCATTTACAGCCAACCTAAGCTTGTCCGACACACAATCTTGTGTTTTGCACCTGCAGCAGCTGTGTTTACTATCACCGTCCCAGTCACTGTCCTTTACCCTGCCAAGGAATATGGCTCCATCTGCCTTTGAAAACAGTGGAACATGGATTACAATTGGACTTAACTTCTAAACGCTAATCGTATCCAGGCATGAGGTAACTGATAGTTAAGCACTGCCTCCAAGACATCGATTGGAAGAATTTGGTGTGTCTGTCCGTTTGTGGAGCAATCTACATTTTGTTTTCTGTGCCTCGGTGCGTTCACTTCTTCATATTGATTCGGATACGAGTAAGGATAAGCTAACGGAACAGAGCACATCGTACAGCACACCACCTGAGATGCACAAACAGACTGTCGACGCCTCTCTGGATGGACCGAGGATATTCCTGCACGGGATAGGGGGTGGGTAGGGGAGGGGGTGGTTTCGGCCAACACAAGGAGCTTCAGTGTTGTTGTTTTTTCGTTCTTATGGAATTATCTGCTGCTTTTCGAGAAGGTGGGTGGGAGCAGCGGTCACTATGAGTCTGTATGCTACCTTTGGATTGGGACATAATATTTGTGTGAATTAACAACCAAATGTGGTAAGAAAGAAAAATTAACAATGAATCTTTAGTGAAGCTGTTTCTTTGTTTCCAATCTTTTTTTCTTTTCTTTTTTCTTTTTTTTTCTGACCCCCCAATTCTCACAATTGTGCATGTTGATGGTATTGTTGTTCAGAATCAAGCCATGATAGTTAATGATTAACAGAAACGCCCCACAAAGAGAAAATTATAAATTACATGCATTTGCTGATTTCAACCCAAATCCTGGTATAAAAACACAAGTGGTCTGCTGAGTTTTATAGATCAGTCTTAGTAGACCTGTGCTCAATGACGACATTATGTTGAATTGACTTTTGTATGTGCTGCTGTTCCTCATGAAGCATTTATTTAAGACCGCCAACTGTAGTTTGGTTTTAAGACCTGTTTTTAATGCATGTTGCATTTGTCCTTCTTCCAAAATTGTGTCTACCATGCCAGACATAACTCAAGGCCAAAATGAAATTAAACATATCTCCTGGTAAAAGAAAGCAAAGTAAAGGTTAGCCTGTGGCAGAATGAGCTGTAAGGGCAGGCAGATAAGACTTTCACTTGATCTTATAAAACCTTTCCCTGGCCAAAGCACAGACCTCATCAGTGAACTGAAGTCTGGATGGCATGTCTTTCAAACACTATACATGCCAAAACACCACCAGCAACATGTAATCATGCAGCAGAAGTAATGGAACAATATTACTATATGGGAAAGACGGGATAGAATTAGATCTTAAAACTATACTATTTCTTTATCAGACAAATTACATTTTTATGACATCTTTTATAATGGAAAATGTCAAGTTGTAACTTTTAATAGTTTATTACAATTCTAGGATTAGATATGAGTTGATAGTCAGATCAAATTCACAAGTTCCCTAGAAGTCACAAGTTTTTTTTTCTGTTTTTTTTTTTAAACAATTAAAATAGTGTTTTTTAGTTTGAACATTCATGATTGGTGTTTTTTTATTTTTTATGTATACATGTCTTTTTATCCGTCTCTTTTTATAGGCATAGCATAGGTAACCAGAAACTTCACACATGCAACAAAGTTATCTTCACACATTGCTAAGTGATCTATAAAACTGCAGACTAATTCATTTTCAGGGCATAGCAGCAGATATATAAACTGTCCTCCATCTGTTACAGCTTTTAATGTTCATTTTCAGTTGAAATGGTGTGGGAAAGGTTTCATTTGAGCTGGACCATGTTTTGTACACTAGTGCTAAAGTATATTAAATTATGTTTTTGCACAGTAATTACAATGTATGGTACGTTATGCTGTCATTATTCCAGAATGCCAGGTATGTGATTGATTGATGAATTCATTTCTGAAGACAGTATATTGCAAGACATGTTTTGACAGTATATGCAAACTGCAACACGATTGCAGACCGATGTAACACGAGCACAACCGAAACTTCATGGTTCTGTATTACAGCCCCTTGACGTACTTTAATGTGCAATTTCAAAATCAAGAAATTAAATTTCAGTTAATTCTTGTATGAGAGAAACTGCATTATTGCCCTCCTAATTGAAATAGCTTTCTTTTCATTTAGTTATTTTTTATTTTTTCAATAAAGATGAATCTTCAGTGTTGAATAATTTTAAAACGAGTGCTTTTTTTTTTTTACTAAATCATAAATTATTATTATTAATATAAATCAGGGATGTGATTCTTCCGGATTAATCCGGAATTCCGGTTATTTCAGCCTAAAATCATGACCCACGTGAATCATGCAGATCAGTAATAAAAATAAAATCGGGGGTGGTGGGGGGTGTTTGGAAGTTTTGGGAAAGTCATTGTAATTTGTTTCAAAATATTTATATAATAGAATATGTTTAAGTGATAATATTAGTTAAACAAACTACAATACTTAACGTTCATTCTATCCATCCGACTACGGCATTTCCATCAGATTTCGTTTTGCAGCGTTGAGCATTTTAACCAATTGCACACGTTTCCGTTGAGTTTGTGATGACCAATCAGAGGCGTTCAGATTAGTCATCGCTGAAACGAATAGTTTTGTGGTGCGTTCAAGTCATCTCGTATAGATCGTATTTACGAGTTGAACGCACTTGAACGCCACCACAATGTCGTAAATACCCGTGGGGAGCTCGGGATTTTCTCTAAGCCCCGATCTTTCCGAGTTGTAGGCGTGTCACTGAGAAGCATGGCGGAATACCACGATACTTAAATATTATGCAGTGATATTGTCAAGGTTTTCTATTTACAGTGCAGTTAAGCTAATTGCTTGCACAGAATATGATGGCATTATAATATAACAATGCAACATGTAACGATAAAGTTGGCAGTGGCTTCATAAATTAATTAAAAACATTAAAAAACAAAGTACATCTGATGCACATTTCTTTGTTCTTCATTTTCTAGAACAAGAGTTTAAGAACCTTACTGTATTTTTGTGTAATTAATTAAGAGAAAGTACTCCGCCATCTTACTCCGACGAAAGTGACTTGAACGCGCCTGCCGTCGTAAACACGACTTCCCACCTCGTATGTACGAACTTCCCAGGAGGACTTGAACGCACCATTGTTCAGTGCGCTGACTGAATTCTCCTGACTTCCATCATAAACAACAAAGTGCAAATTTGATGTAAGAGATTCATGTCGCACGTTTCTGTGATTTTTAACGGGAGTTTTGTGCGTGCTTAAACTCGTGCTAGACCCAAGTTATGGACAGCCAGAGAATGTCTAATTGAAGAGAATTGGCACTGTCTGGTTACTTCCGGTTACTGGACAGGCTGCAGTAACACGTCTCTTTCCATGCGGGGGCGCTCGCAGGCGAGTGCAGAATGAATGGGAGTCTATGGGGTTTCACCCCCAGAAATCCACTTTTCTCAAGATGTAATTTTTTGTCAAGTAATTTGAAAGTTGCATTCAAAAGGGAGGGCTAAGATAATACACTCAGCTGAAAATTGCATTTTTAAGATCACTTATCTGTTCTAAAAATCCATTCAAAAATGTGATGACATCACATAATAGCAGAATGCTAGCGTGTTCCGGCCAACAACGGCCTAACCTGTAAGAAATCGAAAGGACATAAGTACTCGTTCATTCGACTTTTGGCCTATAATCTATATTGAACTTGCGGAATCAACAATAAAATATATGTTGATTCAACGACAAGCAGGAGAAAGAGATACATTTAGCCGTCTAGCCCCATAGACTCCCATTCATTCTGCACTCGCCCGCGATCACCTCCAGTGGAATTCTAATGGAACTGCAACCAAGATGATACACAATGGGGCTAATAGGAAGTGCCAAGGCTCTCCGTTAGACGGGCTCTGGGACAGCCTCACGATCATTCCTGGCACTGCGTATCTAGGCCTATTGAGAATGTGACGTCACGCGTTTCACTCCGAGTTGCATTGTGAGAAGGCGTCGCCATCTTGGAAGGATATGCTATCCGTTGTCATGGTTACTTCGACAATGAGACCGGGAGAAATACAGACAGTGAGAGAGAGCAGCTTGATATTTGTTTGCATTTTTGCGATAAGGCACAGTTTCTTGGGAATAAATGAAGAAGGGGGAAGCAAAAGGAAAGGAGCTCTATCGGGAGAGACTAAATAACACCAAGCAGCGTTATTTAGAGAAACTACTTGACATCAACAACATGGACCCGTACGACCTGCTACAGAATGGACGAAAGACCGAAAGCACTACCACCTTTCACATACTCTGACATAGTCAATTACCTGGTTTATTGTATCAGTGCCTAACGTTACTGCCTACACAATACAAGAGTTCAGAAGCTTTAAGTCATTAGAAGCTTATGAACAATTCTGCTGCGGCTGGGTGCAAGACCTAGAAACCCCCAAGCCTGTAACGTTAAACTGTGAGAGTTCAGTCATACTTGATGTTTCAGGCCTCATTCATATGTGGAAATAAATATGATGTAAATCAGATACGTGCATTTGCACCTGCCATGCAACGTTAAGCGAACAGATCGGACATTCCCCTGTCAATGCGAGTCGTACGTCATTAAAAAAAGTGTCTTTTTAAAACATTTCGCGGTACAGATATATCTATAACAAATTAAACAATTCTAGTTGAATAACAGAGTATTCATTTTGTTCGTTTGTGTTAAATAAAAGGTGAAATGTGTTGCTTTTGAAATCAGGCTTTACTCGCTGTTGCTACTGTCAGTTTATTGGCAAGCAGTTTCTCTAAGCTGGCTAGCATTGTTATTTAGTCTCTCCCGATAGAACCCCTTTCATTTCTCTTCCTTCTCCATATCTTCCAAAGAAACTGTGGCATATCGCTAAAATGTAAACAAATACTAAGCTGCGCTCTCTCTCTTTCGCTATTTCTGGAATATTTAGTCGCACCTCTGTGAAGTTCTGAAGGCGTTGCCCCTGGCATGGCAACTGATAGCATCTCCTACCATCATAGCCAACTGGCTCAGACCCCGCCCAAATCGGCACGTGACTCCTCACTCTCAATAGCACGAGTGCTTTTATTAGCCTTGCTCTTTATACGCAAAAGTAATACGTGCATCTGGTAGGCAAAATGAAGTGCGTATCATATGTAGCCTACGGCGCTAAATTGCTTATTGGATGCACGTCAAAGGTCATTTGTACGTAAAAGGTCATTTATGCGTATAAAGAGCACGCAAAGCTCAATCGATCACATTCTCTGCTCCCTTTCTGTGTACAGTTTATTCCAGTTAATATAATTTATTCATCATGCTGATAAGATTATGTAGTCTTCATTTTCTAATGCGTAAAAAGCATTAATATAATTCATAAATGGTTCTTAGGTTGTTTTATCTGTGTAGCCAGAATATGATGTGCAGTTTACCAAAACACAAAAAACATTTTATGTTGCCTATTCCTATTGTAGAAGTTTGAGTGGAATTTTATTTACTGAATGAGATTGATCGGTATTGGAAACACAGTTGTTTTCTTTACAGAACTGCAGAACAGTTATCGCCCTTACATTTTCCCCAAAGATAAGTTAAGACGTCCTGTTTTGCATTACTAGAAATAAATTATAGCTGTTAAATATATTTCCATGTGTGTCACTCATCACAGTTCCTGGTAGTTCATGCAGTAAATGGCTGATTCAGGTGTTTAAAAATTGCTTTACGCTGGGTCTTAAAAAAAATGTCCTGCTTTTTTTCATTCGCACAATCACATCCCTGATAAATCCAAAAACATCAGATTACATATACCTATGTTTTCTAGGATTATTTATACAGTAGTAATATATATTCATTTATATTTTATCTATTATATTTATATTTATTTACAGTTTTTTTTTGTATTTCAACTTTTTTTATTTCAATTAGTTGCTCAAGGCAACATTTATCATTTTTAGATGTTTAAAGCTTTTCATCTAATATTTCAATATTGAAATTATATTCTATTGTTTCAGCTTTATTTCATGAATTAATTAATGAAAATGTTCTATCCTGCCATCTCCACACATTAAGGATGAGCTCTTCAGTAAAAAACAAAACAAGGGACAGTAGATAGAAAGGCAAGTCCACAGTGGGGATTTTTGTGGGGGGTTCTCCATCTTACTGAAAATAGTAACTAATGACACAGTCTACAGAAAGAGGTTTTGTTAGTGAAAGGTTTGTTAGAGACAGTCCACACAGCCAGATGATCAGTCCAGTAAATGTCTTCCACTGGCTGTGCAGTGTGGAAGAGCAGGATTCCTTTTCAACAGCCTTAAACAGTCCATGAAGTGTTGGATAATACCAGACCTTTGGTCTATTGAGAGGGTCCATGCTGCTGTCTGAAGGAGTTGTGAGAGTCAGTCACAATCGATGCAAAGAGTGATTGCAGTCTGAAACATGTAACTGCCGTGAAGGTCAAGCAGTGACTACCATCAAAGAAAATCCTTAGTGTAGCAGCTGAAGAAACCAAAAAGGGTTGACGTGAGTATAACCTTGTTGTTAGGTGTTTCAGAATTTATATCCTGGCTGAATAATAAAAACGCACTCGTCACTCCCAGAAGTTGCATAGCAGCCAGCCAAACGGACTGGAACTGACATTTTTCTTTAGTCAAGTCCAGGCAATTTGGATTTTTTTTTTAAGCAAGAAATAAAAAGTTATACATTTTTCTATACTATACATGTATACAGTGGGGAGAACAAGTATTTGATACACTGCCGATTTTTGCAGGTTTTCCCACTTACAAAGCATGTAGAAGTCTGTAATTTTTATCATAGGTACTCTTCAACTGTGAGTGACGGAATCATCACATTGTATGATTTTTAAGTAATTAGTTTGCATTTTATTGCATGACATACCGTAAAACTTCAAATAATAGCCGAGTCCCAAATAGACGCCTGTCTCTTTTACACGCCTGGTGTGGCTGCAGGTTTGGGTAAATAAAGGCCGGTCTCAAATAGAGGCCGGGTCTGTTTTTTAGTTTCGGGTTGAATTTAATCTTCTAAAACCGTCAGATCGTCCGCTTTGCCTTTTTGGCGGCCGCCAACGCAAATGTTTGTCCCGCCAAAGCCCTTTTTGATCGGTGAGTGATGTAGAATAGAATGACTGGTGCGCTTGACAGGGCGAGTTACGAGCAGAGAGAGCGCTCCGGCCACGCGCGCGCACTCTCACGTCTTCAAACAACACGAGCGCTGTCTTGGTCTCTCTCCCTCGCGCATATTAATCAAAATCAGTTGACGCGATAATAAAAGGTCGGAAGTTTCACGTGGAGCATTTGGGGATTTTTAGAGATTAGAGACTCTAGGCCTACACTCAATGAACAACATCTCAACACTAAATTATAAAGGCCTGTCTCATATAGACGCCTGTCTCAAATACAAGCCGGTGCAGTTCGACGATTTGGGAAAATAAAAGCCCGGGCTACTATTTGAAGTTTTACGGTAAGTATTTGATACATCAGAAAAGCAGACCCTAATATTTGGTACAGAAACCTTTGTTTGCAATTACAGAGAGCATATGTTTCCTGTAGTTCTTGACCAGGTTTGCACACACTGCAGCAGGCATTTTGGCCCACTCCTCCATACAGACCTTCTCCAGATTCTTCAGGTTTCGGGGCTGTCGCTGGGCAATACGGACTTTCAGCTCCCTCCAAAGATTTTCTATTGGGTTCAGGTCTGAAGACTGGCTAGGCCACTCCAGGACCTTGAGATGCTTCTTACGGAGCCACTCCTTAGTTGCTCTGGTTGTGTGTTTCTGGTCGTTGTCATGCTGGAAGACCCAGCCACGACCCATCTTCAATGCTCTTACTGAGGGAAGGAGGTTGTTGGCCAAGATCTCACAATACATGGCCCCATCCATCCTCCCCTCAATACAGTGTCCGAAAAGCATCCCCAAAGAAAGATGTTTCCACCTCCATGCTTCACGGTCGAGATGGTGTTCTTGGGGTTGTACTCATCCTTCTTCTTCCTCCAAACAAAGCGAGTGGAGTTTAGACCCAAAAGCTCTATTTCCCTTTCGTAGTCACTTCGAGTTACGTCGCATGACGACGAAATGGGGGTTTCGCTTAGAAGCCTATCACCTTTGAGTGTTAAAAATGGCCAATGGCAAAGAAGTGTCATGGGTCTGCGGAATTTGTATAGCGTAACTCCACCCCACCTCGTGGGTATATAAGGAAGAACACTGGCAGAATGCAGACATGTTTCTGCTTCGGAGCCAAGAGGTCCTCTTCACTTCTGCAAGCCTGATTTCTCTGACTGTCATTGAGTGTCTTCGAGACGAGCAGCTCTCCAGTCTGTGTTGGTGCAAAGGTGATTTTCCAGCGAGATTCACATTCCTGCCTGCTGATCTGTGCAGTGGTCTGCATCCAGCGTGTGTGTTTGTCCCTGGCCGCTGAGCGTCCTCTCACAAAAGAGCTTGCACGGGCACGTCTTTTTCAAGATGTCTCGCCCGTGTGTTTCTGGGTGCGGTCGTACCATTTCTCCCTCTGATGGGCATGATCGCTGCCTTGCGTGTTTGGGCTTAGAACACGCTAAGGCAGCTTTCATGGATGAGTCATGTTCAATAACATGCAATTAAATGCAAATGAATTACTTAAAAATCATACAATGTGATTTTCTGGATTTTTGTTTTAGATTCCGTCACTCACAGTTGAAGAGTACCTATGATAAAAATTGCAAACTTCTACATGCTTTGTAAGTGGGAAAACCTGCAAAATCGGCAGTGTATCAAATACTTGTTCTCCCCACTGTGTTAGGGCCTTTAAGCATATTTTATGAGTGTACACTCACCGGCCACTTTATTAGGTACACCTGTCCAACTGCTCGTTAACACTTAATTTCTAAGCAGCCAATCACATGGCGGCAACTCAGTGCATTTAGGCATGTAGACATGGTCAAGACAATCTCCTGCAGTTCAAACCGAGCATCAGTTTGGGGAAGAAAGTTGATTTGAGTGACTTTGAACGTGGCATGATTGTTGGTGCCAGAAGGGCTGGTCTGAGTATTTCAGAAACTGCTAATCTACTGGGATTTTCACGCACAACCATCTCTAGGGTTTACAGAGAATGGTCCGAAAAAGAAAAAAACATCCAGTGAGCGGCAGTTCTGTGGGCGGAAATGCCTTGTTGATGCCAGAGGTCAGAGGAGAATGGCCAGACTGGTTCGAGCTGATAGAAGGGCAACAGTGACTGAAATAACCACTTGTTACAACCGAGGTATGCAGCAAAGCATTTGTGAAGCCACAACACGCACAACCTTGAGGCGGATGGGCTACAACAGCAGAAGACTCCACCGGGTACCACTCATCTCCACTACAAATAGGAAAAAGAGGCTACAATTTGCAAGAGCTCACCAAAATTGAACAGTTGAAGACTGGAAAAATGTTGCCTGGTCTGATGAGTCTCGATTTCTGTTGAGACATTCAGATGTTAGACTCAGAATTTGGCGTAAACAGAATGAGAACATGGAACCATCATGCCTTGTTACCACTGTGCAGGCTGGTGGTGGTGGTGTAATGGTGTGGGGGATGTTTTCCTGGCACACTTTAGGCCCCTTAGTGCCAATTGGGCATCGTTTAAATGCCACGGCCTACCTGAGCATTGTTTCTGACCATGTCCATCCCTTTATGGCCACCATGTACCCATCCTCTGATGGCTACTTCCACCATGTCACAAAGCTCTAATCATTTCAAATTGGTTTCTTGAACATGACAATGAGTTCACTGTACTAAAATGGCCTCCACAGTCACCAGATCTCAACCCAATAGAGCATCTTTGGGATGTGGTGGAACGGGAGATTCGCATCATGGATGTGCAGCCGACAAATCTGCGGCAACTGTGTGATGCCATCATGTCAATATGGACCAAACTCCCTGAGGAATGCTTCCAGCACCTTGTTGAATCTATGCCACGAAGAATTGAGGCAGTTCTGAAGGCAAAAGGGGGTCCAACCCGTTACTAGCATGGGGTACCTAATAAAGTGGCCGGTGAGTGTATATATATATTTAATTTGTGAAGTATTATCAGTGTTGTGTAAGTTACTCTAAAAAGTAATTAATTACTCGCTACTATTTACTCTCTAAAAAGTATTGGATTACTACTAAATACATGCTAAGTCCCTAAATCAACCTCAGCCAGTCGAATAATACAAGGGCAGATACGAAACAGCACTTTTAATAACACAATTACATAAATTATTCTTAAACTGACTAAAGTGTGTAAAGGGAGAAGGTTACAATAAAAAACATACATTTTAACATTAGATATTACATTTTGATGTTATTTTATATAGATTTGAAGTCTATATCTTTGCCAGTACAAAAAGAAGAAACTAATTAAATTACATAAAAATTAAGAGTAATCCTTTACTTTCCCTTTTCAAGGTAAAAGTACTTAAATTGCAGTAATTAGATTACTTAGTAATTACACACAACACTGAGTATTACAATATAGTAATGCACATTACTGAATTACTGAAACACACGCACAAAATTTCTTCCAAATATTTACATACATTTCCACTGTGAAGACTGCAACAGGTTGCCTTTGAAGCTGCTCACACACAAAAAAAAGAGTTCAATATTTATAATTTATATTATGCATAAAAAAACAAGGAGAGTTGTTTATCTCCAACAAAGTTCTCTTACGAGAGGTTCTCTCGTATTGCGTAAGTTTAGCTTACGCTACGGGAAAGATTCATCTTCTCGAGATATTGAAGCCAAAAAATTATCCTTAATTTTGTATTCATTGTCAACGCAGTGCAGCAGCTAGCAGACCTAGAGCAGGCCATCTCGCGTGCTCATTGGCTGCCCTGCGGGCAACTGCCGCAGCCTACCAGTGATCCCAGCGTGACGTCACGCCCAATGAAGGGCGCCCGCGCCTTCATAGCGTCACAGGCCGCCAGAATGGGCGTGGCTTAGCTTTAAAAGTAGGGGCTGTAGGCTGACTTCCCTGATTTTTCGTCTCTTCAGCGAGCTCTTCGCATCGCTGGATCTGAGAGAAGCCACCGCCGCCGTCGAACAGCGAACAGCCAGCTTAGGACAGCGCTGAGGAAGCCGGCTGTCTTCGCCACCTTCAGCCATCCGTGTGAGCTACGCTATCCGACGACATATCCTTTTACCTTGCAAAACCTATTCCTAAAAGAGCGCGGGTGTCTTTTTAAAGATGCTTCGCACTTCCTACGGCTTGTGTAGGGCCCCGCTCAGCGTTGGAGACCGCCGTGATCTGCGCTCTCTGCCTGGGCCTGGAACATGCAGAGCTCGCCCTCGCATCCGGGGGCTAGCGAGCTCTGTGAAGCGCTTCCGCTGTCGACCCTGCGGGCTCGACTCGAAGCCTTCAACCCGAAGCTGTCACTCCGCCCTCTGTGGGACCGCGCAGGAAGAAGCGCCTTTCCCTGAGACAGCCGGAACCCGTGGCCACAGCGTCGCGACGCGCTCGCTGAACCTCCCTCGAGCCTCGCTTTCGCCTTCCCCGCCTCCCCTCACCGACGCGCAGCTGCTGCTCACGAGCCTCACTGCCGTCGCATCTGAGGATGAGGCCGAGGGACACGCCACGAGAGACTGCTGCTCCATCCTGGCATCAGACCGCGGCTAGCTCTCTTTACGTTACAAGAGAGCTACCCCGCCCTCGCGTTGCCGTTCGCGCATCATGCAGAGCCCTCTCGAGCTCTCTACATGACCCGGACGGGCATCAACATACAAACACTGTTCCCAGTTCTGCTCGACCAACGAGCACGCGGCTAGCTCTCTTTACGTTACAAGAGAGCTACCCCGCCCTCGCGTCGCCGTTCTCGCGTACTGGATGCGTGGTAAAAGCAGACATTTTTATACAGTTCTGCTCGACCAACGAGCACGCGGCTAGCTCTCTTTACGTTACAAGAGAGCTACCCCGCCCTCGTGTCATGCAGAGCCCTCTCGAGCTCTCTGCATGACCCGGACGGGCTTGCGCGCCGCCGTCGAAATGTCTCGCCCTGTCAGTCCCCTTAGATAAGGCTACTGCAGCGGTGTATTTGGCAGCCAACGAGCCAGTAATGCAACCCGCTCGCCTGCACACATCCGCCGTTCTCACGGCGACCCAGAGAAATCTCAAGTGAGTATAATGTCTGGTTATCCGGCTCATGCCGTTGGTGTCTTGAGTGTAGAAAAGGCGCCCACATCTCGGTGTTCACCCTTACACACAAACACGATACCCCCCATGTCTCCCGCAGAGCCCACTCTCATAAAGCTGGCAGATGCCGCTCGAGTGCTAGATGTAGGAAACGTGCCCACAACTCTGTGCTCACGCCTATTTTTCTGCCCGCTCTGTCACACTGCCAGAACAGCCTCATACATGCCAGGTTAAGAATGTAAGTTACGTGCCCGCTCACGAGCGCTCACGCTTACCAACAGACACATCGCCTCCGAAAAGACGCGCGTGTCCCGCTGCGGCCGGACCGCCGTCAAAGTTTATTTCCCTGTCAGTCCCCTTCAAACAGGCTACTGCAGTGGTTCATTTAGCAGCCAACGAGCCGGTTTGTTCACCCTCTCGCCTGCACACAAACGCCGTTTTCACGGCGACCCAGAGAAATCTCAAAAAGAGTATAATGTCTGGTCCGGCTCACGCCGTCGGTGTTTTAAGTGTAGTGAAGGTGCCCACGCCCCAGTGTTCACCCCTACACACAAGCACTTCAAATCTCGTGTCACTCACAGAGCACACTCTCATAGAGCGCAGAAAAGCTGCTCGAGTGTTGAATGTACGAAATGTGTCCACAGGTCTGTGCCCACTATCTGCCTGCTCTGTTACACGATCAAAAAAGCAGGTTATGAATGTAAGTCTCGTGCCCGCCAGAGAGCGTTCACGCTTACTAACACAAACCTCCCCCCAGGCGCCGCCCGCGCGTTTAAGTGTTATCACAAAACGCAGGGCATTAATAAGACGCTCCCCATCCATTACGATCGGGGCGTCAAATACACTTGTAAGTCTCGTGCCCGCGCTCACGCTTACAGGAAGCTTTTCCGCCCGGAGCGCTGCTCGCGCGTCAAACAGTGAAAAGAAAATGTTCCCCATCCCTTATGATTGGGACATCTCACATAAATCAGCCAGTTTCGGCTTTCAGCAAGCAGCCATTGCCCAGAACCGAGAGCGCGCGCGCCGCGCTTTCGGCTCCGGTTCAGTTTCACAAGCCCGCAAATGGCGGCGATCTGAACCCGGAGGCCATTCGCCCCTTGGCGGCTAACATAGCTGCGTGGGAAACTATCCCAGGGATTTCAGAATGGGTGCTGAGCACAATAAAGCAGGGCTATACACTTCAATTCATTCGCCGTCCCCCGCGCTTTCGAGCACGGACCGCGACGATAGTGAATGCGGAAGTAGCACACCTACTTCACGCAGAAATAGCAAAGCTGCTGTGCAAAGGGACTATAGAAAAGGTACCGCCTTCTCTGAGCGAGTCAGGCTTTTACAGCCGATATTTTCTCGCACCCAAGAAGGACGGAGCCTTCAGACCTATCCTAGATCTGAGACATTTGAACAAAGTGCTTGCGAAAAGACCGTTCAAAATGCTTACGACCAGGAAAATCCTCGCGCACGTTCGCCCGTGGGACTGGTTTATTTCTCTAGATCTGAAGGATGCCTATTTTCAGATTCAGATAATACCCCGTCACAGGCAATTTTTGAGATTTGCCTTCAACGGTCAGGTATATCAATACACCGTCCTGCCGTTCGGCCTGTCTCTAGCACCCCGTACATTTACGAAGTGCATGGACGCGGCGCTCGCCCCCCTGAGAGGTCAGGGGCTGCGAATAATGAACTATCTGGACGATTGGCTGATATTGGCACAGTCAGAGACAGAACTGCTATCTCACAGAACAGTGCTTCTCAGTCACCTGGAAAGCTTGGGTCTCACGGTCAACTGGACCAAGAGCTCATTACTGCCCAGCCAGTCAATTTCCTTTGTAGGAATAGAACTGGATTCGGTGACCATGACGGCTCGTTTATCGACACAGCGCGCGCGCCGTGTTCGCCACCTAGCCGCATCTTTCCAGAAGGGCAGCTTTCTCCCTTTGAAAACATTTTAAAGGATGTTGGGATGTATGGCATCAGCTGCAGCGGTGCTTCAGCTGGGCCTACTGCGCATGCGCCCGCTCCAACGCTGGTTGAATGCTTGCGCGTCCCGCCGAGCTTGGGTTTCTGGCGGCCAGAAAATCAGAGTTACTCAGACCTGCATAGCGGCTCTGCAGCCCTGGTTAGTAGCCGACTGGTACCAGCAGGGAGTGATGATGGGAACCATCTCTTATCGGGAAGTCATTTCGACAGATGCGTCCAACTCGGGTTGGGGCGTGCTGTTCGAGGGCAGACCGGTCTTCGGCCAGTGGTCAGACCAAGAGAAGTGTTTTCACATAAACTGTCTGGAAATGGTAGTGGTCGAGAACGCGCTGAAGCGCTTCCTCCCGTTCATACAGGACCAACATGTTCTTGTCCGCTCGGACAACATGTCTGTGGTATCCTATGTAAACCGTCAGGGCGGTGTCCAGAAATCTCTGCAATCTGACGGAACGCCTCCTTATTTGGCCTCAGATGCACCTGCTCTCGCTGAGGGCGGCGCATGTGCCTGGCCATTTGAACGACGGCCCAGACAAACTGTCCAGGGACAATGTTCCCTCAGGGGAATGGTCCCTGCACCCCAAAACGGTCCAGAAACTGTGGCGCCTATTCGGCAGAGCGGAAGTTGACCTATTTGCGTCAAAAGACAACGCTCAATGCCCGACGTTCTTCTCGAAGGACGAGGACGCGCTGGCCCAGGTTTGGCCCAGCCTCCCGCTATATGCTTTCCCTCCGGTCTCTCTGTTACCACAGGTGATCAAGAGAATCAGGGAAACGCGCCACTCGGTGCTCCTCATAGCCCCGCGTTGGGAGAATCAGATTTGGTTCCCGGAACTAGCACGACTGTCACATACAGCTCCGTGGCCGATTCCGTTGAGGGCAGATCTCCTCTCTCAGGCTCGCGGCGCGATCTGGCATCCCCATCCATAGCGCTGGTCTCTGCACGCATGGTTGATCAACGGGTAGTCGTTGCCCTGCCAGAAGGAGTGATGAACACGATCACGCAGTCTAGAGCTCCTTCCACGAGAAGGCTCAACGCGTCAAAATGGTCGGTGTTCTCCGGATGGTGCACCGACAGAGGTCTGGACCCACGGACATGCGGGGTGGCGCATCTGCTCACCTTCCTACAAGAGCTGTTGGATAAGGGGAGGTCCCCATCCACGCTCAAAGTATACGTGGCGGCCGTGGCAGCGTTCGCAGAACAGACGCACGGCCAGTCACTGGGAAGACATGAGTTGGTCATCCGCTTCCTTAGAGGAGCTAGAAGGATGAACCTGCCGCGCCCCCTCGTCGGTTCCTATGTGGGATCTTTCATTGGTCCTCGAGGCCCTGAAAGTCTTTCCCTTTGAACCACTAGACTCTGTGGGGTTGAAATATCTATCACTGAAACCGTCTTTCTGACTGTACTGTCGTCAGTAAAACGTGTGGGGGACCTGCACGCGCTGTCTGTCAGCGCGTTGTGTCTTGAGTTCGGGCCGAATGACTCTAAAGTCATCCTCAGACCTAGACATGGCTATGCTCCTAAAGTGATGGGCACTCCATTCAGAGCGCAAGTTATTTCGCTGTCAGCTCTGCCAGCATCTGACAGCGAAAGTGATGTAAATCTCCTCTGCCCTGTCAGGGCGCTGAGATTTTACATTACGCGCTCCGCCTCCTTCAGGCGTTCAGAACAGCTTTTTGTTTCGTTTGGTGGGCGCACCAAGGGTCTCGCCTCCTCGAAACAGAGCCTGTCCAGATGGATAGTGGACGCTATAGCAGCTGCTTACGCGTCAAAAGGTCTGCAATGCCCTCTGGGCATCAGGGCTCATTCCACGAGAGGTGTGGCCTCGTCGTGGGTGTGGTCCAGTGGAATTTCTATCCATGACATATGTGTAGCGGCGGGCTGGGGCTCCCCGTCTACCTTTGTCAGGTTTTATAACCTAGAAGTTCCTGCCTTGCGGGCTAAACTTTTGTCAGTTTGAAGGAGATGTGTATTCTGCCCAGATCTTCCTGCTCAGATCACTCACACGTGACTCAGCTCTCCTGGTTGAGCTGCACTAGTGCCATGTGCCTATACAGACTGCTCTGCTCTGTCTTCCCTATGTGTGCGTATGTACAAGTGATGGCCCGCGTGGCTGGCCACCTTATTTTTTCCACTTATGGGATTCCCCTGAAAGTTCGGGGTCTCATGGTGGATGCTTGGCGCGCACGGCGTTGACAAAGTGTTCACGTAGCGTAAGCTAAACTTACGCAATACGAGAGAACCTCTCGTAAGAGAACGATACTCAGTTACGTTAGTAACCTCGGTTCTCTCTAGAGAGGGAACGAGTATTGCGTAACCGGCCGTGCTCGCGCCACGAGCGACTTCGCTTCAGTCGATGAAAAACCAGGGAAGTCAGCCTACAGCCCCTACTTTTATACGCTAAGCCACGCCCATTCTGGCGGGCTGTGACGCTATGAATGCGCGGGCGCCCTTCATTGGGCGTGACGTCACGCCGGGCTCACTGGTAGGCTGCGGCAGTTGCCCGCAGGGCAGCCAATGAGCACGCGAGATGGCCTGCTCTAGGTCTGCTAGCTTCTGCACTGCGTTGACAATGAATACAAAATTAAGGATAATTTTTTGGCTTCAATATCTCGAGAAGATGAATCTTTCCCATTAGCGTAAGCTAAACTTACGCAATACTCGTTCCCTCTCTAGAGAGAACAGAGGTTACGTTAGTAACCGAGTATCGTTTGTATTGGAGGAAAATCTCATTCTCAAAATTAGTTTTGTGTTAAGTTGTTATTTGTGGAGATCGGAATTACCTAAAGCTTAGGCATAAACACTAATAACACTCTGTTGTTGTCAACTAGTTTATTATTTTATCATTAGCTGTAATTTTGTTTTCATGCTAATTAGGGGTGTCTCCTGAGTTAACTACAGCTACTCTGCATTTAAAAATACTATAACCACCCAGTCCTCCTGCATCTTCTAAACTTTACTGAGTATAATGCATTAAAATAACCCAGGTGATAGGCCTAATTGTGATAGTTCATTTGTGAATTAAAAAATAATAATAATTAGAGATGGTATGTGAACCTACTATGAATCCTTCTTTCCAATGTTATTGAACTGGGTAAACAGAAGCTTCGGGCTATCACAAAAAGCATCCGCTTTATTTCTATACCAGCTATAGTTCCACCATTGTACTTCCAACGGGATCAGAACTCAAATCCCCCTTTAAACCAAACCACTTTGTAAAGTCATCACTCATGGTTCGCTCTCATAGCTTCTCCCATCATTCTTTTGCAGATGATATTAAATTAGTTTTCTCCATTCCACCCTCTGACAACCAGATACCCTTATGAATCACTGCATGTCTGGCAAGCATTTTTGCCCGGATAAACGCATCATCTGAAGCCCAATTGATCAAAAACCAAGTTGTTGTTCATCCTGGCCAAGAACCACCCTTGCCAAGAACTCAACATCTCACCCACAAGGAAAACCAAAAATATTGGTGTCACATGTTAAAAAGATCAAGTGACATACTAGCTCCAATGACTTATAAATTGTTGGGGAAAGTTACTTATAAAAGTAATGCGTTACAATATTATGTTACTTTCTATAAAAAAGTAACTAATTGCATTACTTAGTTGCTTTTTATGGAAAGTAATGTTTTACGTTACTTTTGTGTTACTTTTTCTCACCTGGGCTGGGCTGGGCTTGCCTGCTTGTTTTTTTAGTTTTTTTTTTAGTTTTGGCAAATGTAAAACTTTTACACAAAAAGTAAAAAAAAAAAAAAAGATGTTTTTCTAAAGTCATTTATGCTTATTAGTATGGTGGAATAGGACCATTGAAAGTCAACAGCAAAGACATTGGTTAATAAAATAAGATTAAATACATAAAGTATATGTATTTAAAATTTAATTATTGCAGTTTGTATGTTTTATTCATTTTGAGAAATACTGAATCTGTTTTGTGCAAGTGAGATGAGTATTTATATTCATGCTCATATTTAGTCTAGAACTACAATAAGCATCATGTTTACACAGCGCACACAACACCTCTGCACCAGACTGATCTCATGAAATTTCGTATGTATGACACGCCAATTCGTATTTCCATTTTTGGCGTGCTATCAACACGCATAATTGCTTTTCAGCGTGTTTATCAACGCCATTGACTTAACATTACATTACTGTATATATAAATTTATGACCTACCCCAACCCCGTCCCTAAACCTACCCGTCACTGGGGTTAATACCATTTATGAGTGTTCCCCTACCATCCTAGGAAAAAAAATATCGCTCACCAGATGTAGATCTACATTTTGCTTCGTTTCGCTCGGACATTTAACGCCGTGTACATACGCGCGGAATCACTAGGACATTTAACGGCGTAGACATACACGCAAAAGATGACGGTTCGTTTCGGCGTGGACACACACGCGGATAGCTCAAAATGCATATAGATAACTTGAAAGTGGCGTGTATGTTTACGCAAAGTCATGATGCCATGTTGTGCTCCCGATGGCTCTCAACATGGGGACAAGACAGGTCTCAGTCAAAAAATGGAAAAACAAAGTAACTTGTTACCTATTTGAAATTTTTTTAACGCAAAACGTTACTTTACTCGTCACTTGAAAAAAGTCATCTGAATACGTAACTCACGTTACTTTTAATGCGTTACCCCCATGTTTATAGAATACGTACTGAACTTCCCTGCAAATAAATGAAGTGCAATAGTGTGCTTTATTTGTGCTTGTTTACTGTTTATGTGTAATCTATTGTACTTCTGCAGACATTTTGCAAAAAAAAAAATTTAATTTCTCAATACGTTGTGACTTTCTGATTGTTCATTTTTAATTGAACATTCTTTTTTTGTTGATAACTGGGTTTCAAAAATTCTTCCTGGAACAACTCATACAAACATTTAATTGAATTGGTCAATTATGAGTTGTATTGAGTGTTTATTATGTAACTGTGGCTTCTTAATTATGTTCATAACAGACAGGCCAGGTTTCTCCTCAAAGCAATATAAAGAATGATAAAAAGGTAGAGGTTTTACGAATAACTGTTTATCCAACGCTATCTCACGACCAATTCGTCCGAATTTGACGAGTGATTAAAAGATGGCTAATTCGTACGAATTCGTACGACCTCATTCGTACGAATTTGTTCGATTTGTCTAAACCCACGTGATGGGTAGGTTTAGGGGCGGGGTCAGGGGTAGGTCATTCGTACGAATTCATACAAATTGGGCAACTCGTCAAATATGTACGTTTTAGCAAAAAAAGTGAGGTCGTACGAATTGTTACGAATTAGCCATCTTTTAATCACTCGTCAAATTCGGACGAATTGGTTGTGAGATCGGGTTGGTTTATCACTACATATTGACAATATAACTGAAAAATGTAAGATTGATGTGACTTCAGTGCATGAAATTTTGTGTATAATACTGTTTTTCACTGCAGCTGCATGTATAAATTACCTTGGCAGTGTCTAAGACTACATGATCTGAAGCATTTTAACTCTTACGTGATCTTGTGTTACAAGATCTTATATATTTTTTTGGTCCCACTTTATATTAAGTGGCTTTAAGTACTATGTACTTACATCGAAAAATAAGTACAATGTACTTATTGTGTGGATGTTGTATTGTAAAATACTTTTTACAATAGAGGTGTGATACGGGTAAGGTTAGGGTCAGGTGTGGTGGTATGGGTAGGTTAAAGGGTGGGTTAAGTTGTAAGGGAAGGGTCAACAGTGTAATTACAAATGCAATTGCATACATTAATTACAGTAATTACATGCTAGTATTTTCAAAATATAAATACAATATAAAAACATGTATGTACACAATAAGTCTATTGTATCAAATGATTAATTCCAAAGTAAGTACATAGTACTTAAAGCCACTTAATATGAACTGGGACCCTTTTTTTGATTAAAGACAATAACTTGTTACTTAATAATTGTACAGCAAACTGAAGTCATCATGATGTCACATTGGTTTTACATATTTTGTGTTTTACATTTCAGAAGCTTGACACAACGTGCTCATGTTGCAGAATAAATGGATGCATTAAAGACTCAATACTGCAATTCTCTGAACTAGTACATGAATAATGCATTGTTATTTCAGAAAAAAGTACAAAATTCCAAGCAGGCCTGTTTTTGATGTCTCTGAAAGCTTAAAAAAGACTGAGCATAAAGGTTTTCCAGTTTTAAGTTCTTCAAAGATTTTCTAGCATGTAAATATGTTCAGTAATTTCTATTTACTATGTCATTTACTATGTCATTTATGTGCAACTAGTGGCATCAAACAAAATAACTGCAAAAATAATTACTGTTTTCAAACAAAATTGCTGGGCTTCCCCTTACATTTAGTTGTTTAAGAGATATAAATCTTTGGCAGAGGAAGCCTTGGATTATTTTTGGCCAGGGCTGCAAACTCTCAAGCATTCAGCGTGAAACTCACGCAATATACACTGTTCTCACGCCACATATCCATTTCCTCATGCAGTGAAAAAAAACTGCATGACACTGACAATGTGCCGACAGACTAGATAGAGCAGGAAACAAACTGACAATTTCATTCAAACCATAAATACCGTTTTGCCGCTCTTTAATGTGCCTTAACCGTTTTGATGTGCACGTGAAACGACCATATCCTCTTAACTAGTTATAGCACAAAATAAACATCAGAGAGGGTATGTTGAAAGATACAGTACATCTTACTAAAATGTATCGTCTCATGACATCCCTCAATCAGTGTTTCATCGCCGGAAAGACGTCAAAACAGCTTGAAAATAATGTAATGTAACCAGTCACGTTTCAAAAGCGGCCACTGAACTGAGGCTGCCCTGCTCTGGGTAATTGAAGCTCTGAGACTGGCAAGAGCAGCTTCCAAATCTTCAGTACTCATCCTGCTGGATCTGTCTGCTGCGTTTGACACAGTTAACCACCAGATCCTCCTGTCAATCCTAAAGACGAAGGGCATCTCGGGAACCGCACTCCAATGGTTCAAGTTATACCTCTCAGGTAGGTCCTTTAGGGTGTCGTGAAGGGGTGAGGTGTCTAAGGAGGAACACCTAGCTACTGGGGTACCTCAGGGCTCAGTGCTTGGACCACTTCTCCATCTACATGACATGACTAGGATCTGTCATTCAGAAACATGGCTTTTCCTATCACTGCTACGCTGATGACACACAACTCTACCTCTCATTCCAGCCTGATGATCCGACGGCAGCTGCTCGCATCTCAGCCTGCCTGACAGACATTTCTGGCTGGATGAAGAACCATCACCTTCAACTAAACCTTGCGAAGACAGAGCTGCTAGTGGTCCCGGCCAAACCAACACTTCTTCACAACTTCTCCATTCAGCTGGGTTCATCAACCATAACTCCATCAAGGTCAGACAGTAACCTTGGAGCTGTGATTGGTGATCAATTGAACTTCACAGACCACATTGCTAGAACTGCCCGGTCCTGCAGATTTTCCTTATACAACATTAGGAGGATCAGGCCATTCCTATCATAGCACTCCACACAACTCCTTGTCCAAGCACTTGTTCTATCCAGACTGGACTATTGTAAGGCTCTCCTGGCTGGTCTTCCAGCTTGCACTGTCAAACTTCTGCAACTGACCCAGCATGCTGCAGCTAGAGTGGTCTTTAACAAGCCGAAGAGAGCACATGTCACTCCTCTCCTCACAAAATTGCACTTGTTGCCAGTTGCCGCTCGCATCAAATTCAAGTCAATGATGTTTGCCTACAGAACAACCACTGGCTCTGCTCCCTTTTACCTAAACTCATTACTCCAGACTTACGTGCCATCCAGAAACTTGCGCTCTGCAAGTGAACGTCGTCTTGTGGTGCCATCTCAAAGAGGCACAAAATCTCTTTCTCTGACCTTTACCTTGACTGTTCCCTGCTGGTGAAATGACCTGCCCAACTCAACTGAGACCGTTGAGACCGCAGCCATTTTCAAGAAACAGCTGAAGACTTTTTCGGCAACACTTGATCCATCACCTTTCTCTTCTATTCTATATCTATTTATAAAAAATAAAATTGCGTATACTACGTTAGACTAAACTGGGAAGGGTCATAGCACTTACATATTTTGTCCTATTGTTAGTTTAACTGCTTCTACTGTTCTCATTTGTAAGTCGCTTTGGATAAAAGCGTCAGCTAATTGAATAAATGTAAATGTAATGTTACCTCAAGAAATTCATTCAATGACCATAGAATATTTATCTAGAAAAATTATCTTTAGAGAGGAGCATTTTGCAAAATATATGCACTACATTACATATTCATTCTATTTTTACTCGAATAGCATGTCAATATATATACTGTATATATAACTTTATTTTTATATAATGTTATATATTCCAATCCATTCCTACAATACATAATTTTCACTCCAAGCTGAACTCAAAAGTTATTTCTTATCATATAACAGTGTTGTAATGAATGAATATAAAATGTAAAAAGCAACCAATCTGCATCCTCACAACAACTCAATAACTACCTGGTGATAATAACACCCATTAGCCTTGACATTATTCACAATATAATTATTTGATTCTCTCATTCATACAGCATTATAATCAATTTGATCCAATAAAATATAATAAAAACATTTGAGAGCAAAGGAGAATTGTTATTTAAAGAAAATCTGACATTTGGGTAGCAAATAAAAGAGTTTAAACTCTCAATACACTTGTATATTTAATACATTGTACATCTGAATATTTCATACCTGCAAAACATGAGAGAAAGGTTGCTTCACAACTCAGCAGTGATCGTAGAATTGCAGTTTCACTAACTTTACTCGCAAGCTCTTAGAATCCATATAATAATGAGAATACGTCATTTACAATTACTCTAAAATGTGGATTATAGTATGGTAATAAATAAATAGATAAAATAAAATAAAAGAAGGTTGGCTAAAGATTAAGGTGTGAGAACTGCATTTACAGAAATCACCAGAGACATAACCATATTTCTGTCTATCTTCCATCACTTCCATTATTCGTCTCATGTCTCAATGCCTGTGGGGGGTCTATGGGTGTAAATCAAGTTTGCATTCTCCTTTATGAATAACATTGAATCACCACAGCATCTGTGGTGCAAATGAGCCTGCAGATTCACAAAGTGTCATGTAAATATCAGCATGGTTAAATGGTCATAATCCACTAAAGCAGTTTTAAAATGTATGGTCAATTGGGATTGAGCGTGCAGTTGCTTCTTTGAAGGTGTTGATAGAGTTGTCCAGAAGGATAGTGGATTTTTTTTTAAGGAATACTGTATGTTGCTTGTCTGCTACACTGGAAATATACAGATCTGCAACATCACTTGTTTTTGCATGTAATTTGTGTTTCTGAGTGTGCTTAGCTTGTTAACTAATTCTATTTTGGTATATGTGACTGGTTTCTGAAGTTTGATTTTGAATAGAGCATTTTTTTCTCAGTGTCTAATTTCCATCCATCCATCCATCCATACACACACACACACACACACAGTCCCAAATGTGTCAATGCCCTGAAAATAATACAATTCAACAATAGAAACCTGCTTATTTTAACCTTTTAATCTTTCCAAATGGCCTTCATAAAATCTCTCGAAAACCCAAAACATGGATCCTAATTTATACAATGTTAAAAAATCAGTGAGTGCTGAAACATTGTCTCTGACCTAAAACCACTCTCACCTTCACAGAAATATGAGTCAGAGATGGACCGTGTCTCTACTGTGGTCAGAGAGATCACCTGTGCAGCAGATTCATGGTTAAATCTGGCACTTTTATAGAGGGAGGCTTTTTTCTTGTCTTGCAGTATGTTGCTCCACAGGTATATATTCCTGCACCAGTGCACAGCAAAATTTAGAAATCAGGCTACTTTGACCCTCCACCTCCAAATTACCCACCCAGTGTATCTATGAGAGACTATCTCACCCTTTGGGTTGAAATCCACAGAAAGCTGAGATCCCACTCCCTCTGAGATCCCACTCCTGTTGCTCTTTTATTCTGCCTGTAGGAAAAATATTGGTTAAATTAATAAACTGGAGGCTCTTGGAGTTATATTGTAGTTGTTCACAGCAGGGGTGGAGCAGATTCCAATCATTGGCACAATATGTTAAACATTTCATATTTTATATAATTCTTGAGAAAATTTTAACACTTGGCTTGCTGACCATACTAAATCATTTCAAGGATGAGATTGAACTTGACTTGTAAGGGATGTAAAGAGAACCTGAACATTCTGTTCTTTTACTCACCCTCAAGACCTGTATGACTTTTAGAACACAAAATAAGATATTGTGAAAAATATCTCTTTCTTTTCCACACAGTCGAAGTCAATCTAGTCCATTGTTTTGGACACCACTGACTTTCAATGTATGGATAAAAACAATTGAAATAATTTTCTTTTGTTTTCCAAATAGTTATATTTGGAAGACAAAATAGTTGTTTTTGTTGAACTATGTTATAGTTGAACTATGTCATAGTTCAAAATAGTTCGTCTTCCAAGTTATAAGATATAAGATTGTGACCAGGAAGCTATTGTTTAGCCACTCGGAAGACTTTGACGCTCTCTGCCTGACAGTCATTTTGAGCATTCGGGATTGCTGACAGAGAGAGGAGGCGGTGGAAGTCTGGTGGAAGTTAGCGAAATGACTAACATCACTTATAGCACTTTAATGCTATAAAAAAATCACCCCTACAATCCACACCTCCTCACTAAAGCATATGTCAATCATTAAACAAAAACTAAAGTTACATACACATCACCGTCCACCACCTCTGGATATAGAGATGAGTACTACTGGATTCTCAATGCAGAAGCAGAAGAATGTATACCTTAAGGATTGAAAGGATGTATTTTATTGGTTTTCAGATGATGGGATCCACTCTGTTCTCAAGCAGATCAAAACACGTTGGCCACAATTATTGGCACCCCAAGAATGTTTTATGAATAAAATATCTCTGAAGTATATTCCCATTAATATTAAAATTTGTATCACACCAGGGTGACTAGGAACATGAAATTGTCTAACTATGACTTCTTGTTTCACATGAATATAAATATGAAGAAACACAAAGGCCAAATTCCCTTAATCATTCACCACAATGAGTAAAACCAAAGAATATAGTTCTGATGTGCTGCAAAAGTTTGTTGAGCTTTAAAAAATAGAAAGTGGCTGTTAGAAAATAGCTAAAGAATTGAAACTCCCCATTTCTACCATCAGGGCAATAATTAAGAAGTTCCAATCAACTAAAGATGTTACGAATCTGCCAGAAAGAGGACGTGTCTATATTGTCTTAATGCATGGCAAGGAGGAAAGTTTGAGTGGCCAAAGACTCTCCAAAGATCACAGATGGAGAATTGTAGAGATTAGTTGAATCGTGGGGTCAGCCTAAAACCCTAAAAAAATGTAAAAAAAAAATTCAAACAACCCCTACATCACCACATGTTGTTTGGGAGGGTTTCAAGAAAAATCCAGCATATTTAGTTGTCAGACACGGATTCTACGGTAAGATAAAACTTAAAAAGTGCCCCATGCCCACGGTTAAATATACCGCTGGATCTTTAATGTTGTGGGCCTGTATTTTTGCTGGTGATCCTGGACATCTTGTTCAGATACATGGCATCATGGATTCTATCAAATACCAACAGATCAAAATATGACGGCCTCTGCTAGAAATCGTGGTTAGATCTTCCATCAGGACAACGATCCAAAACAACCATCAAAATCAACACAAAAATGTGTTACGGAGCACAAAATGAAGCTTCTGCCATGACCGTCCCAGTTCCCTGACCTGATGAGTGGGCTGAAATGGAAGCTTTAGCGTTAAGTTCTGCCAGGAAGACTCAATTGCTACGTCACTTATTACCTTCTCATCTATCCAATCGTGTCTAATACTTGCGGTATAAAAGACCAGTACTTACACATGTTTGAGTTCGCAGATGCTGACGCTTTCATTCACCACCATCCTCCCCACCACCACCAGGATGGTCCCTTCCCCTCCATCCTCCCCACCACCACCAGGATGGTCCCTTCCTATACCTCACAGGGGGTCGGCTGCGCCCCTGCCTTCGTCTTCAGGCAGGAAATACAGAGTCCGGACCCTCGGATTGCGAGCTATGAACGGGGCCTACGCCAAAGAACTGTATTGCTTGCTGGGCTATCAATAAATGTATTTATTGTTACAGTATTTATTCTCCCGAGTCTTTCTGGTAGAACTGAAGAGAAGCACCAACATGGATCTGGGAATCTGAAGGATCTGGAGAGATTCTGTGTGGAGGAATGCTCTCTGATTTCATCAGGCATTATAGGAGAAAACTCAGAGCTGTTATCTTGGCAAAAGGAGGTTGCAAAAAGTATTTAATAAAAGGGTGCAAACTTGTTCTGGAATAAAACATTTATTTCATAATTTGATTTACCCCCCACTTGCAATTCTTTTACTTCAATGAATTTTGCGAATTATTTGAATGAAAGATCAAAAGGATAAACAATGTGGATGAATTTTTACAGCCATCTTTGATCATATTTACCAGTAATTCTGTTTCGAGTTCGCTCGGACCGCGCGCTCTTCTGTTGTTGTGTTCTGTGTAGCGTGTGGTTCATGTTTACATCGGCCGCGTGCTTTCATGTTATGTTTTGTCTTGTTCTGTATACCACGCAGCTTGTGGTTTTCACTGGCTGAGTGCTTTCTTGTCAAGTTTTGTGTGAACATGCGGCTTATGAGTGTTCTCGTTTTGTGTGAGCACATGGCTTGTGATTGTTTTCACTTGCCATGTGCTTATGTTTTTGTCATGTTTGGTGTGAGCACATGGCTTGTCATGTGTTTCCTTGTGCCATGTGCTCTCCTGTCTATTTTCTTTACTCTGCCCATCTTGTTGCCTGATTATTGGTTCTTTTGCCCCACCTGTCCTCCCTCGTTACCTGCCTTGTTTGCTCCCTATTTATTCTCCTTGTGTTTGCAGTCCAGTGCCAGATTGTTGTTGTTTGTGCTTCATGTTTCCCTGAGTCTTGTCTCGGTTTCATTTTTTGTATTAATAAAAAGCCCATCATCTCTGCAAAATTGAGTCCTCGCCTCATCCCTTCACCCCAATACTGACATTTTCACAAGGGACAGTTCGCCTAAAAATTTATATTTAGCTGTCTTTCTAAAATTAAAATGAAATTTGCTGAAAATAAAGTTAGTGTGTATATTTTCTCAAACACGTGTTTCCCCATTTGTGATGTCTGCTTCCATGCCCATGGCATTTTTCATTACATCCCCACTTACCCAAGGGATTTGAAAACAGGGATTAAGAAAAGATGAAAGGCATCTCTACCAGTACAGTTCTATGATTTATTCAGATCAGCTCAGCTCCACACTGCTGCTTGTTTAGCACAGAATAATGAGGCATGTGGTCAAACACCGTGTTTAATTGGAGGGAATCAGGATCATGATAATGATTTCTTCACTGTTTATGGTAGGGAGCTTGCTTGGGGAGTGGACTCTTTTCTTGGATGAGTGTTTCAGACTTGATACAGACTGTGTGCAAGATTAGCTAAGAAATGTAATATGGCTGATATCTTCACCTAAAAAGCACAACGAAGATACATTAAAAAAGAACTTCAATGATGCAGTGCCATCCTTTTCCTTGAGGAATATTCCTTAATAATGGATTGCTCCTTGTCTCATTGCTTTATATCAGGAGTGGTGTCAGTTTAATATCAAAAACATGTCTCTAAAGTGTCCAAACTGCATTATTTGGTAGAACTATGGGATGTGGAGAAAATGAATAGCTCTTCTGTAGTTGCGTTTTTTTTAAAACATAAATCGTGAGTGTGTGTGTGTGTGTGTGTGTGTGTGTGTGTGTGTGTGTGTGTGTGTGTGTGTGTGTGTGTGTGTGTGTGTGTGTGTGTGTGTGTGTGCGCGTTGGTGCATGCGTGCGTTCAGCTTCCAGATCGATTACAGCTGTTGATGCTGACAAATGATGGTAATTTTCTAACTGTCTCTGAACCATTATAGTGGTGATTATTTCCAGAGTGTGGTCACCACTATAGAAACTGCTTGATGGCGAAGGTACAATATCACTGAAATCAAATTGGTGTTGCCTTTCGGTGAAATTTATATGACACCAGGGAATGCTTACGGTGTTTTTTTTGTTGTTGTTTTGTGAGTAAAGACAGATAAACCACAACTGCATATCCATATGCTGCACATTTTATCAGTGATATATTAAAGGGATAGTTCATCCAAAAATGTCAATTCTGTCATCATTTATTCACCCTCAAGTAGTTCCAAAGCTGTATGAATTTCTCTCTTCTTCCGAACACAAAAGAAGATATTTTGAAGAATGTCGGTAACCAAACAGTTGATCGGCCCATTAACTGTTTGTTTACCGACATTCTTCAAAAAGTAAAATACTTAATGTGGCCTTTTGTAATATAATTACATTTTTTATTAAAATGATGCTTATACTGGAGTACAGAGGCCAGAATCTAGACATAGACATTCATTGACTTTACTGGTCTCTTGCTCAGCATTGTAGTAAATACTACTTTATCATTGTTCTAAAGTAATGAACAAATAAAAACAGTATATAGACATCCTCGAGTATTATATCATCAAAAATGTCTTATTGTAGCGGCTTCCCCTAAAGCCCTTCAGCTTCCACTGCACAGCGTGTGGTGATAGCAGGTTTGCTTTTGATAGCTTTTGATCTCTGAACACCAGAGTAGCTGTAGTGGGCATTAAGATGGCTACTCTAAAATGAAGTGTTTTCACAGTTTAAAGTGTTTCAGAGGTGAGTGCTTTACTGATCAACTGATTTGCTCACAAAACGATTGGTAGACAAGGCACAAAAAATATAAATAAAATAAATATTACTAATATTTATTAACTGTATATTTAATAAAAAATCAGTAACACTTTAGATTAGGGAACACTATTCACTATTAAAGGGATAGTTCACCCAAAAATGAAATTTCTGTCATCATTTACTCATCTTCAAATGGTTCCAAACCTGTATGAATTTCTTTTTTCTGTTAAACACAAAATAAGTTTGTGTTGGAGAAGTGTAGCATTCTTCAAAATATCTTCTTTTGTGTTCAGCAGAAGAAAAAACTCATACATGTTTGGAACAATTCGAGGGTGAGTAAATGATGACAGAATTTTCATTTCTGGTGAACTCAGAAACTCAGAAACTGGGTGATCTCTTTAACTAGTTGCTTATTGGGATGCATATTACTAGCGTATTGGCTGTTTATTTGTACTTATAAAGCACATTTTAATGCCTTACTCTGCATGACCATATTCTAGATCCATTAACCCTATCCGGTAACACTTTACTTGAAGGGGTGTGCATAAGACTAACATGACACCTTCATAATTATGACATGACACATGTTATGAATATGAAGGAAGTTTTATGCATGTTTATGACAACTGTCATTTAGTGTCATTCGCTCAATTATGACATTTTAATGCAAATATGACATTGTTTGAGATGTCTTTGTTATGACACCTTGACATAAACCAATACATCATAACCTGTCAGTGTCTTTGTCATGACAACTTGACATTACTAAGACAACACAACCTGTCATAAACATGACATTGCAGATTAACTATCAAACTTAAGAAACCACTTAGCTTTACTGGTTAACATTACATTAAACTGTCAGGTGGTTGGTTTTGACATTGGGTGTCATGAAGCCATTATAACTGTTTAATGACAAATTCAATTTGTACCACTGTAGTTGAGGTCACGAAAAGTATTCATGACACAGTTATAATGGACTGATGACAGCCAATGTCAAAACCAACCACATGACAGTTTAACTTAATTTAATGTCAAGTTGTCATGACAAAGACACTGACAGGTTATGATGTTATGGTTTATGTCAAGATGTCATAACAAAGACATCTTAAACAATGTCATATTTGCATTCAAAATGTCATTATTGAGCGAAAGACACTTAATGACAGTTGTCATAAACATGCATAAACCCTACTTCATATTCATGACATATGTCATGTCATGGTTATGAAGGTGTCATGTCAGTCTTATGTACACCCCTTCAAGTAAAGTGTTACCCCCTATCCCATACCTAAACATAACCACTACAACAACTACCTTACTTACTATCAATAAGCACTGCAGTAATTAGGAGTTGTGTTACCAAAAGTGTTACCAAAAAAACATTTTCCATGTTTTATTTTCTTATTATTATAATTATTTTTAAATAAAATAAATAATAATAATAATAATATTTAACATTTAAATCTGCCTAAATTCGAACAGATTTTGAAACGAGCTGGTACCTCTTTTTCACACAATGTGTTATATGAATACAGACTGACTTAATCTAGTTTTTCTAGTGTTGTCAATTTGTCAATTTTCTTTCACAAGAATGCTTATGGAATAACCATACTAATGCACCCTCCTCAAATCAGTTTAACAAATTATTCATAATAATCATTATGCAATAATTATAAAAATAGTAATCATTACAACTGTTATTTTCATATAGTATATCATATTAATCATCTTCTCTTTTTCTGTGGCAGCTGAAAGGTTTTCCGGTCATTGCTTATGAACCTGATTCCTGAGGATATGTTTTATTTAAGAGCATCCTCCTCACCTCAATCCCCATGGAAGTGGATCTGAGTTTAGTACAGTCTTAGTCTTTCTTTTTCACACTGTGTGATGTGATGTGAGTTGTCACTATAGTGACAGAACAAGTAAGACCCACCCACCACAGCCCAGCTTCATTACCTATAAATCCTCAGGGTGGCCTCATGCAGATGGCGCAGATGAAGAAATGGTGGTACGGAATCTATTTTCTGTGAGGGGTGGTTGTGCTTTGGTATTGGTGGTCATCAGTACATTAATGAAAGGATGACATTCACTTGTTGATTCTGTCAGGAGTATAACACCTACTGAAATGAACACAGTTTGTATGGAGATGAGTTAACTGAGATGAAGAAGGATATAGCACTCACTCATTAGTCTTCCTGAAGTATAGACATCCTTAGGGTGCTCCGAGCTTTCCATATTTAAAGATTAAGCACACAAGCACATTGCTTTTCCTAAAGTCATACCGGTACCAGAGTTCATGTTAAAGTGAATGAAATCCAAGCCCACTGTTACCTTCACCTCAAACTGCAAAGCACCTTCACTGCCTCAGGCAGAGCCTTTTCTTTTCTTTTGCTGCTTTAGTCGCTGGAGGCCTTGCAAGGAATCCTGGGTAACTTCTGGAAGCTTTCAACGTGAGTCAAATCAGGATCAAACACCACAATAAAGAGGTGGATCATTGTGAGTTGTGACCTCAGTAAGTATTAGATGCAATGCTTACATCAGGAGCCCCTTTTAAGAAGTGCTGTAAGAAATAACTATAAAGTATTCCGTTCCTGCAAACAGCATTATAAATTATTGAAAACATGTTACCTTTACCTCTTTGGAAATAAATTAAAATAAATAGTGCGTAACATTTTTATTGAGCTGAATATCAAGTGTGCTCTGTGTGAAAATAGCCATTTTTCAGCCTCTCGCTCTCATATGATGAGTAGCCATAAAGAAAAGACGTGATCTTGGGCTCAGCCATATTCTGCCATGCAATGATCATATGCTCATATATGATGAACTTAAGACTCTTTGTGCTACCATCATATGAAGACTATTGTGCTACCATCATATGAGAAAGCATGTGATCTCTTGTTTTACTTAATATAGTTTAAGATACACAATAGTGGCATATATGAAATACATTGACCACCATGATTGGAGTAAATGGAAAACTGTATTTAAGGCTGTCAGAGACAACATTCTGGAGTTGTTCTGCAGACCAACTCGGCTTTGATAAAGTCTTATATAATAAAGATAAAAAAAAGCTTGTGCCATCAAAAGACTTCGAGATTGATTTTTTCACAGAGGCGACAGAAGCCACAACAGCTGGAATTTAAATGAGATGTGCTTATTCCAAATGTGGTAATACATGCATAAACACGCTTGAATTTAATACTTTTCGATGTCCTTTAATGTACTTTGATGTCCTGCATGTGTTCAGTCCCTCATGGTGAACCAGGACCCCTTTACTTGTTTCCTGCCCTTCCTTCTGTTAGTGTTAGAGCTGAAGGGTGAGAGATACTGAGAAACCCTATTAAACCATATGGAGTGGTAAGTTGTTGACATAATGGGGTGTGACAGACCATGAGCTCTGCTGTGATCTCAGGTCACCACATAGGTGTGGAGACATCTGTGAATGATACACAGACACTCTAGTCAGCTATCCACAGTCGTTTCCATCAGCTGCCGAGTGAATTATGCCAAAAAGGTGCAAAGGTGGGACTTATATACAGTATATAACACAGTCACACTAGGACTGCATTTTATGGATGTTTGAAAAGAGTGCTGTCTTATTTTAGTATTCAAGTCAAACAGTTAACTTCTTGAAAACACTTTGAAAATGAAAATGAAGTTACTACCTTATCTCAGAGATGGTGTCACAAATCTGTCCTCTTACTAGGTCTTAACCACATGCTGTTTCTAAGCCACAATGAAAATATAAAAAAAAATAGAAATTTGAGAAGAAAAAGAAAGAGGTTTTGCCCCAAAAAAGTAGCAGTTTTTTTTATACACGCACAATAATATAAAATAATATTGTATTCTATTTCAATTAATGCTGTACCTTTGAACTTTCTATTCATCAAAAAAAAGTATCACGGTTTTCACAAAAAGCCAGGACAGCTATTATCAGCATTGATAATGATAATAACAAATGTTTCTTGACCAACAAATCAGCATATTATAATGATTTCTGAAAGATTGTATGACACAGGAATAAATAACATTTAAAAATATATTAAAATAGAAATTTAAAGTTGTACAAATATTTCACAGTATTCCTGTTTTTACAGTAGCACTTTAATTCACAATCATGTTCCCTATGTACTGTACATACTTATTATTATTAAAATAATGACAGTAACTTGGTAATAACTAGGTACTAACCCTGAACCTACCCCTAAACCTAACCTTAACCCATTTAGCTACCTTATATTACCCAGTACTTTCTTAGGTAAGTACATGTACTGTAAAATAAAGTGCAACCGTTTTGACTGTATTTTTGATCAAATAAACGCAGTCTTTGTGCATGAGCATAAGAGATTTATTTCAAAAACATGAGATAACCATTATACTGACCCCAATTTTTTTTAATAATAGTATATAATTCTGATGCATATTTCAGAAATGTAATATTAGGATTTTACACAACCATTGATTTATACAGTATATATTCAATTAAATCAGTGTTTGTGTTAATTTATGAATTCTAAGTAGAGCTCATACAGAGCAATTTACTGACAAACCATTTATCAGTCTCAGTATTTGTCTGTGTAACAGTTGAGTGACAGTAAAACAATAAGCTATTAAAAAGCCTTTTTAAGGTATTCTTTAAAAACACATTCGTCTTCACAGACCGTCTTTGCATACAATACCCATTTACGGTCAATTTATATGTTCAGCAAATATCTTTTTCATTTTTTATAGGCCCTTAGCAAGACTCCACAGAGAGTTCAGTGCGCTGGTCCTCAGTCAACAATGCAATCAAACTCACATTCTACCTGTCAGAGCTCTTCTCCCTGTGTAACCAAATCTTCGGGGAGGTAATCTCACCTTCAGCTTCACATTTTTTCATTACTTTGTACTTTTTTTCCTGTGTTCTCAAATCCCTGAGCGAACTGTCATTAATTTGAAGCAAGTCTGGAAAACAAAAATGTGTGAAATGTGTGAGTGAAAAATGCATGTCTGCTGTGTAAGAAAATCAACTGGTCTGCTTGTGGTGATGGCGGGTGGTGATGGCGCAGTGGATAAGACACATGCCTTTGGTGTGAGAGACCCGGGTTCAAATCCACTGCGAGACACCAATGTGTCCCTGAGCAAGACACTTAACCCCTAGTTGCTCCAGAGGCATGCGACCTCTGACATATATAGCAATTGTAAGTCGCTTTGGATAAAAGCGTCAGCTAAATGAATAAATGTAAATGTAAAAATGTAAATGCTTGTCTGAAAGAAGATACAGTTGAGTGACATACAGTGGAAGTGAAGATCTACAGTCTTTCAGAATGAGAATAAATATCAGATATAATACACTAATATACAACATGACATAAGACTTAACAACTGAATGGGATGACATTCAGAAAATGTTGAAATAATAATCATATGCAGGGCACAGGTGAATTGCGTTGTTTGTTTGAACAGATAACAGACGGTGAGCCAATGAATTCAGCATGGCTTGGATGCCAGTCACAGAGTTTAGTTTTCCAACCACCCCCTTACTCCTCTCCATGAAAACCACACAGGTTACTATAGCAACACAGCCTCACTCAAAAGGCTTTTTTGACTATTTGGACTTAATGTCAGGGTTATTTTGATTGTGTGTAGACCCTTAAAAGCAAAACCCAATGCCAGAAAACAAGAGATTTGTTGAAGCCCAGGTATGCTAAAACTGATCAAAACATAATAATGAGGTTAACGTACCAAAGTGCTGATTTATACAGATTTCACAGTATCCCACCCTAATCTCATCAGTATGTAAGGTTCACACATTTTTGTATGTGTTGATACATACTGAACATATGAATGGGTTGCACTTTATTTTACAGAACGTACACTTTAATGTACTTACAGTGTACTTACCCACAAAAGTAGTGTAATGTAACTACATTGGTTAAGTTAAGGTTTAGGGGTAGGTTCAGGGTTAGTAGATAGTGTCATTATACAATAAGTACATATTATGTTAATGCGAAACAGGGGTGCGTTTCCCAAAAGCATCGTTAGCCAACTGTTTGCAAGTTCCGTCGTTATCAGCATAGTTCAACGAGTCAGTGTTTCCCGAAACCATCGTTCCAACGAACATTCGAAAAAAGCATCGCAAAGTTGTGTGCTTGGAACGACGGCTTGAGCAAAATAAGCAAGCTGACATTTAGTACAACCTGTGTCTTTAATTTAGAATATATACAAATGTCATTTACGTCTTTTAGTTTGTCAAGAGATTTAAAGCACCGTTTTTGAAGACTGCGCATGTGCGAACGTGCTCAACTATGTAAGAACGAGCCTATGATTGAATCTGAAAATTAAGCAAAATAACTGAGAAAAATGAGAAATAGTCCTCAGATGGCATGTCTGTAATTTATATCAAAACATCTAGTGTTAATTCGATCTCAAAAAAATTCATTAAAGGGGTGGTATAATGCCCTTTTCACAAGATGTAAAATAAGTCTCTGATGTCTCCAGAGTGTGTATGTGAAGTTTTAGCTCAAAATACCCCACAGATATTTCTGTATAGCATGTTAAAATATCACTTTTTGAGGATGAGCAAAAACGCACCATTTTGTGTCTTTCCCTTTAAAGGCAAATGAGCTGCTGCTCCTAGCACAGGGGGACAGCTTAGCAACAGCTTGTGTCCTGAAAATTTCAAAAACTTTTAGCCTTTTATGTTCAAACTGGAGTCAGACAAAGATAGAGAGACTCAAGAAGAAGTGACAACATAAAGGCAACATTTCTGACTGGTTAGTTGATTAATTTATTTAGCTTATGTGTAGATATCTTCTAGTCATTGATTAGCATATTCTGTCATGATAATCTATAAATGGTGATGTCACTAACCCAGCAATGTCGTGTAGTCCCTACCAGCCGTTTGTTGTAGTTCTTAAAAAACGATTTCTTCAAAAGAAAATATCTCCCTTTGCTTTGAACTTTGAGCGTCGTGACTTTGCAGATGTTGACGAAAATATGGTTACGGTAATCCAGACACGAAACAGAAGCCGGGAACCAGGACAGGAACAAGACCGCAACACTGCAACGATGACTGGAACAGGACCACACACAAACGAGAACACCAAACAACGATCCGACAAAGAGAGGAGAATGCAATGAGTATTTATGTGTGAATGGATTGGATGCAGCTGGAGAGAAGATTGATCAGCTGATCGCTGATCAAGTGGAACGAGCCGTCACGCCCACAATCACACACGCCCACACACATAACAACAACTACACGAGACAAGAAGGAAACAATTAATTTATGAACCATGACAGTTAGGCTCTGGGGCAGCCGGTAATTTCATATCTACTGCATTTGCGCAACAACATAAACTCACACTTACATTGTGCAATTTTCATTTGGCAGTGGAGGTGCTAGATGGTCGCCCCATAGGAGAAGGAAGAGTCGAACACATCACGGAGGACAACAAAAAAACTTTAAAGTCATTTTTCTCAGTTTCACACTCTGGTGACTGGTGAGTTAAGGTCTTTTGCCTTTGTAGGGCAGAGTGGCTCAACTATAAGTTTATCAAGCGACGAGAATACTTTTTGTGCGGAAAAAAAACAAATATAACGACTTTATTTGACTATTCCATTGCTTCCTTGTGGGCCTGAGACGAGAGTTCAAGAGATTTCCAGGACGCAGGGCGCAACTACCCAGTGTCAGAGGGGAATGCAGCAACAATTTTTGCGCGAGTGAAAAAACGAGTGAGAGCTAACAGATAAAATAAGTGCAAAATTGTCATTTATTAATACAATTAAACTATAGGTACTCACTCCACCGTGAGGAACCCCTCTAAAAAAACCATAAGCTCCATTGGAACAGCAATACCAGTGTTTCTCACAGGATTTTAGGTAAAACTGTGGTAGGTGGACCTCTGTTCCTCTAGGGGGGTTCGGGGGCATGCGAACCCCCCCCCCGCCCATAAGAAAATTTGGTGTTCTTTAATGTTAAATTCAGCAGTCTAGTGCACTTTGAGAGTTCAAAATTAAAAGCTCCAACCCATATTCAGGGTGCAAATTAAACAAAGAAAAATTCAAACCTCTTTTAGTTAGTTTTAGTAAACCTCACTTTAAATCTGTTGGCTTACAGCATGCACTTATGTAGCTGCTGTCGCATCAGTTGACATGCCATCTCCTTTTCCCTCTTTCTTTTTCTTTTTTTAGCTCCCCAGCATTTTGTTTTATCCATCTTTTTCGACGACAACTCACTACTTGTACCTGCTCACTCAGCGCTCAAGGCGCCCCCGCCCGCTCGCGAAATTACCCCGCCCTCCTTCTCCATGAGGGCGCCTACTCTAGCCTGTTAGTCTTCTAACATTTTATATAACATTTAAGAAATGCAGAAATGATTTAGAAACGCACAACAGCAGCTACATATAGAAAATACAATATATATATATATATATATATATATATTTAAAATTAATATTTATTTTTTTTACCATCGCTTTGGCGCCCCCCATGGTGCTGCGCCCCTATGCGCCGCATATAGCGCATACCCAATTTTTGCGCCACTGGTTCCACCTGATCAACTGTCGAGGTGTCCATGAGCAAGACACCTAACCCCAGCTGCTCCCGACGAGCTTGACCTTGCATGGCTGACACTGCCGTCGGTGTATGAATGGGTAAATGTGAGGCAATATGCAAAGCGTTTTGGTGGCCATTGGGTCTGTGAATGCACTATATAAATGCAGTCCATTTACCATTTAATGATTATTTTATAGTGCATTTGTCATTTTATTTTTAGCCACAGCTGTCCCATGATAAAAACAAAATAAAATTAAATAAATTATGAAATCAGTTTTATTAATTTTAACATTTTAAAGTTTATGCTTAAGTTATATGAGTAAATTGATGGAATCCTTCAAAACTAATTGAATATGGCATGAGAAATCACAAAAACAGAATGAAACTGTTAAAGAGAAATTAAGTATATGTGTTATAAGTAAATGTGTATTTAATTCATCTCATTGATTACAATAAAATCAACCTACTAATTCCATGAACTCTAAAAGTATTAATTTATACATATCTAAAAACATTTCAATTTAAATTTATACGTATCTAAAGTTGTTTATATGTAAAATTCTATAGTTTAAATTATTTAATTTATTTAACACTGTTTCATCTTTGCAAACATATGAAAATGTAGTGTACTCAAACCACACTTTACATTTACATATCACTGTAAAGCCTAATAAGATTTTAAGGTAAGGTACATTTAAGGAAATCCGTTACATCATTTTTTAAGTTTAAGAAATAAGCAGAACAGGCAGATTTCTATTTTGTACTCAGACATTTTAATTATTACTCTTAACCTAAAATATTTGAGTGAACTAATTCATACACTTATCTTAAAATAACCATGTAATCTCAACTTAATTTTAGTAGTGTAGACTTGGCTATAGCTTTAACATATATCTGTTCCCTTTCGAGGGAACTCTCGCTGCGTCGGAAATCGACACATTGGGGAACGCCTTCGGCATGAAGCGTCTGAAGTCAACTATTCAATCTCGATTGGCGTAGCCTAATCACGTCACTCGTGACGTCGCATGTGACGGAGAGCGGAAGCTATAAACGCCTTCGGCATGAAGCGTCTGAAGTCAACTATTCAATCTCGATTGGCGTAGCCTAATCACGTCACTCGTGACGTCGCATGTGACGGAGTAGCTGCTGTCGCATCAGTTGACATGCCATCTCCTTTTCCCTCTTTCTTTTTCTATTTTTAGCAAATAGAAAAATTATATATATATGGTATGATATATATATATATCATATATATATCATGGTGAACAATGAGGAGAGACTATTCAGTCAGTGTGCGTCCCCTTGCCCGCATTATTTAAGCGAGGGTGACGCACACTCACTCTGTGTAGTTTGTCTGGGAGTGGAGCATGCACAGGCAGCGCTCGAGGGCGCTGTCTGTGCAAACAGTTTTTTATATGAAAGAGCTCCGCTCGCGTTTGAGCCTGTTCAATCAAATAGATCAGGCTCGCGATTCCAGTGCATCAGGTCTCGCGGCTGTTGAGGCAGCGCGCCGCTTGTATGCATGGGATTCGCACGTGGGGCTGGCATATAATACTGAGACGGTTGCGACCCTTTCTCAGTGTTTATTTACCAGCTCCACTGGTCTCGCGCACGGTTCGGAAGCCCGCGCTGCGGCTTCTTCCGACCGTGTTAAAGACCCGGTGTTTGATTTATCTGGCTCCGAGGAGTTAAATATTCTCAACACAGGTTCGCCATTTTCCTGTTATAAAAAAAAAAAAAAAAGAGTTGCTGGAGGTTGTAACCAGGGCAGTGGCTAAATTAAATGTTGAATGGCCATTTAAAGGGTTAGTTCGCCCATTTAAGACATGAAGTTGTATGCAATCCTTACCAGCACTATAGTGCATACACACTGACCCACTCTGTTGTCACCTCCCTGGTCAGAGTTCTGGCCGCTGGAAGTTTTTCAATAAAGTACTCCCGGTTATTTTCCGGGGCCACAAAACTGTGCGTTTTTACGTGAAAAAATGATTTGCGTTTCAAAGCTTGATTAATTTACCACACAAAAAACACGCCGGTCAAAATTCATACCTCAGTTTTAATCTGCACTATTTTCTATCCATTTCTATCAATCCGCGCGGCTGTCAACGTCAACAGTGCGCACGTTCCGATCAGCTGTTGATAGTGCGACTCGCTGACAACATGTCTGACTGCGAAACTTGGAAACTTCTGATGATGAAACCAATTTTAGCACAATGTCAGACGGATCAGATGATTAAAGTAATTTTACCACAACGACAATGTTATTGATTGCAACACAAAACCTCAATTGTGTGTGTGTTCAATCAAATAGTTTTCTCAGCAAATTGTACCAATATCCCTATATACTGTTTTTATATTAGACATCTTTTCACGTGTTTTATAATGGAGTCTAAACATCAGCTTGTTTACCGTACAGTTTAGACATGGGATAATAAAGTTAGTAAATAGAGCTTACCCGTGTTACTGGTACAGCAAAACTCTTTAATTTTCCTTTTCCTCCCGGTTGGGGATGTAATCGTCTTCGCTGAAGTGAGCACTACACACACGAAAATCCTTTATTCTGGATATTTTAGCTCCCGCAGAGTAGCCGATGGCAACCAGCCAACAACAAGCGCTTGCACCCCCTGCTGGTGAGATCGACTAACAGCAGATGGAGATTATGCTCGGTAATCTGTCTCTAGTTATATTCGAAACAGGAAAACGATGGAATCTGAACTTTGATCCCGGCACATCCTTGTGTTCACAGCCTGGGAATTTACAAGTTCGCACTTTAAATTGTTAATTTAATACTTTCTACGTCGTTGTCAATCGATTGTGTAAACACTACAGCAGATCGGAATGTGCGCACTGTTGACGTTGACAGCAGCAGCGCGGATTGATAGAAATGGATAGAAAATAGTGCCGATTAAAACTGAGGTATGAATTTTGACCGGCGTGTTTTTTGTGTGGTAAATTAATCAAGCTTTGAAACGCAAATCATTTTTTCACGTAAAAACGCACAGTTTTGTGGCCCCGGTAAATAACCCGGAGTACTTTATTGAAAAACTTCCAGCGGCCAGAACTCTAACCAGGGAGGTGACAACAGAGTGGGTCAGTGTGTCTGCACTATAGTGCTGGTAAGGATTGCATACAACTTCATGTCTTAAATGGGCGAACTAACCCTTTAATAAGCAGGAAGCGACTAAGAAAAATAAAATGAATGAGCGCTTCCTGCAGACCCAGTCACAATCTTCGTGTCAGAGCCTTCCCTTTTTCACTGATCTCCATACTGAGGTGTCGAGATCGTGGAAAAATCCATGTTTATCTTAATTATTTTCCCCCATGTATATATTTACATCTTTTAGGGAATCTAATAAGAATGGTTAGGAGGTGATATGCCTCGGGTAGAGGAATATTTTGCTAAATATTTTCTCCCTGACATTGCGTCACCCCTGATAGCTCAGACACTTCCCTCCAAATCTCGTACTTCGAATTTGTTAGGGAAAGCATATATGGCGGTGGGTCAAGCCGGTGCATGCCTACACACGATGGGGTTAATACAGGCATACCAGGCTGACCTCTTCAAAGAGGTGGATTATAACTGGGAGGTCTCACTCAACAGTACTACTGAATTTCGTAGAGTGGTTGACTTATCTCTCTGTATTATTAAAGAGACGGCCCGTGCCATTGACCGTTCTATGGCAGCACTAGTCGTCTCAGAAAAACATTTATGGCTAAATCGCTTGGGGATCGGGGAGGAGGACAGGGCCTTCCTTCTCGATGCCCCCCTTTCGCCTTCTGGCCTCTTTGGCGATGCGACAAGAACCGTTGTCGAGAGGCTTCAGAAGGCAGAGTGACAAGCAGATATCCCCAGTTGTCAGTCCAGGTCTCATGGGGTTGCTGCCAGGGGGCAACCTCATGGGACAGCCGCCAGCTCCTCATATTTTTTTTGAGAAGGTTGCCTCTCGTGCCCCCCCATATAAGGCTTGGGGCCAGAGGAAACATTCTTGCACAAGGTCCTCCATACCGAAGACAGGTCTGAGGACTGTCGTTCGGGTTAATATGGTCCTGACCAAGAGGTCTTGTCGTAACACGCGGACCCATATGGGCGTTCCCCCAGGAGGGCGAGTACAAGAGTCTCGCCCCCTTATGCAGCCCTTAGGGAATCGATGTTTGCTTCCCGCCGCCGATGGCGCCTCGGGACACATCGGCTTCCAGCGAACACAAATGACAGTGTCCGCCCGGAGACGTTGCGGCCCTGTCGAGTTCGCCTTCGGTTAGTTCCTGCCAGTTAGCTGCTTCAGGTCACCGAAGCCATTTAAAAATGTATAGCCGGGGCCAGTTTTGAGGGACTGGTCCCGATAATGGCATATCTAGACACCCTGAAGGGTCTTCAAAATACAGCCTAGGGGGTCCTGCTTATAGTGGAACTAATATAAAAAATATTATCTACTAGGGGTGGTTCACATGTTGGCCAGCCCCGAGCAGGGTCGGTTCTTGGAACAGGAAGTCTAGTCCCTCTTAACACAGGAGACCTCAACGTGGGCTCTTCTTTGTTTACGGGAGCCTGGGTTCTACAGCCGGCACTTCATAGTTCCTGTGAAGGGAGGGGGAGTTAGGCCTGGGTTTGGATCTCAAGGTTCTGGATCAACCTCCGAGGGGGTTTAGACTCAAGATACCGAATGTCAGTCAAACCAGCTCCGAGGACTGGTCTGTCGTGATAGATCCACAAGCTCCTTAACTCCTCGTTCCCTTCTAACCCCATCACAGGAAGTTTCCGAGATTCGCTTTTGGGGGGAAAAGCTTATCAATATACGGTTCTTCCTTTCGGCCTAGCCTTATCTCCTCGCACCTTTACTAATGTATGGATGCTGCCCTTTCTCCATTGAGACTTCAGGGGATCCGTATTCTAAATCATATAGATGACTGGCTCGTTCTGGCTCAGTCAGAAGAACTGGCGATTCAACATTGAGATGTTGTTTTGCGTCATTTGAGGTGCTTGGGGTTGACACTCAGTGTGAAGAAAAGTTCCTTAACTCCTCTTCAGAGGACTACGTTCCTGGGAGTAGAGTGGGACTCAGTCACGATGCAGGCACAATTGTCTCCTGTTCGTATAAATACTAATTTAACCACAATAAAGAGTATTAGGTTAGGCCAGGCCATCACTGTCAAACACTTTCAAAGAGTTTTAGGGCCTCATGGCTGCAGCTTCCATCGTAATTCCTTTTGGTCTGCTCCGCATGAGGGCCTTACAGTGGTGGCTCAGGACCACGGGGTTTCTCCGCTGGCAAACCCCTTTCGCATGATCAGAGTTACGCGCAGATGCCTTCGTGCTCTTGTCATGTGGAAGAAACCATGGTTCCTGTCTCAAGGCCCGGCTTCGGGAGCACCATGTCAGAGAAAAACTTTGACTACAGATGCGTCCCGCACGGGTTGGGGTGCGGTTATGGAGGACCGTTACACCCGAGGCACTTGGAAGGACCATCATCTCTCATGGCATATTAATCGCTTGGAGATGTTGGCTGTATCCTTTGCCCTGTGGCACTTCCTTGTAGACCACAGAGGCCATCATGTTCTCATTAGGACTGACAATATGTCGGTGGTCTCTTATATCAACTGCCAAGGAGGCCTGAAGTCACGCCCTCTTTCTAGACTGGCGCATCAGATTCTTCTATGGTCCCAGGATAAATTTCTTTCTGTTAGATCTATTTATATTCCTGGGGTTGATAATGTGAGAGCAGATATCCTGTCGAGGCAGGGGCTGAGGCCCGGGGAATGGCGGCTCCACCCTGAAGTAGTTGAGCTTATATGGAGAGAGTTTGGCCGAGCAAAGGTTGACCTGTTCGCTTCTCATGAGAACACTCATTGCCCGCTCTGGTACTCTCTTTCACATCCAGCTCCTTTAGGCCTGGATGCCATGGTACAGATGTGGCTGAGGTCACGTCTGTACGCTTTTCCCCCGATCGCTCTGCTCCCTGGGGTTCTGGAAAGGGTCAGGAGGTACGGCTTGAGTTTACTCCTTGTAGCTCCGTACTGGCCGAATTCGGTTCTCGGACCCTATAAGTCTCCTGGAGAGTCCTCCCTGGCAAGTCCCTATTAGGAGAAATCTTCTTTCCCAGGCCTATGGTACAATATTTTATCCACGGCCGGAGTTATGGAGACTATGGGTCTAGCCCCTGAGGGGGTCCATCGAGGTGGTTAGGTCATCCATTCTAGAACCCCACTCTACTAGGAACTAAATATTTTTAAGAGGTTAGGTACGGCATTGAACCCAGTTAAATACTGCCCACTGGCTTCAGTACTGGCGTTCCATCCTGTTCTCTAACGGGACCTCCCGTTCATGCTTAGGGCCTCTGTGGCGGCCTTAGTGCCCTCCGCAAGCTTCTAAGGGTGAGCTCGTAGGGAGATTCCCACTAAAAAACTCTATGTTCCTGTAGATTGGAGGATGAATCCTGTCATCTAGCCTATGGGCATCAGGCTGACAGGTTATCCCTGGCACCCGTCATGTCCTGGGGATGAGTTATATGAGAATACATATAAGAATCTTGAGTCTGCTTCCTGTTCGTCCTACTCCCTGGAAGAGCGGTGGCATTGCCCCCTCTTACTCGAGGGCGTGGGAGCCACTCTATCTCATTTCTGCCTCGACACTGAGGTGCCTGTAGGCAATATCATGATTCTCCGGGTATTCATCATATAAGAATCTATTTGAGTCTGCTTCCTGCTCGTCCTGCTCCCTGGAAGAGTGGTGGTGCTGCCCCCTCTTACGTGATGACGTGGCAGCCACTCTACTTTATTTCTGCCTTGACACTGAGGTGCCTGTAGGCAGTATCATGATTCTTCAGGTAATCCATCCTCCATCGCATGTGTCGGATGGTCAAGGTCGTAGCCTGGGAGGCCCCTATGTTAGGCCTCGGGCTGGTAGGAGTTAGATCTATCTAGATATGTATCAAGGGCTAGAAACTATCCCCCTTTTTCAATTAGACAGTTGGTTGTCTACGGAAACCTCTCATAACTGATATACGAGGTGCGCTCTTGCCTTCACCTCTCATCTAATATTTCTTTACTGTCTGGGGTTCCCATCCATGGGGTCCGTTGAGCCACCGGCTCCAGACCTCCCCTTCTTACACCAAATCTTATGACAATCTAGGTTGGATCTGCCTTCTCATTCCTATCGTCCGTGAGTGTGCCAGATGCTTCACACCAGGGCGTATTCTCTCAGTGTGGCGCAGTGGACATTTCGTTCCCCAATGTGTCGATTTCCGACGCAGCGAGAGTTCCCTCGAAAGGGAACGTCTCGGGTTACGACTGTAACCCTCGTTCCCTGAGAAGGGAACGAAACGCTGCGTCCCTCGGCCACACTGCTCGCGCCCTGAAAACGACTTGCTTCGACCAATCAGAAGCTGACGCTGCTTTGTTCCGGTGTCCCTTTATAGCTTCCGCTCTCCGTCACATGCGACGTCATGAGTGACGTGATTAGGCTACGCCAATCGAGATTGAATAGTTGACTTCAGACGCTTCATGCCGAAGGCGTTCCCCAATGTGTCGATTTCCGACGCAGCGTTTCGTTCCCTTCTCAGGGAACGAGGGTTACAGTCGTAACCCGAGACGTTCTCAAACTAAGATCATTCTCCCCTCGTCACCCCCCAAAAACCCAACATAACAGAAACTCTTCTAAATTAGCATAGCAAAACATTAAACTCTTCTAAATCTCACACTTAACATTTATCCTGCACCAAAAACCATTATATAACATTTAATTTTAGCATTTACTCTCCCTTTCGAGTGCCATGGCAAAGCTACAAAAATAGAAATCCCAGCCCAGTTTCAGTTACATTTAAGTTTTTCTAAATTAAAAGAAACAAGTTCATAAAACTCAAAACAATGAAACAATTCAGATACTTAAAGTGTATCAGTTTTGTGAACTCAAAAGAAAAAGAAAGTTCTAAATACTCATGAAAGTTCATTTAATTGAATTTATTTGTTTAATTTAAGTTTACCCTACTCAAACCAATTAATTATTTTGAGCATTAGGGTTAAGTATACGATTTACTAATGGCTAATTAGTCTGATTTTGATCATTTATCTGTGTCGCTGCTGTAGGAGAGGTTGTATAGTCTACTTTTAACTGCACACCTTTTAATTGCTCTGTTATTCTTCACATGACTTGATTGTGGATGATCCTTTTGGATTAAAACTTTTTCAAAAGTTATAGCCTTATACTTTACAGAAGAATCTTAAAAGGACTCCCAAGAAAAAAACAATTATCTTCAAGGATATGTTTGTTCCTAAACTTTTATTTGTGTCTTCATTTTTGTGCGTATAAACTTCACCCAAATGTTGTATAAATTTAAATATAAATTATATCAAGTTAGGTCAACTAATATCAAGTTCTCTGATGCAGATCTCTAAAACACTGAACAGCGTCCTACGGTGCTAATGTTAAGTAAAACTCACAAGCCATCTGTGCCTGTGAAAAAAAAAAATATTCCACTGCTTGTTAACAGGGAAAGAAAATGTGGTTCTTGTCCACTTTCAGTGGGAGTCTGTGCCAGATGGGAGTGGACATGTTTTGTTTTCTTCAGCTGTCACTTTGAGAAATAGCTCCGTGCTATCAATTTTTATTCAGAGAGGATTTGGAGCTGCCACACTGGTGATTTCTCATACAGTTCTTCAGCTGTTCCACCTTCTCGGTTAAGGCTGCAGGCAGGTGCAGACAGGTGTGCAATCTCCAGGGAGTATGGAGGTACATCACTGTGTTTAAACTAATAAACATTTATTATCCATTTATTATCTAGTATTGTGTGTTTAGAGGTGCTAATATGGTAGACTACAGACTTGCACATGGGTGTTAAGTGCTTTCTGAGAAACATAGTTGAAGTTCATGAGAGAAAATGTACAGTATGTATCTGAATGATTTAAAATGTAACCCTTAAATCAATTGAATATTGATTATAACATTCTAGAACCTTGCCACTGTTATATCATCATATAATAGCTATATTAGTACCTATGGGAATAAAGATATTTGATTGACAAAGGTTCTAGTACAAGTTCGTATCTGATGGATTCAGATTAGCGATGTTAGCCACTGATATTTGGTCACACTGGTAGTCAATTCTGGATTGAAAATGTTTAATATTCCCTACAACCAAAATGAATGAAGATAATTAATTGCAAGTTCAATGTCATGTCTTTCTGACATGGAGACCCCCTGCAAAATGCAAAATTCAACATATGCTCACTGGAAAAATTGTGCCCCTAGCTACATTTTTGCAAAATTCCAAAAACACATACTGCACATCCAAATCACTGCAGTTTCCAACTGAAATTAATAAATTGATGGTCCTGAGATTCAGATTGAAGTTGAGGGGTGACCGTGCCTTTTCAATTGCTGGGCCGAAACTGTGTAATAGTCTTCCGGTCTCCCTCAGATTAGTCTCTTCAGAATCTGAATTTGAATCCAAGTTAAAAACTTATATTTTTACCCAGGCTTATAACTGTCGCTAGAGCAGGGGTATTCAATTAAAGTTCCAAAGAGGAGCCAATGCAGGGATGTCTAAGAATTTTTACCAAAAATGTACCAAAAAAAGTAAATATTTCTCCCAACTGCATATGAATATAAAAAGGTTAGATCAGATGTTTTAACAGGCTATTTTTATTCATTTTGCATTTAGACACCTATGTGTAGGCACATAGAAGGCCTTGGGACTGAGAAAACATACAACATATTTTGAATACGGTAAAATGGCACAATTATGTCCCGCAGTCCGGATAGAACTGGTCCGTCTGGTTGGAATAACACTGCCCTAGAGTATAAGGATCCATCACTCATCAGTGTTTTTGATACTCTCCTCCTTCTTGCGCCATTGCGATCAAAACCGTGTATATTTAATTATGTATTTTTAGCAAGTTTTTTTTTTTTACAGCACAGTGGTCAGCTTCTGTTGTATTTATTGTGCTTTAAAAATACATTTTGATTTGATTTGAACACTAGTGGCAGCTAAAACATTTATTCCTTCTCACAAAAATTGTGATTACAGGGGCAGATTATCGGTTAATTAAAGACTTATTTTTACACAGTTCCTCCAATGTTATGACCTCAAAATACTTTTACAATGGTGCAGGATTTATAAACTAATACATTTTGACATTTGCATCACAATAAGCTCAATATACATAGTAAACTTACTCAGTAGCTCACCTAGTACAACAGTGCACTTGTTCTGCAGAGCGCTTGGGTAAGACACTTGTTGAAGCAAGATAAAATTGCATGGTTGCTTCAGCAGATGTGTTTTATCTATCAGTTAGGTTTAGTGTAGGGTTTAGTGTAGGCATTATTATTTTCAAACGCGATAGAGAATTAACTTTTAGTACCACGATGCGTACAACAACCAACGTAATAAAACATTACCATAATATATATAAATAATTTGGATGAACCTGAACAAGCTTTTAGCACCACTCACTAGACATTTCACTTTGAAAATGTTGCAAAATTTCATGTTACAGAAATGTTGCCACAGGCATGTGGTAAGCCTTGGTTGGCAAATTTGAATATCCAATTCTGGCCCGTTGTGATAAATTAATAAACCTCTGATAGATAACCAATATGGCACCCTAATATTTATTAATAATAAGCTATTTTACTTGTTGTACAGTACAACATCAGAGTCTTTGCGTTTGGTTGTAAACACTCAATGCATATTTTTGAAAGGTCTTTTCGTTTGTCTTGTTTTAGTCTTTAAATCAGTCAAAAGGTAAATTTGGTCATGTTCACAACCCCTGTTATACAAAGCTACGGTGCCACACACATCATGTATCCTGTCAAATCAATGACTAGCTATTACTTCAACTCAACTTTGCCAGCCACAGTATACCTCTGTTCAACTGAGAACAAGAGCAAACAAACATCTCTGATGTCCTTCATTTACACTGTGGCCAGGGCCAAAAAAAGACTGCATGGGTCAATTATGTTTGCTAGCAGAAAGGTATATCTTTTCACTCTCCCTCTCATCCCCATCTCCTATTACATGCACTAGCATTGTTTTCTTGTTGAAGAAATGACTATCCATTTGAGACCCAATCACTTTTACAGGGTCAGATGAAGACTTCAGATGTGACCTTATTTACAATACAGTCTTTTTTACAATATATATTTTAGTAGTCTTGGTTCTGGAAGTATCTTCCCTATTAATTTTCTCCAAAGGAATTTCAAAATCCAACATAAAAGAGTTTTAAGTCATGAACAAAACCACCTTCCTCTGATTAATCACACTAGAAAACTTTGTTTTGAAGCAAAAATAAACTTGGAATTAAAAGAAAAAACACATTTTTACTTCCAGAACCCAAAAGTTGTGCTTTGTTGTCTTTTTTGATCTGCTAAAATTTTGCCCATGCCCTCCAATATAAGCACTATAAATAACATAGTAAACCGTGCTGCTCATTTTCATAAAACTGTTTCATTTTTCATTCAATAACATCTCCACTAGCCTTTATGAGGCAGAGTTCATAAAATCATAACGTGTGTGGCACTCGGAGTCGAGATTTAACTCAGTTTATGAGTAAAGTGGCCTATCTATCAACCATTTAGCTCTCGATTAGGTCAAAATATGGAACATCAATTTTGAAAATATGTGTATATACAGATATATTAGAGGTTTGCCAAAAAAGCCACACTAAGGCTGCTATAAAAGAATAATCTCAAGGAATGTTTTTTCATGACTGTTGTTGCCAAGAAAATGTCTGCACTTAGATTTGAATTTGAATCCAGTTATTCAACTGTCCTGCTTGAGTGACAGTCGGATAGTCAATGAGAAACATGTGAATCATATTTTAGAAATACATTTCCAACATCCACAATATTAATTTGATAAAAATATGTTATCTGTGTCTACCTTCTTTACACAACTTTTTTTTTTTCATTTGTCATTATTTGTATGCAGTTCTGCATTGTTGTTTTTGATGTCACAGTAATATCTCTCCAGGTGGAGGGAAAGGTCATAAGCAGTGAAGCCTGTGGTGCCGCTGAAGGCTAGTGTAAATCACAGACTCTTTGTAATGCATCTGCATTCTCAGGTTTGAAGAAGAGAGGGAAAGAGACAGGCAGAATCAGAGAGAAACAGCAGCAATATGAGCAGAAAGGTCCCGAGGAGACATGAGATTATTATTAAGTCTTCTGTCCAGATCATGTCAACACTTTCAAGCATAAATTTGCAAAGTGTTATGAAGTGTCATTTTCTTTATTAAATATTCTTATTCCTCATAACAGAGGCAATAAAAATACTGCTGACACCCAATTTTAGTTTTTGTTTCAGTAGGAATCCTAAGAGAAAGATTGTATCTTCTTTACAAAGTTTTATCTCTATGGTTTAATTTAAGGACCATTGAGGTTTTAATGTGGCATTTGTTGGCATTGTATGAAATTCTATCAAAATAAAACATGCTCTTGACAAAGGTGCAACAATAAAACTGCTATCGAAATGACCTCAAGCTAAGCCACTGAATCAATATTGAAGCAAAGGGAAGTCAGTAAAGAAATCAATAGTTCTCTATGGGGAGAAATATGTTTGTTAGATCCACCAGTGCATGGATGATAGTAGACTTGTGGCACCCTCAACATGTGACAAGTACAGAGCTGAAACCATGCTAATAAACACGATGAGTTAAAAAAGTCAAAAGTGTCATCCTGAAGGAAAATGGTTACAGTGAAGATGCTAAAGTCTCTTTAGAAGTAATTAGCTACAGCATGTGGTTTTAGTGATTTAATTGTACCAGATAAATACTTGTTCTCTAATTAATTAAATCACATAACCTGGTAATTATAGAATTTAAAATGTATTGCCTCATTAATTAGCTTTAATTGATTGCTGTTTGGTAACTTGTAGTGTAACTTTTTAAAAAGGTTGCAAAAAGCTATTCATCTACATAAAAAAAATCCCCAGACAGTTGTTTATTTCTTATTATTACTTCAGTTGTATCACACACTTCACTTTGATCCTCCATTTGTTCTTACAGAATTAAATAAATGAGTTTAACTCCCTGTCTATTGTCATAAATCTGAATTTAAAGTAGATGAGCCCCACCTTAGAGCTCTCCACTGTCATCTTATTCCACCATGCACTCCATTTCCGTTTCATTTCCCATCATTTATTCATTCATTTTATTTTTGAGAATAAGGTACTTGAAGAAGTGTCATCAATACAGAGATTTTTATCTCTTTCTTGAAACATGGCAGGCTGTCAGGAGCTTTATGAATGTTGCAGTATCTAAACGCCTAGACGTTGATGAAATGGCTGTATGGCTCAGTCATTGATCCCCAGTCGTTGTAACTTGCTTTAGATTAATGACACTATAGCCATGGGAGGACCCCATCTGCATGCCATTTCCATCTTGATGGGACTGCGGCATGACGCTGCATTACTACCTGCACGTGAGCTTGTAGGCAGCATCTTTTACTCGACGGATGACGGCAGCGATGCATCAAATGTGCTGGAAATGACTGGAAAGGTTCAAAACAAGTGCTCTATTCAAAAGCTTTTACTGGGGTAATCTTTGGTAAAGTTAATTAAAAGTTTACAGATACTCATGATGAGAAACTAATGGAATGAAAGAATAAACCATAGGATTATGCTTTTCTTTTGAATGGAATTACATGCAAGAGCATTAATCCATAAGAGCATTATACCACCTCAACAAAATTTAGCAGAGCTGATAATTAATTCAACATAGTTAAAGATTAGTTTTATAACTGAGCAATATTGTAAAAATTGTGTATGTGTTTGCATGAAGAATAAAAAAATAAATAAGATGAAAGAAGAACTAGATTTTTGGGATGTTGGTAGGAAAGACATGAGAACCAGCTGATGAAAGGGGGGATTTCAGGTGGTTCATAAAGGCTATGCAGTCTTATATTAATTGTTTTCATTCTTCAGATTGCTGGCCACGCCACTTTGCAGAAGATGTTTCCAACAATTATTTCACAGTCTGAACCTCAAGGCTCACATTGGCATTGTTATCCTGAGGGGCTCAGCATTTTAATGACACACCCTTCAGCCCCCAAAGGGCCTCTGCGAAATGCTTAAGGCTGAGGAGATTGAATGGAAGAGGGCAGGATCTACTTAGACCCAAGACACAATAGATCTCAGAAACCATAAGTTCAGTTATTACGACTTGAGGAGAAATTTGAACATTGGGAAGGTCAACCGAATAATATGCAACAGAATTTTTCACCTGTGTCCCTTTGAAAAGATTGAAAAGCACTTCTATTATACACCTATATCCTATTTTGAGCCCTTTCAATCTTATTACTTTTTCCAAAGATCTGAAATAGTGTTGTGGCAGCTCCTTGTAAAATATAACACTGAAGACAGAAAAGAAAGAATGAAATAGATGAAAGATAAGATAGGAGTCTATGACTGAAATCATGCATACGTTAACATTTCTTGAACAAGAGTAATATAGTAGAGTAGAGCATGAAGGAGTCGCTAAAACAGGGGCCGCTTGGTTTGCGGAAAATGTCAGAAAAAATATTCATTAGTCAAAAATCCTGAGATTATTCACAATTATTAAATTCCATTGATAGTTCAGAATTGAATTGAACTACTGTTCAAAAAGTTTTTTATTATCAATGTTGAAAACCATTGTGCTGCTTAATATTTTTGTGGAAACCGTCATTCCCTATCAGTCAGTCACGTTCGACGTTATGTTGACAGACTGACATAGTGGGATCTCACTTGGGAGCCCAATCACCTTGAAGTGGTCACAAAATAAGCCAATGGACATTGGCGAGTGAGATTTGCATGGCAAGCCACTCCCCCGGATATACTGGTATATAAGCTTGCATGCAACTCAACTCACAGTACAAAGGTCCTCCCCTTTGGCCTGTCCCCGTCACCCCAAGTTCTTCACAAAAGTCACAGAGGCTGCCCTTGCCCCGCTAAGGGAAGTGGGCGTTCACATTCTCAACTTTCTAGATCACTCTCGAGATTTGTTGTGCAAACACAGGTACCTGGAGCTCAGGCACCTCAGCCATCTGGGGCTTCAGGTCAACTGGGAAAAGAGCAAACTATCCCCTGTGCAGAGTGTCTTTTTTCCCTGTATGGAGTTGGACTCTGTCAACATGAAGGCAAATATCACGAATGAGCGCACATTAACTCGTGTAACACAGTAACAAGTATACTTGTTACTGTGTTACACGAGTTAATGTGCGCTCATTCGTTATAACTTGTGGTTACACTGGACAAGATATGTGCCCAAACTTCCCACCACTCCTTTCCGGGACCAGGTGGTGAACTTGCAAGCGCTGCCCCTGGAAGAGGCAGAACCAGCCCTCACAGAGCTGCCAGCTGGACGACACCTAATAACATCGCGAGATTCTACAATCTCTGGGTTTCTTCCCATGTGCTATATTGCTATCCAGGTGAGTTCCCCAAGGATGTAGTTTCCTCCAAGCATCCTTCGGCAGTCAGACATCGAGGAGGCGTCCGACGAAAGGCCCAGTGCTCGATATGCATGCCCAGTCGGTCAGCTCCTGTACTGGGCTAGATGCCCCATATGTTGTGATTCCCCCCTGGTAATCTCATCTGTGTTTTCTTGCGCGGTACAGTTTCCCTGTCAGTAAACTTGTGTCTTTCCCGGCAGATTCCACTCTGCCCTGTCTCTGCATTGGTAATGACTCCATCCGTATCTAGGCAAGACCTACCGCAGAGATCTTTCATATATAGCACTTGCCATGCAAATCTCACTCGCCAATGTCCATTGGCTTGTTTTGCTACCACTTGAAAGTGATTGGGCTCCCAAGTGAGTCAGTCACAATGTCAGTCTGTCTACGTTTTTTTAAGGATTCTTTGAGAATTTTATTGAATACAGCATTCATTTAAAATAGAAATCTTTTGTAACATTATAAATGTCTTTACTGTCACTTTTGATACATTTAATGCATACATTTAAAATAAAATTAAATCTTTTTAAAAAAACTACTTTCTCCTGACCTTTGTCACTGCAATATTCTCTGTTATTGTTTCTAAACTTGTAACAAGTGCTATATAAATAAATTTGAATTGAATTGAAAATACTTTTCGAAAATCTTAGGTTTATACACCAATAGTGCTAAATAAAATACAAAATAAATATATACAACAATACAAAAGCCAATTAAATTAATTTTGTTTATGTAATGTTCCACTTAATTTTTCTCACACAGTATAAACTTTATAAATGACTTCTTTTTTCATATTTGGAGGTCCTTGGCATCAAGTTTGAAAACCTGAATAGAGTGCACTCATATATATGTTTGTAGACCTACAATTAGAATGTACCACTAAATCATTAATCTGTTAGTCTCAGCAATTACATGGGCACTTATTTCAATTAAACAAAGCTGGATCAGTTGTCACAGTAGTTACTCTCACATTTTTGTTTCTGAAAGGTTCTGTTTAAAATCAACCATGACTTAGATAATTATAGAAGACTATAGAGTCCATGATGCACAAATGGGCTCACAGCACAATTCTGACACAATGAAATCAATAAATCAAAGTAAGAAGAAAGCTGTGAACGTTTCTGTAATCAGGGGTGCTAGCCACTGCTAATGAAGTGTGTTGAAGCCTGTGTGCAGTATGAAAATGAAAGGCATGATATTCATGGCAACTCTTTGCTAATTTGCATGTAAATAGCAGCGGGTGTTTGGCCTGCACCTACCATTGGCATGTGGTTAGCAGCTCTATGCATTTTCCCATCTGTCCTGTGTCAATACACTTGATGCGCACATGCACCCACGTGCACACACAAATCAATACACTCTCTACTCTGCTATATGCTTTCAAGCATACTAAGCTATGATTAAATTCAAACATACCATTGCTCGCAGGGCTGTTCAATGATTCATGCATATGCTACAAATGGTTAAATAGATAAATTGCCTCTGAAAACAAGACAAACATGCATGCACTATGATTTGCCACATGCAATTTGTAATGAATGTGCTGGTGAATAATATGCTGACACTCTCAGCAGGTTCCTGAATGTCGGGCACAGCAGGAGCCTGACAGTCTCAGACAATGAGACTTCCTTCTGTGTGATACTCAAGCTACCATATATATCTCCCCTCATATCCTATCCAAATAAAGCAGCCAACGTCTTATTCCCACTACATCATCTGCTTCAATAGGAAACAGGATATAGTCCTCTCAGCACAGTGGAAATTAGTCTAATCTATTCCTCCCACCCTCCATGTGGATCTATCTTTATAAATTAGACCTCATCATCATTCTGACTTTTACGTTTTCCTTTCTTCCATTCCTTCTTTCTACACACATGCACAAACAAAATGGAAACACATTAACAATGCATGATTCAATATTTTCACTGTCTGGTTTCAGCCTTGGCACGTAACTTTCAACAGTTCGGCTAGAAACAAAGTTGGGTTTACAAGGTTCACAAGAAGTGCATTTTCCAAAGTTTTCCAGTTTAGTGTAATTAGATCTTTGAGTTTGGTTTGAAGAGCTTAGTGGTAGGTAGGGATGCACTGATGTATCGGCCAATAATTGATATTGAATGATAAAAAATAATTATATTTTATTATTTATTATTATTTATTCTATTTATTCTTGTTTTCTTGATTTACCATGAGTAACATCAGTTCTACCAGAAAGACTCGGGAAAATAATATTGGAACAATAAACCATTTATTAGCAGCCCAGCAAGCAATATATGCAATAGAGTTCTTTGGCGTAGGCCCCGTCCGTAACTCGCGATCCGAGGGTACGGATTCTGCATTTCCTGCCTGAAGATGAAGGCAGGGGCGCAGCCGACCCCCCGTGAGGTATAGGAAGGGACCATCCTGGTGGTGGTGGGGAGGATGGATGGAAGGAACCAACTTGGTGGTGGGGAGGGTGGAGGTGAATGTAAGCGTCAGCATCTGCGAACTCAGACATGTGTAAGTACCCATCTTTTATACTACAATGTTAGATGCAATTGGATAGATGAGAAGGTAATGAATGACGTAACAATTGAGTCTTCCCGGCAGAACTTGCGCTAAAGCTTTCATTTCAAGCGGCAATCGGGAGCTTAAAGCTTTTCTTTCACTTTAATACAAGTCATAGCACAAAAAAACATGTATGAACATCAAAAGATGTTAAAAGTTACAGTACAACTTACTGAAATGTATAATGTCGCATGTAATTGCTCAATCAGTGTTTCAACCACCGAAAGACACGGAAAGACGTGCTGGTGCCCGTGCCAGTGTGTCCGTGTCACTGCCTGTGCCAGTGTCTGTGCCGGCGTCCGTGCCAGTGTCCATGCCGGTGTGTCCGTGCCGGTGTCCATGCCGGTGTGTCCGTGCCGGTGTGTCCGTGTCCGTGCCAGTGTCCATGCCGGTATGTCCGTGCCGGTATGTCCGTGCCGGTATGTCCGTGCCGGTGTCCATGCCGGTGTGTCCGTGCCGGTGTGTCCGTGTCCGTGCCGGTGTCCGTGCCGGTGTCCGTAGCGGTGTGTCCGTGTCCGTGCCGGTGTCCATGCCGGTGTGTCCATGCCGATGTCCGTCTACGTGCTGGTGTTCGTGCCGGTCTATCCGTGTGTGTCAGTTTGCATGCCCGTGTGTCCATGTGGATCTTTCTTTTATAAATTAGACCTCATCATCATTCTGACTGTTACGTTTTCCTTTCTTCCATTCTTTCTTATCACACACATAAACAAACAAAATGGAAACACATTAACATTGCATGATCCAATATTTTCACTGTCTGGTTTCAGCCTTGGCACGTAACTTTCATCAGTTCGCCTAGAAACAAACTTGGGTATACAAGGTTCGCAAGAAGTGCATTTGCCAAAGTTTTCCAGGTTAGTGTAATCAGATCTTTGAGTTTGGTTTGAAGTAGTTTGGTTTGGTTACACTCACAGAATATTGCAATTCACAAAAGATAATTATTTGCATGTACTTTAAAGCCTTGCCGGTTAAACATTTCATTTGCGTGCTGATGCACTGTTCTAACATGCGCTTTTTGGAGCGCATACACCCAAAGTGCACATGCACTTAAACAGCACCTAGTTACTGGACTAAGTTATCTTTCGAGTCTTTTTGGGTTAGTATCTGTCAAATACACACAAGGTTTACATAAACACAGGTGGTTATGTCTAAAGTGAAAGCAAACATTTGAGAGAAAATCGGGTGCGTGTATATTAGATGTGTGCTGGTGTTTTTTAGTTTTTTGTTTTGAGAAAGCATACAGAATATTTTGCAATAAAAGAAAGAACTTATTTGACTACTATTGCCCCTCTAACCTCCCCCTTTTCTCACCCACCCCAACGTGCCGGTCTTAAAGCGACAGTAGCCTAATAGTAAACATGCTGCCACTTGTCCTTAAAGGGATAGTTCACACACAAATTCAAATTCTGTCCTTATTTACTCACTCTAATGTTGTTCCAAACCTGTATTAATTACTTTCTTGTGGTGAACACAAAAAGATATTTTGAAGAATGTGGATAACCAAACAGTTGCTGGTCCCCATTGACTTCCATAGTAGGAGAATATATACTATGGAAGTCACTGGGGACAGCCACATTCTTCAAAATAACTTTTATTTTCAACAGAAAAAAGAAACTTATTTGCAACAACTTGAGAGAGTAAATTATGACATTTTTCGTTTTGGGGGGAACTATCCCTTTAATGTTAATAAAAAAAATAATAAAAAAAGAGAAAATCACTCACTGCTCTGAGGTTTTAATAGTAGCTTTAATAAGTATCAATGTATAATTTATACAGTGAAGTCTATGTAGTGTTTTATTTTTTTATTTTTATACTTTCTTGAATGCTACTGTTAAATACACCTACTGTTGCTGAAAAAATATAGCACTGTTTATTTCATTTGTATATTATATGTTGTGTATATGTAATGTGTATCTTTGATCTTATCTTTTAATAACAAAGAAAATAATGACAAAGATTTTTGTCTTTGCCACTTTGGCCTAAATGTCTGCCATTCTTGTTTATTTTATATTTTGTTCCCTTGTAAGGCTTTATTTTTAACATATAGGGACATTAGTTTGGCAGTAATGCTCAGTCACTTGCAAAATAGTAACCAACATGAAAAAGAATCGTGATAAAATCGTGATTTTCTTGAAAAAAATTGTGATATGATATCTTTGCCATATCGCCCACCCCTACTTTAGCATACTCGCTTTTTAGCTACTAAGAGACAGTTAAAGAGCAAAAGAGCATGTGACGGGGAAGTAGACAGGGTAATAGAGATAAGGACACTCTCGCAGTCGGAGCTTTGATTCATTCTCACAGAAGGAGCTTTAAGCTTTTATTCCTGCTACAACTCCTGCCACACTCTTTACAGAAGTAGCTGCACTCAGCAGCTTTCGTCTGTCCAAAAATGAAACAAGGAATACAGTTTCTTGAGCAATTCATGGTGACAGTTACACAGATTTAAGCTGGTGGTCTTTGACCACTGTATACCCGAACAGTGAAGTTAACCAAATTAAATGTTTATTTCACTCAAATATTACTGAAAGTCCATTGTACTTCATATATTTTAGAAGATCATGTATACAGCATATTGCGTACATGCAAATGCATAGTGATAGTCTCTTTTCTAAAAACTAAAATACAGTCAACATTTCAGTTAAATTGCAATTAACATGTTTGTGTAGTACGAAAATCTAAATGTTGAGCTCTGCAAACTTAAACTTAGTGTTAAAAGTGTAAGCCTATAAATGTAGTAAAGTAAAAGAAAATCAGAGTTGATTCAATATGGTATTTGGCTGAAACAATCATATGAGAAAGTATTCAGTATTTTATATGCATTAAAATTCACATCATGTTAAATATGATAATTAATATGTCTAGGTTTTAATTAAGATATCATCATTAAACCTGTATATCATGAAAAATCAATATTATTACTTAAAAACAACAGTATCCATTCTTTTTTCTATACTGTATATCATAAATAAAAAAAATCTCATCAAAAAATACATCAGTATACACTATTTATATAATTCTTCTTCCTGGCTGTTAGTCAACAGAAGTGGCAAATGCCCTTGACTTGCATCGCTTATTTTTCGATGTACATCTGAGAAATGCAAAATTAGAATTGATCAGAACAATGAAGGGGAAGCAATTAGAGAACTGTCTTGAGTCATTTGAATATAAATGAAATACACAATCAATGAGTAGTAATTGCAATATACTTTTTCTGGCTGAGTCAGACATGCAATGTTGCAGACTGCTATTAGTACATTTTCAAAGCTACTAAGACTCTCCAGTCAAATGCTGTCAGCTTTAAATGCTTTTTTTTCACATTCAACTTAAAGGAGAACTCCGGCGCAAAATGAACCTTTGGTCTAATTACACATTGTTACCTAGTCAACCGTTATCTGAGATTTGTTTTCATGATTATCGAATGTAAATAGTTTTATCTCTAAAAACAGTTTAGCCTATAAAGCTAGTATAACGGTAGTATATTGGGCATAGATCAATGACAAATAAAAATCGCTTGTTAATACCACTAACAAGGCTCAAAATAGCCCCACACTACCACGGTAGCATAATGAGGCTCCCTACCTTCAAACCGAAGCATTGAGAACTTTGTCAGTGTCCAGACAGTTTAATAAGAAGATATTTTAAACATACAGTCAACTTCGTGTATACAGGCAGAAGCCATCTTTGAAATACAGCCTTTACCAGTCGATCTACGAACGCCGATCCAAGCCTGCTGTTCGCGCTCACCTTATCATTCTCACCAGCGCACTTGGATCGGCGTTCGTAAATCGACTGGTAAAGGCTGTATTTCAAAGATGGCTTCTGCCTGTGTACACGAAGTTGACTGTATGTTTAAAATATCTTCTTATTAAACTGTCTGTACACTTACAAAGTTCTCAATGCTTCGGTTTGAAGGTAGGGACCCTCATTATGCTACCGTGTTAGTGTGGGTCTATTTTCAGCCTTGTTAGTGGTATTAACAAGCGATTTTTATTTGTCATTACACTATGCCCAATATACTAGCGTTATACTAGCTTTATAGGCTAAACTGTTTTTAGAGATAAAACTATTTACATTCGATAATCATGAAAACAAATCTCAGATAACGGTTGACTAGGTAACAATGTGTAATTAGACCAAAGGTTCATTTTGCGCCGGAGTTCTCCTTTAAATGTGGGTTTTTTTTCACATGGTCTGACTGCTTATATTAATATATTCCTTTATATGAATGTGTTAACACATTGCAACACATCCACTTCAGACTAATTCCAATTTAAAACAGTCTGCTTAAGAATTAAGCATTAAGGACAAAATCAAAAACGAGAATCAAGAACAGCATTTTCTATATGCATTATTGTCTAATTTCAACCAAGATTCCAGGAATCTGTTGCTAGAAGAAGAAAAAAAATTATAAATGACAATACAACAGTTTTAGAGATTTTTGATATTTGCATAATGATACTATTGAATTTGTGACTTACAGAGCTTTATAAACTTTGCAAGAACTAACTTTCCCATATGAGATCCTCTTAGTGTCACAATTTTCTCAGCTGTGCTCTGGTGAAAACCAATGGGTTGGCTGAGAAGATAAGAAAACAAGTGTGCAATCTCTAACTCCTCCAGCAATGGTCTTTAAATTGTTCTTAAGCGGAATCGGGTTATTTTGCTTCTTCCACTTGTTCAGCCAACCCAGACCAATCCTCCAGTTTAATTTTTGGAGTCTATATTGACGTTTTCTTGTAGATGGCATGAGCTAATTTCATGCTTCAATTGTTTCTTCTTCATAAGATCTGCCTTGAAGCGGTAATAACAAGGAATATATCAGAAACACATTATTTTATGTTTAAAAAGTACCAAGTAGCCATAGATTGTTTAAGGTCAGGAAATGTTACCAATAACAATAATAGACCTCAACTTTTAGTATTCCTTCTCATATTTATAAATAAATCTGTCGACCATGTCAACATTCAACAAATAAACAGAAAACACACCAAAACTGTTTAATATCTGCAGACAGAAATAAAAAGTTTTCAAAGAAATGACAAAAAATATGGGGGAAAAATTACTTCTCAACAATGTTTATCAGTCATTAACACACGGTTTTATAATTGACTTAATTTCTTGTGAGACATAAACAGATTTTGTGTGTCCATTGAAGCATATAAAGAAACAGCTGAAGACGCATCTTTTTCGGCAGCACTTGATCCAGTAACACTAACACTTTCTCTTCTCTTCTATTCTATTTTTTTATTTAAACAAAAAAAGAATTCCATGGACTGCGTTGGATGAAACTGAGAGGGGTCATAGCACTTGCATATTGTTGTCCTACTGTTAGTTTAACTGCTTCTACTATTCTCATTTGTAAGTCGCTTTGGATAAAAGCGTCTGCTAAATGAATAAATATATAAAGTCAGATATTTGCTTCATTCCACCTGCCACAAAAGGATCAGTAAGATTTCAGACACTGAACACATATGTGCAATTTCCAAGGAAAATAAGTAAGTAGGTGGACAGAATCTGCTAAATATGTTCTTATTATGAATTCTGTGCTTTTTGACATTGGTTTAAGGCTACTATTCTCGGATCAGGTGAATTAAATAATTAATCATAAGGTATCTATTGAAGCCAAAAGAAAAGGGGACTCACATGACACAAAAATTAATTTATAAAATGTATTAAAATTAATAATAACGTTAAAGCTAAACCTCAGCTCGAGACCTGGCTTCAATGTTATGCAGGCAAATCAGTACAAGAGAAAACTGTTCTCTCAAAAATCATCCACCCACAACAAACAATCGTTGTGTACCCACAACATGGCGCGTATACTGTATCCATCCAAAGTGGTTGTTAATTAATGGAGAGCAACTCCTGTGGAACAAGGACATTAAAACTAAAGCTAATATTGGGCTATCTATAATTAGCAGAGATAAGTCAGTGAGAGGCAAAGTCATTTGTCTTATTATACATCACAGAACCCCATTAGCTCAGCCACATCAAACAATGGCTGTGCTGGTGTCACCTGTTCTGTGAGAGACAAGCTCTTGTCAGAGTTTGGAAGCCTGTTTCCTCATCCTACCCCAATATATAATAATAATAATAATAATAACTTTACTTATTATAAAAAGCTTTAAATATATAGTCTAAGTGACTACTCAACAGAATTTACTACCGTGGACTCTAAGGGCCTGATTTAGAAACACAAAAACACATGCAAACTCGCACATTTCAGATTAACAAAACAACAAATCTCTTAATTATTGAATTTGGGGCTTATACCACCAGAAAATAATAACATAAAGGGTGTGCCAATGGAAATTGTTTCGGTTGCTCCCATAACACGATTTATCAAGCATGAAAGTCATTTCAGAAACAGTAACTGTGTCTGCAAATGAAAACAACTGAAAGACAAGAATCAATCTGATTAGTGTTGTACACTATATGGCTACTGTCACAGAGAATACAAAGATGTATCAATGCTACTGGACTGCTGACATGCAATAATGACGTGAAATGATGAGAATCATCACAATAATGATGAAAAGATTTCTCATGAGCTTATGGTAAGATGTTGCTCTATTTAATTGGGGAATATTTTATTTTAAAAAGAAGAGGAAAAAGAGAAGAAAGAAGACTACTGTGGCGAAGGACGGCCGAGGGGCGTGAGAGAACGGCGCGAGGCCGGTGGTGCGATTGCTAATGAGCAACACCTGGGTAGCACACCGGTCTCGCATATCTCACGGAGGAGCGGAAGCATAAAGGAGGAGCGACGACGTTGATGGTTGAGAGAGGAACAGGCCTGCTTTTGTTTGTATTTTGTTATATTTTATTTTGGTAGCCAGCAGTCGTCCGTGAGGGACTGCTGGCAGGTATTTTGTTTGTTTATTTCATTTAAATAAAGTTTTATTTGATTGTTCTCCGGTTCCCACCTCCTTCTTCCCTGAACATTGCTACAACTACAATTAATACATGTGATATTCTTGTCCTGAAATGGGTTAAGTGTCATACCTGAGTATTTCTTTGGTACATTTGGTATTACGAATAATGTACATGCCAGAAGCGCAAACGTAATTTGGACAAGCAAATTATTACTTTGTATTTGTTGGGATGTTAATAAATCAGGGGCCCAAAACTACTCTACACTCTTAGAAGAAAAGAAAAAAAACGTTAAATGGGGTTCTATTCTACTCTATTTTAAAGGACCCTTTATGCCAAAAAGGTTCTGTATAAGGAGAAATGTCTTAAATTATTGCATAATACTTGTTTAATGGGTTATTTAGTTTTTTTTCTACTGATACAGTGTTAACAAGCCGTTTAATTCATACAATTCAATTAAAATGTAAAGTGAATTAAAACAAAATTAATTCAAACTAAATCCATAAAATGATCCCATGATGGGAACCCCCTAAAAGGTTATAAGAGAACCTGTTAGAACCCGTTAAGGTTATATACAGAACCTTTTGTTCTAGCACAATTTTTTTTTTTTTAGACATTGTATTGGTTCCAGATCAGTTTAGGTGCAATGCCCAATGAGATGCAATGTGTTTTTATGCAAAGGAAAACTAAAAATTGTCTTTCTAAATGATCAACTTTAAAATGATTCTGAACACGAGACAAAAAATTGAAAAGATCTTCTTCTTGTCATTGTTCTTCATTCAGAATGATGTCTCATTCTTACCAGAAGTAACCGAACACAGTTAAGAGACTGAGTGGGATGATTCCGAGTTCAAACAATCAAACCGGCTATTTGAGAAAGAGTATGAAAAATGAAGGACATGGATTTGCCTTGATGTTTCAAAGAACACACTGAACGCTGAGGATGAAGCACGAACTAAAGCTTTTCATCATAATCACAGGGTGACACTTACTGTAGTGAAGCACCTGGAAGGATCATAGTCTCTATACTTCATTTGGCTGTACAGTTTTCGACCATGAAATCCACATCCTGTGGGCAACATCTCACCTTGAGGGAATCAAAGGATTTATGGATGGAACCTTGAGGACCAAAGACACAAGACACGTTCATCAAACTCCTTTAAAGTTGCATTCAGACGAGATTTAAAAGTCCTCTCTTCTGAGTGAATGCCTGAGTGCTCTGTGGTTTCTGTTATACTTATTACTATGACAATTGTGAATAAATGAAAATCTAAATAATATTTCTATTTATCCTCCAGCAAACTGGTACTGAATGGATGTCAAAAAAAAAAAAAGAGTTATTTGTATTTACTAAACCAATTAAAATAGTTATGATACATATTATAGGATTTTCTTACCCGATATTTATCATTTCCGCTACTGTACTTGAAAGGTAGTACATACTAAAAATGCAGGTAACAAAATTGATATCTGCAAGTATGAAAAAGAAAGTATCGGTACTCATATTCAATCTTTAAAAAATGGTATTGTAAATACTGAGAAAAAAAAACAATATTGAAATTCTGGCTGATACCAAAAAGCTGTTGATTGTTTATGTTATTGCTGATAAATGGTAAATATGAAAAATACAGTTTTGTCTGTATTAAATAAATAATTTTAACACAAAAAACTAAAATCAATAATATGATGCTTAAGTGAATGTAGGCATCACAATACTATAATGTACATTATGAATTTTGGATAACTGTTAATTTGGAGATTAATTATCAAACGCAAATCTAATACTTCCCTACTATAGTATACAAAAAACAGTACGCCAAAATATGTCCAAATACATAGTATTCGGAAAACAGTTGGCGAAGTGTCGCCAGATTACTTGCTACTGATTCTGAAGTGTGCATTCAATGGATACTTTACCATCCCATGAGGCCCCGGGAAGGGATTTGTAAATGGAAGGTAAGTAACGCAACTGAATCTGGTAGGTCACATGATGGCAGATGTAGTATGTCCGAATTACTAACCAATATTAATACTGTAAAGAGCACACTTTCTTAACGGTTGCGAAGTAAATTAAAATGTTGTACCTATTAGTATGCGATTTTGGACGCAGCAAGTGAGAAAGTTTAATATTCTGAGAAAGTTGCTATATAAATAGGAATGTGCTCTTCTAAAAAAGGTGGAAATTGGTGTACACACTTAACTATTCAATATTGTCAAAAACCAATAAATAAAATAAAATGAAAATTATACACTGTATCAACCAAAAAACGATATGCTCAAACCACTAACATGGCACCTTGAATGTATGCTTGTGTGTGACTCTGACTCATTGCATCTTTTGCTTACCACTGCTCAGAGGAAGGCCATCCTTCAGGCCAGACGCAGAAGCACGTTAGAGCGGAGCCATCAATTGACCGATTTCCTGACAGTGAAACTCATCTAAAATCCTAAGTGCCTTCCCCATTCTCCTTTTCCTGAATCACAGGATCAGCCATAGGATAACAGCAAAGAGAGACACAATGCACAGCGAGTGACAGGAATACAGAGCAGACTGAACGCGTAGAGACACGGAGGAGGAAACATCAAAGCTTTTAAGCGAGAACTCGTTCCAGTTTTTGCCTTTTATTTTCAGGGCTGATTAATTTCTCATACTTCTGATTAAAACAGGTCCTTCCTGGAATGCAATCACCAGACAAAATCCATTGATCAAAGGCTCGTTTACAATCGCTGCTACAATCATTTACGACAGAGAAATAGGAGATGGAAGTGCCATCTGAGAAGTGCCAAGGGTAGTGGAGCGGCTGCATGTGAAATTTACTGAAAATAATCGAACGGCTCTGACCTATTGAATCCTCAAACATTTTCTCTACACATTGAAGTCACAACTAGGAAAAGTTATGCAGTGTAATCATGTAGCTTGTTTTACTTTCATGATTTGTAGCTGAAGCTCATAGGAGACTGAGAGAAATTCAGTACCTGTATTCAGACATTCTTATTTTAGATGAGACTACTACAACGCAAAGGCAGCTGTTTTATATATCTTTAATACCTAAATTGTAAAAAGTGTAATATTTTCCCAAGTGCACTTACGCATGTCAGCAAAGAGAGACCCTGTCCACGATGTGACACAAGAGAAATGAAAGTTGTGTTAAAGTTACCATATGAGCTGACTATTTTACAACGTTGTTATGGACTGTCCCGAACTGCTCTGAGACATGAAGGTTGAGGATCCAAATGCAGTATTTATTTAAAGGGTTATCCACAATCAAAATCAAAATCCAGGCAAGGGTCATACACAAACAAACAATCACAACAAGGCAGGGAACACGGGCAAAAGAGTAATCCACGGAACAGGCAGGAAATCCAAAAACCAAGAGACATGAAACCAGGGAGAATGCTCGGAATTGCAGTGTAACACTAAACAAGACTTTGCAAATAATTAATGAGAAAACTAGGCATATATGGGGTGAGCTAAACAAGATAATGAGACACAGGTGAATGTGATAATGGATGAAGAGTCCGGGCACTGAGTTATGGGAGATGTAGTTTGTGAGGGAATGACAATAGTCTGATGTGGAGTGCCCTCTGGTGGCTCTCAAGAGCACTCCAGCTGGTGACCGTTACATGGACAATGGGGAATATAACGAAATAGCCCACTTTTTCAGTGGCCTTGGTGCAGGAAGTATTTTTCCCATTTAAAAGTTATAAGCCATGAACCAAACCAACCAGCTACAAGGTGAATATATTAGAAACTTTGATTTAAAGCAAAAAAATATTTGAAAACTGGACAAAAAGACAAAGGTACAAGACTGTGTACTTAACGGCTTTAATGTGGGAAAGAACTATAACCCCACAAAGCACTGCAAATTACATAATCAAATAAAAAACAATGGAAAATATGCAACTCCCACTTCATGGGAGTGACAGTGGGCAGACATTAAAAATATATTTTGGCGTGAGTTGCTTGTCACGATTCTCTGATTAGTGGAGATTCTTTGGTTGCAGAATCATGGGTAATGTAGTTTTCCACCAGGAATTCCACTTTTAAACAAAATTATTTTGAAATAAAATTGAAATAACAGGCTTACGTGTATAGCTTCAATAAAAGCATATACCATCATCGATTTACAACCTCATAGCTCATACACTGAACAAAATTATGAACGCAACACTTTTGTTTTTGCCCCCATTTTTCATGAGCTGAACTCAAAGATCTAAGACGTTTTCTAAGTACACAAATGGCCTATTTCTCTCAAATATTGTTCACAAATCTGTCTAAATCTGTGTTAGTGTTAGCCTTTTATTGTGGCCAGCCTAAGGCACACCTGTGCAATAATCATGCTGTCTAATCAGCATCTTGATATAACACAACTGTGAGGTGGATGGATTATCTCGGCAAAGGAGAAGTGCTCACTAACACAGATTTAGAGAGATTTGTGGACAATATTTGAGAGAAATCGGCCTTTTGTGTACATAGAAAAAGTCTTAGATCTTTGAGTTCAGCTCATGAAAAATGGGGGCAAAAACAAAAGTGTTGCGTTTATAATTTTGTTCAGTGTCGTGGGTCTGTCTTTAAAAGTTTATAAGATATCGTTCAAAATCAATGAGATTTTTACTTCCACAACCCGACTTGGAATCAAGTATTCCAGAGAGCAATGTAACAAGTTCCTATGCAATGTGGTTGCAAATGTTTATTCAACATCTTGCATTTTGAGTTAGTGTGATTTAGTGTGTTGCTGCAGCTGGTAATTCAATAACGCTCATTACCATGTATCACCACATACTTTCGTTTATAGAACTAGCACCATTTTGTGATCTTCCTCCACGGTTCCAAGTCTGACTAATTATAAGTTCTCTTAAACTGAATTATTACATGATATGGCTGAGCCACTGTGCCTGCGGTGACAAGTAGGGGGTCTCTGCCCTCCCAGCGCCTCCACTGCCTCATTTTCTGCCTCTAATTATGAAGGTGCGAAGGAAGGTTGCCCATACACCCTGCTGCTCTCATGTGCTGATGTTCACATAATAACATTCTCTCCAAAGAGGTGCAGGTTTCCACACAGCAACAGGGTAAATAAAGATGTCCTGTTTTAGTAAGCACACTGTGGCATTCATGTTGGCTACAGGCAGTTGGTGAGCCAAAATAATTGGAAATCATTTTAAACTTGAATCAACACAATTTTTACATGTTAAATCACTCATAACATCAGCTTGTTAGATGCAATCAGAGCCAGATATCACAAATTGCACTAGCTACAGCATAATTATGACAAAAAGGGCTACTTCAAGTCATATCAAGGAGCTACTGTTCTGTATCCTATCCAAGATATCAAGGTGGAACCAGGTTCTATAAAACCTTAAAGAGGTCATACCATGAGGAATCTTTTTAAGCAAAAAAACCCAATGCGCTATAAAATATATAGTGACACTCAGAACTTAAATCTTCCTCCACAGTCCAAAAATTTGTTTTTTTTTTGTTGTTTTTTTAAAAACCTCAAACGACTTATTCTGTACTTTACAACTAAGTAATACATTTTTTTGTTTGCTAGGTTTCTATTTCTACTCTCTCGTAACCCGTAGCCCTATCCACACAGGAAATCCACTGGAGCAAAATCCTGCTTTTAAAGTGTTCAAAACCAAACATGGATGTGAAGAGATTGTGGGGAAAAAATGGATGTGAAGAAAGCTGAAACAATGTTAGGACATTGTGTAAAGGTCAAAGAAGCTGGAAAATGCTCAAAGAAAATATGGAAAAAATCCATAATTTGTCACACAAAAAACAGGACCTAATTTATAATTTCCTAAATGTCATTTATTTTTATAAATTGCTTTCTATAAAAAGGAGAAAAAAGTATGATATGACCTCTTTAATATTCAAAGCAGAATTCAGCTCTCCTCTCTGTTATCACCGTTTTATACGCAAGACATCAAAGGCTGTTGATCACAAGACAAAATGAAGGAAGCCTGATTTGAATACACAGAAATGAGTTCAAATGGATCGCAATTGTTCAATGAAACATGAGATTAAGAGGCTCAGTACAGAGTAAAACCCAGAGCGAAAGAGATCAGATTAAAGGTTGCCAGATCAGCTCATTACAGTCACTTTTCATGTGAGTGGGAGGACACTCAAAATGCACATCAGCTCAACATGATGCCAGTGCAAGTATTACTGGACCATCATCCCTCATCTACAGACAGAGAGAGAGAGAGTCAGTGTCCTGAAGATAAAGAATGTTCGGGAGTGAGAAAAACAAGCATGCAGACATGTGGGGTAACATTCAATTAAGTTTATTCACAACCACCAACAGGCTCGTTAATCAAGAGGAGATAAATATTACAGCACATTAGCTCCATTTATTCCACAAAATCAATTCTTCTCTAGACTGTTTTCCTTCCCTTTCTGCTCCAAGCTAAAGGAGAAGACAAATCGCTACTTTTTAATACAAGCCCTTAATTCAGATGAATAGTAGTGTCCATCTTTACACAATTCTCCTGTCAGCCCGCTTCTCCATAAACAGCTAGCTGCACCGGAAAGCTCCTATCTCTACCAGAAATTCAATCTATCAAACACCACCACAAAAGCATACCCACTAATGACTATTCACACACATACATGCACACGTTTATCTTGGTCAGTGTTGGGGGGTAACTAAAGGCTGGCCCACACTAAGTTATTTTAAAACCTTATCAGATTTTCAAAAAGTGAGAGACCATAAACATGACAATAAAAAAATAAAAAAAAGATTTTGTATCTATAGTGTGTGGAGTGCCTCGATGTGACCAAGACAGCACACTATACACTAACAGATTCCATTCACAAACAACCAGATTCCAGACTGTGAACACAGGAAATCTTGCAAAATCTCTCATGGTCAAACGTGACTTTAGAGAAAACAAACATGGGCAAGAAGACATGGCGATAATAGTGTTTGGATTGCTTTTTACAGAATATTCACAAAAAAATATCCATCAGCTCGCTTTCTGATTGGATCGTTTCGGTTTCAATCACTCTTAATAATCAGGACTTTACCTAGGATTGTGGGATAGGGGTAAAATGGGCCCAAAATCAGCCCGATTATCTTGCAGTGTGTGGGTTCCTTAACCTTTAAAATGCTAACGCTACTAACTTAACTACATTTGCAATACTGATGACTATATGCTACTTTGTTTTTAAATGAACACTAAACCTTTTTCCAAACTCATTCTTCTCCCTTTTCCCATCGCATCAGCTTCGAAAGTTGTTTACTTTAAATAAAAGTTAAGAAAATATTTGAAAAGAGGAAATAAAGTGCCTAACGGGTATATTGTCACAGTCTTCGTCTGCACCTGTCTGTCTTAGTCATCTTCACTACACTTCCCAGAATCCTCCTCGTCTCCACACCTGTATTCACTCCCTCACTTACCAGCCTGTCCCTCGTTATCATCATCAGTGTCACCTGTTTTCACCTTGTTATGTCCAGGGATTAAAGTGAAAAAAATTCTTCTGACTGAAATTTTTTTCAGGCCAAGTCATATTCCTGTAACTTTATTTAAATAGTCGAGACCAATAGCGTTTTAAGGGAAGATGTTTAAAACCGATCTAATATTGAGTAATTTAAAAGCTATTTTAATCTATGAAAAACAATTACTTATCTTGACAAATAATCAACCATCTACATAACTTTTCAGTGCATGTTTTTATTTATCTTATGAGACCAAACAATGCAAATTGTTTTGGCTGAGGGCAAAGTGAAGTTTTATAACTTTATTATGTAGGCTATATTTAACTTTAACTTTGTAGCCTATTACAGAGCTGACTTATGTTTAATTGAATTGTTTGCTTTATTTCTCATTGTATAGCTTATTATAGCCTACCTATTAGGCTACTACTTTTGAACGGGATATTAGCATTAAAACTGACATTTAACAAAAAAGAGACATGGTTGTGTAATTTTATATATTCTAAAACATATAAAATATTATATTACTATGCATTCTCTTCACTGTATGTGTACGCATAATACAATAAAACGATACAACCCTGTCTGTTTGTTAAATGTCAGTTTTAATGATAAATAATGTTTCATATTTTTAAAATGAAAACAAAAAGAAGCAGGTTTGTGTTTTAGCTATATTTCGTGTTGTTATAACTATATGATAAATCAATGTGCGTTGCCTGAACCACATTTGTGTGGCCATTTATATGTTTATGATAATAATTATGTTCATTTATAAAAGAAAAGAGGCACAGTGGTGTTGATGAAAAAAGGCAGAGTTGATAACCGGAGTAGCCGCGTGCTGAGTGACGCGATCAAGAACGCGCTGTTAGCAGCGTCCTCTCGTCCTCGGGAGTTTGTTCTCCTGAGTCGAACTTGGCAAGTCCGAACTACCAAGGACGCAAGTCCGAAGTTTGCGTACTTGGTATTGAGAAACGACCAATATTGACCCGCGTTCTGTTTTCTATCATGGGACCGCAGCAAACGAGCTGTAGCCTCGCCTGACAAGATTGAGTGAACAGGGTCCAGGGAGCAGTTTTTCCGTGAGCGGGAATTGAAAAACCGGAGTGGACCATGAGCAAAGTGATTACAGAATGCTTCAATAGTATCCAGCTGCAGACCCGCAGCACCACCAGTTTCAGAACCCCAGCGCCAGAACCGGAAGTAAGGGGCGGAGCTTACGTTCTAACACCAGCGCCAGGACCGGAAGTGAGGGGCGGAGCTTACGTTCTAAACCGAGTAACGCCACCTAACGTTTTGGAGCGTAATTTTTTACACACGAAATTATTACATTATTACACACGAAACGTCATACTTTATACGTATTATAATGATACATTAAGGTATATACAATAAGCATTTTAAAACATTGATTTTGTGTAATATAATTCTATATAGTTATCCGTTTCATTGTATTATGAGAGTTACTTCCTGATCATGATGGTGAAAAATAATGCTTGAAACTTATGGTCATTTTATATAAAATATACTTTATTTCACAAGAACATGTGCAGCATGCATTTTTCTTTATGTAAAATAATGTCAAAAATCTAAAAAGAGAGAGAAAATCCGGCATTGTTTTAAAAGAAACCATAAAAATGTACCGTACTTCAAATAATAGCCGAGTCCCAAATAGACGATTGTCTCTTTACACGCCTGGTGTGGCTGCAGGTCTGGGTAAATAGAAGTCGGGTCTGTTTTTTAGTTTCAGGTTGTATTAAATCTTCTAAAACCCGTCAGATCGTCCGCTTTTTGGCGGCCGCCAAAGCAAATTTTTGTCCCGCCAAAGCCTATTTTGATCGGTGAGTGATGTAGAATAGAAATTAGAATGACTGCTGCGCATGACAGGGCGCTTAACGAGCAGAGAGAGAGAGCCCTGGCCGCGCGCGCGCACTCTCACGTCTTCAAACAACACGAGCGCTGTCTTGCTCTTTATTTGTCACATACCAGTTATAGTTCATACAATGAGCAGTGACTCGCTGTGTAATAAAAACATACCCTAAATATTATTTAAAAGGTGCAACAATTTTAAATATTTTTAAATACTTGCAAAAATAACCATGCTTGTGTCATTATAAATAATTCCGCCCCTCCCTCACTTCCGGTTCTGGCGCTGGGGTTCTGGCACTGGGGTTCTGAAACTGGTGGTGCTGCGGGTCTGCAGCTGGATATATCTCGAATGCTTAGAGTGGAGAGAGGAACGTGCTTTTGCTCCACTCCAGGCTTTATCACATCCCCCCTCAGCAGGGTGAATACGCATCATCTTTCCTTAATTTAAGACCTATTCAAACTAAAATTAAGACATTTATCACACTGTTTGCGAAATGAAAGCCTATTTACGGCCTTAAAATTATGAAAAGTTAATTTAAGACATAAGGACAGACGGGAACCCTGCAATTGACGGATATCCGTCATAGACTCGCTGCAATTAACGGAAATCCGTCGTAGCGACGGAGAACTTTAATCCCTGTATGTCTGATTCATGCTTGTATTTAGTTTGCTTCTGTTCAGTCTGTCCTTGTCGGTCGTTGAACATGTTACGTGTTTATGTTACGTGTTAATGTGAGAGTTACCTTTTGCCTGTCAACCTGCCTGTACCTGTTTGTTGTTTTGGGAGATCTTAGTAAATGTTGGAATTGGAGATTTCTGTCTCAGCCTCTTCTTCATCCTGCACCATAACCCGTGACAGAACGACCGACCAAAACAACATGAACCCCGCAACACTTCTGGGGAATCTCCAGCCGAGTAGGCGGCCTCGTCTGATCCTCGTTCCCAGGAAGCCTGCACTTAACGCCAGTTCTGCCGAGCCCGCACTTCACGCCAGATCTGCCGAGCCCAAGGCAGTATGCGTCATGCCCGCCGCGTCTGAGACATTAAGTGTCATGCCCGCCGCGTCTGAGACATTAAGTGTCATGCCTGCCCAGCCAGAGACGATTTACGTCCAGCCTGCCCAGCCAGAGACGATTCACGTCCAGCCTGCCCAGCCAGAGACGATTCACATCCAGCCTGCCCAGCCAGAGACGATTCACGTCCAGCCTGCCCAGCCAGAGACGATTCACGTCCGGCCTGCCCAGCCAGAGACGATTCACGTCCGGCCTGCCCAGCCAGAGACGATTCACGTCCGGCCTGCCCAGCCAGAGACGATTCACGTCCGGCCTGCCCAGCCAGAGACGATTCACGTCCGGCCTGCCCAGCCAGAGACGATTCACGTCCGGCCTGCCCAGCCAGAGACGATTCACGTCCGGCCTGCCCAGCCAGAGACGATTCACGTCCGGCCTGCCCAGCCAGAGACGATTCACGTCCGGCCTGCCCAGCCAGAGACGATTCACGTCCGGCCTGCCCAGCCAGAGACGATTCACGTCCGGCCTGCCCAGCCAGAGACGATTCACGTAATGCCTGCCCAGCCTGAGACAGATCCGTCCTGCATCAAGCCTTCGCCGCTGGTTCCGTCCAGCCCAGAGAACCCTTCGCCGCTGGTTCCGTCCAGCCCAGAGACCCCTTCGCCGCTGGTTCCGTCCAGCCCAGAGACCCCTTCGCCGCTGGTTCCGTCCAGCCCAGAGACCCCTTCGCTGCTGGTTCCGTCCAGCCCAGAGACCCCTTCGCCGCTGGTTCCGTCCAGCCCAGAGACCCCTTCACCGCTGGTTCCGTCCAGCCCAGAGACCCCTTCACCGCTGGTTCCGTCCAGCCCAGAGACCCCTTCACCGCTGGTTCCGTCCAGCCCAGAGACCCCTTCACCGCTGGTTCCGTCCAGCCCAGAGACCCCTTCACCGCTGGTTCCGTCCAGCCCAGAGACTAGTAATGACTCTGTCACTCTCCCCATTAATTTTTTGGGGGGGGGGCCATAGGGCTCCGCCATGGCCGCCCGAAGGGTCCGCACCGCCATGGCCGCCCGAAGGGTCCGCACCGCCATGGCCGCCCGAAGGGTCTCCACCGCCCTGGCCACGCCCATGTCCTGCTCCGCCCTGGCCACGTCCTGCTCCGCCCTGGCCGCCTTCACGTCCTGCTCCGCCCTGGCCGCCTGCACGTCCTGCCCCGCCCTGGCTGCCTGCACTTCCTGATCCGCCCTGGAGGCTTCCCGTCCCAGTTTGGCCACGCCCTGGCCAGCCTTCAGGGCGCCCGCCCCCCCACCCCATTTATGTTCTACGGCGCGAGGTCGCGCCTTGTTGAAGGGGGGCGTTCTGTCACAGTCTTCGTCTGCACCTGTCTGTCTTAGTCATCTTCACTACACTTCCCAGAATCCTCCTCGTCTCCACACCTGTATTCACTCCCTCACTTACCAGCCTGTCCCTCGTTATCATCATCAGTGTCACCTGTTTTCACCTTGTTATGTCTGATTCATGCTTGTATTTAGTTTGCTTCTGTTCAGTCTGTCCTTGTCGGTCGTTGAACATGTTACGTGTTTATGTTACGTGTTAATGTGAGAGTTTGGGAGATCTTTGGGAGATCTTAGTAAATGTTGGAATTGGAGATTTCTGTCTCAGCCTCTTCTTCATCCTGCACCATAACCCGTGACATATATAGGGTGAATAAAGTATTTAACGGGTAGGGTTAGGGGTAGGTGTAAGGGTGGGCTTTAGGGACATGGGCAAGTTATGTCCCAATAAAGGCAGCATATGATTATATATTTTATGCAGGTGTAAATAGTATCTGCCACTATTTGCACTAAGTATAAATAACATCTAGCTATTTCAATGCAAAGAAAATACTGCCACTTTCGCTAAGTTTAAATATAATTTAACGTACTCTGTGCAAATAGCCGCTGCCTATTTCAAACTGTAATAATATTTCTTAATATTGCTGTTTTTACTGTAGTTATGGACAAATAAATGCAGCTTGGGTGAGCATAAGAGACTTTTTTCAAAAACATTCATGTTCACCATGTGACTAGTCAAAATTTAGTCATATTTAATTATTCCTAGCCGTTTTTTCAAATGACAGAGCAGGGTCTTATGTTGGCTTCTCAGAAAGGAAGATGGGAACAGTAAGGCAAACAGAAGAAATTGTAATGACATAATAGACAGAGAGCTGATGTTTGAGTCTAATTCCCTGCCCCATTAGCCAGGTAATGGCTGATTAAAATGAAGAGGGGTTAGATGCATTGAGTCCTCCCTAGTCATCGGGGCACTGCACTCCCAAAGGTTTGCAGCAACTATTGATGGAAAGTCATTACACTGGGATGTGGTGAAATCCATAGTCACCTAAAGGCTTGTGAGATCATCTAATTGACCTAACTGAAGAGCATTTTCTAATAACATTTTATTTTCAACAATCTGTCTGGTTTATTTTGTGTTCCATAAAATAAAATAAGCAATATGGGTTTGGAATTAAAATTTTTGGGTGAACAAACCCTTGTCTATGTTCTGGACTTGGGACAAATGACCTAATATCTAAAATCTTACTATAAAAAATAAAGAAAAACAGATCAGAGCAGAGCTTCTCATTACCAACAAAAACTTGTTCAACATTTGGTTCACCTTCTAGAAGCTTCTTTGAGGGAAGTTCTGGTTCCAGTATAAATCATAAGCTCAATTCTAACAGTCACTCACTTTCATCAGAGTCAGAGAAGGTTGAAAGACTTAAAACATGAAACAAACTATTAAATGAAGCCTTTTTAAAGGTGCTCAGCCTCAAAAAGAAGGTGCAGACACCCTGACGGTTCCACATATTCAGTTATAACATCAACATCAAAGAGATTTCAGATATTCTGCACCTCAAGCATGTTGTTTTTAAACGGCTCACTGAATTGAACACAGGTGGATTGAAAATGACAAAGTTAGACATTTTACATTGGTAAAAAAGAAAAGGACAAAAATATATATATATAATAAATAAAAACTAAATTACAGTAGTGGTAAAACTTTACTTGAAGGGGTGTGCAAAAGACTGACATGACAACTTCATAATCATGACATGACACATGTCATGAATATGAAGGAGGTTTTATGCATGTATATGACAACTGTCATTAAGTGTCATAAGTGACATAAACCAATACATCATAACCTGTGAGTGTCTTTGTCATGACAACTTGACATTACTAAGACAACACAACCTGTCATAAATATGTCATAAACATGACATAGCAGATTAATTATCAAACTTAAGAAACCACTTAGCTTTATGGGTTAACATTACATTAAACTGTCAGGTGGTTGGTTTTGACATTGGCTGTCATGAGGCCATTATAACATTTTAATGACAAATTCAATTTGTACCACTGTAGTTGAGGTCAAGAAAATTATTCATGACACAGTTATATTGGACTCATGACAGCCAATGTCAAAACCAACCACATGACAGTTTAATGTAATGTTAACCCTTAAAGCTAAGTGGTTTCTTAAGTTCGATAATTAATCTGCTATGTCATGTTTATGACATTTATGACAATTTATGTTGTCTTGGTAATGTCAAGTTGTCATTACCAAGACACTGACAGGTTATGATGTATTGGTTTATGTCAAGTTGTCATTACCAAGACACTGACAGGTTATGATGTAATGGTTTATGTCAAGTTGTCATAACAAAGACATCTCAAACAATGTCATATTTGCATTAAAAATGTCATTATTGAGCGAATGACACTTAATGACAGTTGTCATAAACATGCATAAAACATCCTTCATATTCATGACATGTATCATGTCATGATTATGAAGGTGTCATGTCAGTCTTATGCACACCCTTTCAAGTAAAGTGTTGCCAAAGTATATTTCCATATGTGATTGTGCACCTTTGAAAGTGTATTAATTTATCCTTCAGTGTCTCAAGGACATCTTCTTCTGTTTTTCTCTACAGAATCCTACAAAAATCCTTTCTATCACTGTCCAACTCTTTCAATATGGGCTTTTTGTCTCAATTAAATTTACAGAAATTCATCAATGTTGAGCCTTAGAGACTAATGATGTACACCTGCTTGATATTTGTAAACCTGACAGCACTCTGCTTTGGCAGTTTCACAGCAATCAACAACAGATGTCATAATAACTAAAAGTGACTGTCTCTGCTGTACTAAATAAACTGTTCAATGTTCAGTTACGGAAAGATGTCATTACGCAGCTACTTTCATAATCCATCATCTTATTCATGATCCATCATCTTAATCAACACTGGTTACAACAGATGAATGCATTTTAAATGTTAATACTAAAGCTACATTCAATAATATTTCAAAACCATGTTGACATAAACAGTAAAGAGTTATTGTATTGCACAAAATGGAAAATTCTTGAATATGCACATGCTGTATATATGTTTCCCATCACAATGTCTCTTTCTGTAAAAAAAAAAACAGAAAGAGACATTGTTGTTGTTTATTTCATTTAATTATTTATAATAAGAGAACACTTTTAAATGACCATTTCATTTGACATTCAAATCAGTTCTCTCAGAAATAGGCTTAATGCTGAAATTAGTTTAATCATGCTATGCATCGCAATTATCTACTTAGCTATGCCCACACTTCTTTAATTCTGTGCTAGATAACAGAAGAGTACATGCTCAAGTAATATGATATACTGACCTCACACCCCTGTTGTAATGAAGCATGATCCATAGTTGTGTGTTCAACCATGATGGCTAACAACTGCTAAAAATTCCCTAAAATGCTCAGCTTTTCCCTTTCTACTAATACATCCCATTCCATTTGCTTGCAAGATTATTGTGGTACTAATAGATATGATGCTGATGCTGATGAAATACCGCAAGAAGTTTTATTTTTTCCATTTAAAAAAAGGTTATTAATCCAAAAAGTTTGATTCATGATTTTCAAAGTTTTAATAGAATTGCATTGTGCATTTGTGAACATCCTTTTTTTGTCCATAATACAAAATTATCAGAAACTAATATTATTAATTTATTGACCAATTAAGTAAAAATTACACCAATATGCAGATTAATTAATAGCCAAATAACATAACTGGGCTGCGTTTCCCAAAAGCATCGTAAGCCAAAGTTGATTGTAGAACAATTGCAATTTGCGACCAAAGGTCTCTACGATTAACTTTGGCTTACGATGCTTTTGGGAAATGCAGCCCTGGGCAGTAAAAAAATATGCCTGGAAATACTGTTTTGTGCCTGTCGAAATGGAAATCTGAGAACTTTATTTTCCTCATTTACTTTTCTAATCAGCCGGCTAAAATATCCCCCATTATTTCAGCAGGGTGTCTGTTGTCTTTCAGGTAAATGGAAGTCTGTAAGACTGTAATGTGAGCTACATCAACCGTCTTTGAGTTCCATTATGGTCATAATCACACTTCAATGGCTTCTTCTCTGTAACAGATGTTATTAAGTGTTGCATCTAAGTGTTGTAAGAGAGTTGATGTCATCCCAATTATACTGTCAGGCCGTGTCATCATTTCAATCTGTTATTCTGAATGAAACATGAGAACACAGAAAATTGCACTTGGAGTTCTCAAGCAACGATAGGAATGTCTAAACAAAAATCATGCCCAGCAGGAATTTCCAATAATGCTCTCATGCTCCAAGTGGAAATAACAACAGAGATTTTGATCGTTTTTGCTTGTCACTGTGCTGACAATATTAGTATTAGTTTTTCGTGGAGTCAAGTAAGTTACTTTTGAGTACTGAGAACATCCGAGTGAATGTTTCGTGTAAATTTATACTTTTAACTGAAGGGTCACACATCAGATGGATTCTACCCCTTTATTCTCTCAGATGGCTTCATCCATAAAATTACAGCTGACAGTTAAGATGAAAAAAAGTGTCTTGTGCAAGTTGAATAGAGCAAAAAAGTCAAAGCATAGTCAATCACAGACGTTTGCATCCTGTTAACATAAACATTCAGCTATGTTTAATTAAGATGAATTGTGCGTTGCTACTTCAATTGAAAGATATTCTTTAATAGTGGCTCTCAAAATCTGCTTTTTTACTAAATTTATTCTTTGCTCTATAATGAAACAGATATCAGCTAAACAGCTAAATATCTAATTAAAGATAAATACATAAATATAGATATAGATATATTGTATATATATATATATTAGAGCCGGGACTTTAACGCGTTAATTAAGATTAATTAATTACAGACTTTAACGCTTTAATTAAGATTAATTCATTACACAAAAAATTACGCATTTTAATCACACTTATTTTTGCACTGCTGAACGTTTCTCACTGGATGAGTTTCGGCGGACCGATTATTCTGGAGCACCAACTAGCGTTCATGATGACTTCAGACAACAACAAACCACAGTGAACATGAACAAAGAAGCTGACGAGACCGCTTTGGTTGGCCCCGTGGATGGGAAATTTTGTTATAAAAAAGCGTCGATAAGAGCATGGTTGTGTGCAAGCTATGCAACAAGCAATTCGCATATTCGCAGCACATCGAGCCTCAAGTATCACCTCAACGCAAAACATAGCGTTAGCAGCTAGCGTGGACGTTAGCCCGATGGCAAAAATTGCACTGGTCTGCTGGACTTGGTTGAACAAAAATAAACAATATTTTGTTGCTTATGTATTCAGTCATTATTCAATGGTATACTAAAAATCCATGTGAACAAAATTACTTCTCACTGTTCTTGGGTCAAATATTTATGCAATTAAAATGCGATTAATTTCGATCAATTAATTACAAAGCCTCTAATTAATTAGATTAATTTTTTTAATCGAGTCCCGGCCCTACTATATATATATATAATATATATATAGTGTGTGAGAGAGAGAGAGAGAGAGAGAGAGAGAGAGAGAGAGAGAGAGGCTTACAGTAAAACAGTCATGCTTGCAACAGTCAACATTAAAATATGTATTACTGCTCAGGTTGTAAATTAACATTCAAGGGCACTCCTTTGAAAGAGTGAAAAAAAAGGTTTTGGGGGGTAATTGGAGAAATCTCTGAATGAATGCAGTGAATCTCTTGTTTATACACATTCTCCGACATGCTTCGACTTTCTTTCTTTTCCTTTCATCTAACTGGAGCACAATTTACAATTTCTCCTTTTACTGCAAAAAGGAGAAAAACTCTGAAAGTGATCATGAAGGATTCAGAATTGGGGGTTTGGACAGACCAATAGTGTGTTGTTCATGTTTGACAATGATCAGCAAAAAGCAAAAAGCAAAATATTAAAGGTGCCCTAGAATGTGAAATTGAATTTATTTTGGCATAGTTAAATAACAAGAGTTCAGTACATGGACATGACATACAGTGAGTCTCAAACACCATTGTTTTCTCCTTCTTATTTAAATCTCGTTTTTGAAAAACACCCCTGAAAAATAGGCGAATCTCCACATAACACCGACTGTGACGCAACAGTCGGGATCATTAATATGTACGCCTCCAAAAATTTGCATATGCCAGCCCATGTTCAATGACAGACGGAACTGCGCAGCCGAAGCATGGCAGTTGCTCAGTGTTTGGATGTACACATGAACACAAAAGTATTCCTTTGTTCCTTCATCCGAGCCTTCATTTTCTCTGGAAATGCGCCGACACAACTTCCCAAAGTTGTGTATGGTCCAAACAATTCACCGACGACTGTTTCCTCAACTTGGGCCAATACAGAGCTGGCCTCGATGAACGTCTGAAAATAAATCGATCGAGCAACAATTTCTGATGTGTAATTGTTCAAGTTCAGACAGGTAATCTTTCTCTCAAAATCGTTTAATACTGTTTATGCATCAGTAAGTCAAGCCAGTGACTAAAATATCAACTTCACATCGTTTCTTTTAGTAGGATGAAAAAAAAAACTTATTTAAATTGTGAATTAATTATATACAGGAAGCGATCAAAGAACAATCTTTCCACACAGCGCGAGTTTATCAGGACAACTCGTTATGAAATCAATGACGCACGTTACACTGCACAACGAAGCTCTTACTGTATGTACATCATCGTGTTTGCATTGGTGAAAGCATTAGAGAGAGTGCAGAAACTGCTTTGCAAAGATAAGATCGTCATCCTCGCGATCAACAGACTGTCATCTGCTTGCTCAATGCTCATCACGGCAACATTTTATGTGATGGGAATAGATCCAAATACTTTAAAAACATCTCACGATTCGTTAATCTCGATAGTTGTAATAGTAAAGACGTATAATAGCTGTAGTAAAAGTATTCAAGAGAGTTTCACATAGCTATTTCATATGCAAGCATGTCAGCCAATCACAGCAGTGGCCGGTTACACTGAATCCCACAGCAGACACGCCCCTTCAAACAGAGCGTTGACTATTTGAAAATATGACTATTTTTGATCTAAAAAAAATACTAACATAATAAGGGCAACCCAGAAAACATTATAAAATAATAAAATAGCCCCATTCTAGGGCACCTTTAAACCATGTGACATATGAAAGCACAAGCATATTTTTCAATTGAAACAGTAATAAAAAGATATGTAAAATTTAAAATGAAAATCAATAGAAAGATACATTTCAAAATGAAGATAAAACTATTTGGACACTTTCAGGTTGCAAACTTCAAATTTAACGTTTGAATTTGAGGGGAACTGACTTCCTACATCCACTAAAAGTCACCTTGAGACTGAGCTTGGATTTGGTTAATTCAAATTGCAGAACTGTCAAAGAAAGGGGAAGTTAGTTCTGAGAAAAGGTCAAGCATCATTTGTTTGTAGGTGGCACTTGGTTTGATATATTCAAGAGTGACTTAAGAGTCCAAATACATTTGTAGGGCTATATAAAGTAGCCTATGACAGTGTGATGATGATCGGCTGGATTGCCCTCCAGTGCCACGAGTGGGCGCTCCACTTCTGCACTGCCTTTCCCTGGACTGTTCACGCACACACCCTGGACTGATTACTCGCACACCTGTTTCCATTGATCACTCTCACACCTGCATCTAGTTCCACACGCAGCTCCACACTCATTTATACCCCACTCTCACTATTACCCTTTGCGAAGTCTTGTTTCACTGTTGTGTACATCTCCGAGCGTTTCCTAGTTTTCTAAGTTTGTTATCCCAGTCTAGTCTGTTCCTGTCTGTGTATTTGACCCATTGCCTGTTTCCCGGATTCCGTCTCGTCTGCCGCCTGCCTCTGTCATCTCGCCTGGTTTCTGATCCTGAGTATTGCCTTGTCTATGCTGTGTCTGCTGTCTGTGCCCATTGCCTGTCTGACCATTCTGTTAAATAAACCCACGCTGCGTATGGATCTACCTGTCTCTGGTTGTTCATGACAGACAGAAAGATAGAAAAAAAATTTTGGTTGCTGTCTTGAACATTTTGCAAGCATTTCAAAGTATCAGCAAAGCTCTTTTCAAGGAAAGTCTGTTTACTTAGCAGCCATATTTGCAACCCCTCCGGGTAAGACCAAGTCGAAAGGGGGAATCCTAAAATCTCACAATTAAATAACATATTTCAAATCAACATAAATGTTGCACAAATAATCTTACAAAAAAGCTTATTTTCAGGCTAGACCAGCCAATGTGTGCAGTCCTAATCGCGAGTCTCATGTTTCTGTATATAATAAGTGCTTCTAACGGCAGCTGCAGTGACGCAGTGACTTTTTAGGTCTATTTAGGAGAGCTCATATTTGTAACTCTTTCCATTGAAGTTCCCTGCGGTTCAAAAACAGCAGGTTTAGAGTAGTTGTACAGAAAGCCAGCACTGCCTGGGGTTTAAAACATACCTTTCTATATGGTCACGCTCCAGTCCAGCTTCGACTAGCAAATGTGCAGCCACTGCAGTGGCACAGCTGGCACATTACTGCTGTTGGAAGAACAGTCAACTACAACCAAATGTCCTCCAGCCAACCTGGTGCTCATATGACTGTTATCGTATTATTCTGCATTTGTGTAAAATGGTTGAATGACCATTTCAATTGCCACCTGTCATGGTCTCTAAAAGGCTTCAATAACTATCTCCATTTGGTTGTGAAACCGGTGATCAAGTTCAGCGTTATTGTATATGTTTTATTTACAGTGATCACAGGTAAATCATTCTGTGAGAAAACCAAACTACAAGTTTGTTGACAAATTGCAAGCTATATTTCTATATGTTTTGTTAGAAACTGGAGCAGCAATATGTTTGGTTATGGTTTTGTGACTTTAAAATACAATACATAAGACAAGTCAGGTGATAGCAGACTCGAGAGAGATGGATCAGTGATAACACAGTGCTTTATTAGAGCACATTCCAAACGTTATGACAAGACAGCGATGACGAAGGCAGGTATTAATCTTCAGTTCTTAGGGTTTTGCAAGAGAAGATTATGTGACATAATATTGTGTGTGTGTGGATATAATATGATGTAATATAATATAATATCTTGTTGCGTTGTCTACCTTGTTTGTTTCCATAGCTATAGGGGAGCTCGGGGCACAACCTAACGCAGGGTTAAATGTAACACGGACCTATTACATAGTTAGTCAGGATCAAGCAGGTTGTGTTTCCGCTCTTTTTCTCTCGCTGCCAGAAGACGGTCTCCCGCGAATTTGGGGAAAGTTTTGATAATATTTCGTGAAGATACTGGACAAAGAATGTTTTGACACCATGCAAGTCAATTTTTTCATCATAGGTTTTTTTCGGTTTCTGAGTTGGGTGTGTACGTTTTCAAATCTAACTTTATATTTCCTTAATCACTGTCTTGTTTGCTAAAACATAGCACCGTTTTGAAACATGTCAGCAACTGTTAGCTAGGCTTAAAATATGCTTTACAAAGTCGGGTTAGTTGTAGCACAGTGTTACAACTAAGCCGCCAAGTGTACTATGATAAACAAGTGAAAACAGGGAGCCACACAACTTTTCACGTTTGAGTATTTATTTTTATATTTAACTTTGTTGGACTTTCACAAACAATGTTGGAATTTAAAAGGTTTAAAATTTAGTCTACTAAGCATTGATCACTTGTTTATTTATTAAAAATATGGCCTGTTTTTAATGCAATAAACCCTTTAAATTTTGATTTTAAGCTCATTTATATTATTATTACTGTTATTATTATTAATAATAATAATTTTACATGCAACTGCCACACACAAATCTAATTCAATTGCAATTACAATATTTGATGATTTTATTTGTTTATTTATTGCAAAACTGTGCTGCCCTTTTCTATGTGTCTATCCATGATATTGATCCATAATAGAAGGATGATTGGATGTGGGATGGATGTACGGATATCTATCTATACAGATGCACAAACAATATCAAACTATACAAATAAAATAGTACTGAATTATGTGCATTACACACAAGTCTTACAATTAACCCCGCATATGGGGTAAGTTGTAACATTTGCACTTCTGTCACTTTCAGTGCAACGAAAATGGTAGGTCCTAGAAAAAAACTTTAAGTGTTCATTTGTAGCAGAGATGTGTATGTTGCTTGTGTAAATAAAAGTTGAATCTAACTTAATCATGTTTTTAATAATTGAGCCAAAACCAAAATGCGTTAGGTTGTGCCCCGCTCTCCCCTACCCTCGTTTGTTTCAATGGCCAGTCATTGCCTACACCTGTCCCTCATCAGCCACTTGTTATCTTGTATATAGCCCAGTGTTTCTTATGTTCGTTGTATGTATAATTACAATTGTAATAAATGTATAATAAGACTGTAACAAATGTATAATTAAATTTTTTACATTACTTTTTTCAAAAAGAATCGCTACTTTTCTCAAAAAGAATGTAACAAAATTATAATGTATAACAAATGTATAATAATAATAATGTAACACATTTATAATAACACGTATAATTGTAATAAACGTATAATAACACTAAAAAAATTATAATTACATTGTTACACTACTTTTCTCAAAAAGAATGTAACAAAATTATAATGTATAACAAATGTATAATAATAATAATGTAACACATTTATAATAACACGTATAATTGTAATAAACGTATAATAACACTAAAAAAATTATAATTACATTGTTATAAACATAATAACACTGTAAAAAATGTATAATTACATTGTAATAAACGTATAATTACATTGTAATAAATGTATAATAAGACTGTAACAAATGTATAATTACATTTTTTACACTACTTTTTTCAAAGAGAATCGCAACTTTTCCCAAAAAGAATCGCTACTTTTTCAAAAAGAATCGCTACTTTTTTCAAAAAGAACCGCTACTTTTTCAAAAAGAATAACTGCTTTTTTCCAAAGAATCGCTACTTTTTAAGAAAAGAATCGCTACTTTTTTAAGAAAAGAATCGCTACTCTTTTCCAAAGAATCGCTACTTTTTTCAGAAAAGAATCTCTACTTTTTCAGAAAAGAATCAAAACATTTTCAAAAAGAATCGCTACTTTTTTCCAAAGGATCGCTACTTTTTCAAAAAGAATCGCTACTTTTTTCAGAAAAGAATCTACTTTTTCAAATACAATCAATATTTGTTTCAAAAAGAATCACTACTTTTTTCCAAAGGATCACTACTTTTTTCAAAAAGAATCGCTACTTTTTCCATAAAGAATCGCTACTTTTTAAAAATAATAATGTAACAAAATAATAATGTAACAATTGTATAATAATAATGTAACTAATCTATAATAACACTGTAATGTATAATTACATTGCAATAAACTTATAATTACATTGTAATAAATGTATAATAAGACTGTAACAAATGTATAATTACATTTTTTACACTACTTTTCTTCAAAGAGAATCGCTACTTTTCCAAATGGAATCGCTACTTTTTCAAAAAGAATAACTACTTTTTTCAAAAAGAATTGCTACTTTTTTCAAAAAAGAATCACTACTTTTTCCAAAAAGAATCGCTACTTTTTTTCCAAAGAATCGCTACTTTTTCAGAAAAGAATCGCTACTTTTCCAAATAGAATCGCTACTTTTTTCAGAAAAGAATCGCTACTTTTCCAAAAAAGAATTTCTACTTTTTTCCAAAGAATCGATTCTTTTCCCAAAAAGAATCGCTACTTTTTCAAAAAGAATAATGTAACAAAATAATAATGTAACAAAGGTATAAGAACACTATAATGAATGTATAATTATATTTTAAGAAACGTATAATTACATTGTAATAAACGTTTAATTACATTGTAATAAATGTATAATAACACTGTAATGTATAATTACATTGTAATAAATGTATAATAACACTAGGGCTGGGCGATATGGCCAAAAGTCGATGTCGATAATTATCACGATAAATGTCAAATCTTTATTTCTTTCAAGTTTAAAGGCAGATTTTTTTGCTCCTAAGTGAAAGCGAAACCAAAGCGTTAATTGTGGTTTTAAACTACTCTTTATTGTCAAAACATATCATGACAAACATTTGCCAAACATATATTTCTAAGTTTCTGCATGTGCTAATGGGGGATATTGTTTCAAGTCTTGAAACAGGTTTGTGTTGCCTGACTTTGATGGCCCGTATCTTCAGCACAGTTTGCAGTGCAGGCTGCAATATTAATATTACATGTTTTATCTCGAAACGCATATTTGACAGTGAGTTGACAGTAAATCTGCATCCTAACTCAAGCTAATACTACCAAGTTAAATTTATGTTCATTAACAAAAACAGTAACATCTCTTAAAAAAAATGTAACAACCACATTTTTATTTGGTAAAATGTAATATTCTGACTGTTTGAGTTTTATTCAAATTAACAATTGGTTATCCAGTATCATGCATTTAGATCATGATAACCACAGATAAAACCAGGCATAGCCTATAGCAGCTCACTAGCATGGCAAAATTTTACTTTATGGTTTCTATGGTATTTGTATGAAAAACTGTAGCCTAAATACAGAGCCGGCTCTCCCTATAAGCGAACTAAGCGGCTGCTTAGGGCCCCGCCGCCACTAGGGGCCCCCCTAACTACAGATGGTAGTCGCCGGCGTCGCCGCTCAAAGTGTGGGGCGCGCCCCACTGGTGGGGAATAGAGACGTGACAGGTGCGGCGCGCCAACGGGAGGAAATTTTCCTTTTTATGCCTTTATATCTTTATTCGTTCATGGCGAGTCCGCATCGTCAACTTCATCAACTTCATCTTTGCAACGACGCAGAAAACACCAGTTTATTAATAAATAATTAAATGTCTCCTTGCTTTTTTTTACACATTCATAATCATTAGCCTATTTTTGCCGGTTCGTGCGCTTGAGTGCGGCTTTATAACACTCGTGTATAGCCTATTTAAGTTATTAAATCAATATAAAGGGTCGATTTGTCCACTAATGTCCACTAAACAACTACTAGTCGACTAGAAAAAAACTTTAGTCGGAGGCAGCCCTTATTCCACATATTTTCGAACCAGCAGGGTAGAGCGTGCGACCCTGAGCGGAATGAGCAAGCCGAGGAATATTCAGAAATGCGCTCTCCGCTCATGCTCTGATCGGAACAAAGGAATATTAAAATAATTAATCATTAGTTTATATCTCATACACTGCCCATCATTTTAATCCCATATCAAACACAGTAGCCTATTGAGAGTGAGAAGTCACGTGCCGATTTGGGCGGGGTCTGAGCCGGTCGGCCATGATGGTAGGAGACGCTATCGGTTGCCAGGGGCAACGCCTTCAGAACTCCACAGAGGCGCGAGTCACGCGACTAAACATTCCAGAAATAGCGAAAGAGAGACAGCGCAGCTTAGTATTTGTTTACATTTTACATTTTACCGATACGCCGCAGTGTCTTTGGAAGATATGGAGAAGGAAGAGAAATGAAAGGGGTTCTATCGGGAGAGACTAAATAACAATGCTAGCCAGCTTAGAGAAACTGCTTGTCAATAAACTGACAGCAGCAACAGCGAGCAAAGCCTGCTTTCAAAAGCAACACATTTCAGCACAGTTCACCTTTTATTTAACACAAACGAACGAAATTAATACTCTGTTATTCAACTAGAGTTGTTTCATTTGTTATAGATATATCTGTATCGCGAAATGTTTTAAAAAGACACTTTTTTTAATGACGTACGATTCGCATTGACAGGGGAATGTCCGATCTGTTCGCTTAACGTTGCACGGCAGGTGCAAATGCACGTATATCTGATTCATATCAGATTTATTTCCACATATGAATGAGGCCTGAATGAAACATCAAGTATGACTGAACTCTCGCAGTTTAACGTTACAGGTTTGGGGGTTTCTAAGTCTTGCACCCAGCCGCAACAGACTTGTTCAGCTTCTAATGACTTAAAGCTTCTCAACTCTTGCATTGTGTAGGCAGTAACGTTAGTCACTGATACCATAAACAAACCAGGTAATTAACTATGTCAGCGTATGTGAAAGGTGGTAGTGCTTTGGGTCTTTCGTCCATTCTGTAGCAGGTCGTACGGGTCCATGTTGATGTCAAGTGGTATCTCTAAATAACGCTGCTTGGTGTTGTTATTTAGTCTCTCCCGATAGAGCCCCTTTCCTTTTGCTTCCCCCTTCTTCATTTATTCCCAAGAAACTGTGCCTTATGGCAAAAATGCAAACGAATATCAAGCTGCTCTCTCTCTCTCTGTCGCTATTTCTCTCGGTCTCACGGTCGAAGTAACCATGACAACGGATAGCGTATCCTACCAAGATGGCGAATCCTTCCCACAATGCAACACGGAGTGATACGCGTGACGTCACCTTCTCATTCTCAATATGTCTATTTTGATTTTTTTTTTTTTAAATAGACCTGTCTTGCCAAATGGATTTCTCTTCTTTTCTTTTTTTAACAGATTGCAAAGTGGCACTTTTATTTTCTCTATTTTTGAATTCCATGCAAGTTATGACACAACTGCACTTTTATTTTCTTTATTTTTGAACTTGGTGTTATGTTATTTGATGTAGATAGTTAGTTTGTATTTAGATACTTGTTACTTCAATAAATTGGAACATTTTAAGCTTGTTGCGTATTTCATTAACATTGTGTTGGGGCGATGGGGGCAGTGGGGCTTGAAAATTCCCCCTTATCCAAAGTGGGGAATGACCGAAAAAGTTTGAGAACCACTGCGTTAAGTCAACCAACCGTGTCAGATCGTTGTCTTCCCTGGACTTGGAAATTTGACCGCAAAAATGAAACGAGTCTATCCATCGGGTGCAGAAAAAAAGAAGAATATGTTTAAATTACTTTAGAAGGAAGCAAAGAAATTACTGGTCCAACTTCTCTCTCTTTTTAAAGCGTGGAAAAGGGAAAAGAAGTTCAAAGATCGAGACTCCAGCAACACCTGTAGTATATGCAACAACTTTATTGAAGATTTGTTAGATTGGGGTTAGATTGTATACAGTTGCTGGTTTGCGGTGGCAATACTCCATTATTTAGGCTACTGCAAGGCAGGGCCCCAAAATTATCCTGCTTAGAGCCCCCAGATTTACAGAGCCGGCCCTGCCTACTGTAATAACACTGAAATAAATGTATAATTACATTGTAATAAACATTTAATTACATTGTAATAACTATATAATAACACTGTAAACAATGTATAATTACATTGTAATAAACGTATAATTACATTGTAAAAAATGTATAATAACAACCTTGAAAGAATCGCTACATTTCTCGAAAATAATCGCTACTTTTTTACTTCAGAAGTAAACAGTGTAGCTGACTTAATTAGGGATGAGCATTTTTCAAAAATATTGCATTCGAATATTCGGGCTCATAAAAATCGAATATTCGAATATTCGTTTATTTAAATGACGTTTAACGAAAAAGACGTTCTTTTTTAAGTTAAATTTTTTTTCACGTTTTTTGTCACCACTTCTGAACAAGCTTACAATTAGGCAATATACACAACAAGCTTACAATATATGTTAAAGTTTTCTTTTAGTTGAAAACATTAAATAGTAGGCCTATGTGTAAACAAAAAATATAAAAAAACAAAAGCATTAATAAAAGCATGCTTAAGCAGCGCGAACGGGGGAAAAAAACGCCTAATAAAGCAGATTGCGCCAGATATCGTACAGAACGTACACACACACACGAGTCAGCATATAATTATCGTGTTTATATTGTTTCACGTTTTTATTGAGAAAAACAATGTCCACATGCAGGGGCGCTGCCAGCAATTTATGCTCGAGTGAGAAAAGGCGCTTCTCTGACAGACGCTTCAGAGACACAAAGATAACGGTGTTCTAAGTTTCTAACAGCACTTTGCGTTTTCTGTTCTTAAACCTGTCTCCCTCAACGAAACTTAAAGGAAGTATATGTCTCAAAATCATTTTGCTATAAGATAAGTTATCATTTCGGATCACGCGGGGTCCAGCTGCGCTTACCTGCAGTTGTGAATGCAGTGATGGACAGCTGTCTTGCCTCATTCGACTGTTTGGATTTCATGTGATTTCTCATTGTGTTGATGATATTATAACTCAGATGAATTAATTAATTCGATCAAAAGTAATTCCATTTAGTAAGATCATTTTCAAGTAATTCCAAACTTCGCGAGGCAGACGACAACATTATGTGATCAAATACTTGTTAATACACTCCACACAGCGCCACCCAGTGCATTTAATTATAACTGCGAGTTAGTGCTTGGGATTTATCATGGATTCACTGCATTTACGGCCAGCAAAGCAATGTAGTAAAGTTCGAATAGTATTTTATTTTTCGAATAATAATTACAGATCGAATATTCGAAAATTCGAATATTCGTGCACATCCCTAGACTTAATGTTTAGCTGACAGAATGTTTATTTTTAAACCACAATTTTTAAACCACAACCCTCTCTAATGTCAGAATATTTATTTTTAAACCACAACTTCAATGTGTGCTTCTTTTACAGATATATTTAACGCTATCTTGTGCATTTCTAATCCAAACAACGTCAAACTCGGCACTGCACTTACTCGTGCCCGTAGCAAGACACCCGTCAAGTTTGACATCCATCGGACTAACGGTTCGAGAGATATTTGATTAACAGACAGACAGACACAAAGACAGACAGACATTCCTGTAATTTATAGATGGATGGTGTGGTTGCCATGTGGAAAATAATGTTGGGCCCTATTGGAATTCAGATTAAGAGAACTCCTTCCCTGTCATGTTCAAGGACTCCATCAGAAGGGCCATCTCAGACAATTAATAAAATAAAGTGAGTAAAAAAAAAAGAGTGCGTAAGAGAGAAAAAGAGGTTGAGAAAATCTTCAAAACACCACCAACCTTCTGACATGCTGCACAACATGCATACGCTCTCCTATCAAAACAGTATTCGCAGTTATGAGTTACGTTGCATGATCAAATCGGAAAAAAGACACAATGTTCATTAATTATAGAACATTTACATTATATAACCACTTTTAAAGCAAAATGCATTAGAATAGCATGGAATTAGCAACTAGCTGTAGCATGAACTCACCCCACACCTGCCAAAACAGTGAAACAGTGGCCTCTGGCTGCAAACACCATGAACTGCACAATTTTTCCACTTGATGGTTCAAGGTTTTATCAATTGCACATCTACAGTGTACAGCAGTTATTGACTATATTTAAATATTGTTTTTTATCCACATTTTTTGTCTAATCACAAAACAAACAGTATAAGGATTACAAATGCCAATATTTGAACATAAAAAAAGGAATTTGCAGCCTACCCAGTCTACATAATTTTGTTTGTTCCCTTTATTGACACTCCCATGCTGATATACTTAAAATATTAGGACTATCATAGATCAAATTGCGTATTTGTTCCAATATCTCATCTTTTAACCTATTTGCCCCTTAGATGCTTTTTATATGGGTATCTTATAAATTAATCATATTTGCTGTTAATGTTGTATGCGTCCTCATTTTAAAATGATTGAATCTACCAACATGACCCCTGTATCTATACAGGCAATATTATGAAAAGTATTTTGTGTCTGTGAATGTGTAATGAAGCAGCGGACGAGGAGAGATCCATTTGCAGGCTTTATTAAATAACAGGGTCAGACAGGCAAGGGTTCGAATACCAGCGATATAAGCAGAGCAGAATACACACAATCAGAGTCCAAGAACAGGCAAAGGGTCCGGGCAGGCGGCGAAACAATCAGAATACAGAGTCCAGGCAGAGAGTCAAGCAGGCAGGCAGCAGACAACGAGAGGTAAGGTCCAGATAAAGTCGTACCAGGTAAACAAACACAGGGTACAAACGCTCAGAATAGTTCACTGGGAAAGCAATACTTCGCACCGAGTGAATGTGAAAACCAGGTATTGATGGTGTGAGAGAAACAAGGTGATAAGGCACAGGTGAATGAAATTGAGGTGGTGAGTGCTGATGAATCCGGGCAGTGAGTTATGGGAAATGTAGTTTGTGAGGAAGTGATCATAGTCTATTGTGGAGCGCCCTCTGGTGGCTCTCGAGGGCACTCCAGCTGGTGATCGTTCGTTACAGAATGGAACAGGATAACATCCTTTAAATCTTCAATAGCTTTCTTCATTGCCAGTAGTTTTTGGTCTCAAATTCTAACTTGAACAATGGTTAAAGTTATGAGAGGGAGGATATGCAGGCTCAACAGATTCCATTTCCGTCATCCACCGCGGTTGCTAATTGAGTCATTGTGACTGAGAGCCTCAAAGCATCCATTCAACTTTCTGAAATGGTCTACCCAAACAAAAAGGACTCATCTATATAAAAAATTCAGCAAAAAACATACAGTCGAATCAGAAATTACGTGATAAACTCCTGACTCTGTTCGCTTTGAAGCAAAATGATATCCAGCCACAGTCATGGAAAAATGCAGCATTCAGCAATCTGTCATTGGTGCTGTAAGTGATGCCTGAGATGTGAAGGGTAAATTCTTCCCCTCACAAAGCCACTGGAGCCCCATCCACTCCTACCACATCTTCTTGAAGATGATTGCCTGCATATCTCATGTGAGGTCTATTTTACATGTGTGAGCACAGGATCAGGGATGTATTTTGTTACTTCTATTTTAGATACTGTATGTGAATGGAATACTCTTCAATGTACAGTATACTGTTAATTAGGCCAAGATGTGTGCTGATGATTATTAATCAGTTCTCCTACATTTAGCAAAGACAAAATAACTCATGGTAGGAGTAGAGATGTGTTAAACATATATTTAAAATCACTATTTAATTTAAATATGTATTTTGGAAAACGTTGAGCAGCAAGAAGACTATTGGCAGTATGGCAATATTTAAAAAAAGTAAATGAAAGTTTTTAAAAGGGCAGTGTGGGAATGTAATAGGTAATAATGTAATGCATTATAATATAATGTATTGTAATGTAATGTAATGTAATATAATAAACACTCACCGGCCACTTTATGTATACCTGTCCAACTGCTCGTTAATGCAAATATCTAATCAGCCAATCACATGGCAGCAACTCAATGCATTTAGGCATGTAGACATGGTCAAGACGATCTGTTGAAGTTTAAACTAAGCATCAAAATAGGGAAGAAATGTGATTTAAGTGACGTTGAATGTGGCATGGTTGTTTAGTGACAGGCTGGTCTGAGTATTTTAGAAACTGCTGATCTATTGGGATTTTCACACAACCATCTCTAGAGTTTACAGAGAATGGCCCGAAAAAAAGAAGATATCCAGTGAGCAGCAGTTCTGTGGGCGAAAATGCTTTGTTGTTGCCAGAGGTCAGAGGAGAATGGCCAGGCTGGTTTGAGTCTGATAGAATGCCAACAGAAACTACTCAAATAACCACTCGTTACAACCGAGGTATGCAGAAGACCAATATTGAAGCAGATTGGCTACAGCAGTAAAAGACCACATTGGGTGCCACTCTTGACAGCAAAAAAACAATAGACTGAGGCTACAATTTGCACAGGCTCTGAATGCGTCTCAATTTCTGCTGCGACATTCAGATAGGGTCAGAGTTTGGCATAAACCACATGAAAAAATGGATCCATCCTGCCTTGTATCAACGGTTCAGGCTGCTTTTGGTGGCATAATGGTGTGTGGGATATTTTCTTGACACACTTTGTCACACATCATGGCTGTGTACTTGACAAATCTGCAGTAACTGTGTGATGCTATCGTGTCAATACAGACCAAAATCTCTGAGGAATGACTGGAATGGCTTTATTGCTGAAAAAAAAAATTTATAACAAAAAAAAAACATTTGAATAGCAAAAAATATTCCTGTCATTTCATTCAAAGTCTTGGTATAGATGCACAGACACTAAACTACGTTATTTATATGTGTGACCATTCACTCATTCGCCATTAATTCTGCCTTTCCCATTGTCCAGACAATTTCACCACTTACAGCAGTTACATGAACATCTTTTTCCCTGGGTCACAATTACCACACAAGCCTTTGGTTCCCAGGCAGAGAGTCATATGTCAAGCCCATTATGAGGCCTGTGATTGAGGTTTTCATTTTTTGCATCAAATTCAAAAGTGTGCCTTGGAGAAGCGCTGGCAATTTGAGTTGTAATTGTAGTCAAGATCCGTTTAGTCACCGGAAAACTGCAATTACCCTCGAGATGTATCCGTCTGTGTGAATCTGTCTGCTCTTTCTGAGGCATTATGTGACCATAGGAGGCTTGTGTCAGAGCTGATACACATGCCGTTATCACTCTCTGTTTAGTTGTAAACACACAAATACACATAATGACTTAAATATTTGATTGCCAAAAGTCATCAATCCTTCTTGTTCTTGTCTGTTTATCCAGCAGGAAAAGCAGCTTTTTGTGGTAAATTTGGTTTGCTAAGTGATGTTGTGAATGCACACACTAACAGCAAGAGTCAGAAGTCTTTTGATTCAGAAATGCTTCTTTCACTTTTAAAAAGACAGAAAAAAACATTTGTGAAATGAAAGCAGTAAAAAGAGGGACGTGAGAAAGAAAGAATACCATACAAAACCATCACAAACTACCTACAGAGCCTGTTTGTAAGTTTGTAAGACTTGATGGGACTTTGTCCTGCCCTGTCTGAAAGGGTGAAATTGCAATATTTCCTCCCATAGTTCCTGCTTTCACAAATCAATTTTTGTCGAGGGAAGATGAAACTCATTTTCACAATTGTTCCATTGAAAAAGTAACAAACAGACGTCAAGCGGTACTCCTTTTTAACATTTTATAAGACATCATAATGCGACGTTTTGGAAATCTGCTTGGCCCATAAATTAATAGAGTGTAACCCCATTAAAGTCATTAAAACAATAAACCACATAAAATAATTTATACATTAATGATGTAAAGCAAATGATTGAATTCATAATGAACGTATTAACGAACGCTGCCAGATGTCCACGCAAAGCTTCAGGACTGTACGTGTTATAAGCCAAGTAATTGAAGAATGTACTCCATACTTCATTTAAGATTTCATAATTTGCTACAGAAACACAGACAAGCCCTAATAGACATCTCGCAAGCCTTATAGAGAGCTGTCAGAAGAAATATACCCCTTCATTACCCTCTTCCAATAATCAGTTCTACCACCTGTTAGGTGCCAGCCATGTACAATACATTAATATTCCTTGTCTCGGTTTTAGTTACTGGCTGAATTATACACCAGACATCTCATCCAATGAAGTCCACCCACTGGCGGTCTGCCATGCTTATGAAATCAGTTCTTTAAAAAAAAAAAAAAAAAAAAAAAAATGTATTAAAATAAAATAAAATAAACAGTGAAATAAACCATAAAATGGTGCTAGCCTGACCTCCTGAAACCATAATTGGATTTAAGCCATTCCTTCACTCCTTTTGGTAGGAATAGTCCAACCAACATCTCTCAATCTCACAAAGTCTCTTGAACCTAAGTGGGATACATACAACGAAGTGACCCCATACCATGTGTTTAGCTGAGCTGTCACTATTACAGCATTTATAAAAAAAAAAAAAAACCATTAAAACAGTAATATTGTGGATTATAATATATTTTAAACATGCTCCTTCAGAAATAATTTTAATATGCTGATTTGGTGCTCAAGAAACATTTATATGATTATCAATTTTGGAAACAGTAGTGCTGCTTGGTATATTAGAAACTGTAATGCAATTTAGTTTTTTAAGGATTATTTCATGAATACAAAGTTAAAAAGAACAGCATTTATTTGAAATAGAAATATTTAGTAATGCTATTAATATATTAACTGTAATTTTCAATCAATTTTTGAAACATTTGCTGAATAAATATATTACTTTACATTACTTTGTTTTTGAACAGTAGCGTATGGCATTATGCTTACTTAACCCTCTACTGCACGGTGTTGCCATATGGCAACATACCCTTTCTTTGGACATTTCTTGAAATTTGAAAATAAATATGAGCTCTGATTAATCTTAAATTCATGGTAGAACCTGGTGGTAACCAATGATATGCTTTGATGACATCACGACACTACACACACCCTTGCAACGTCATTCTTTTCACACACTTTTAATGACTCCAGCTGCTGAAAAAGTGCTTGTGTATATGTGAAGATTTTCCTCTTTTTTTCATATTGCTTCGGAATAAAAAAATACATCAAGCATCTGGGGTAAGTTCTAATCTTTTTTCAATCATTGTCACATTGTTTTGATACTTATATTACCTTTTTATTTAATAAAAACAGGTATGTTGCCATATGGCAACATTGTGCGGTAATGGAACAATATTTTGCCCATGCTAATGCAGAGTAGCTTTGTATGAATGACAATGTATGGATGCACTGATATAGTTGGATGGTTGTATTCTACTCATATGTATATATATTTGTATATATTTATAAAGTAAAGTAAAAGTAAAGTATAAAAGTAAAATATATATCCGTCTTGACCGCTTTGATCACTGGCCAGAGATCCTGGCTGCAAGGGCATCGTCAGAGGGGTTTGCTCTAAGTGCAAGGTGCACCTCTGCCTTGAAGGTGGGATATGTGATTTGCAAAACGGCCGGCAGATTTTGAAAATACACAACTCAAAAGGTCCTACCTTCTTTCCTCCAACGCTGGCCCTGACTCCACCCACTCCACCCATTCGAAGAGGGGCATGGGGGAGGGGGGTATGGTATGACCGTTTGATTGACGCACTTACTGTCCAATGATTCTAGGTGGTCTTGGAAATGATTGGCTGGAGTTTTTCGAGTCCTGCCCGTTCCACAGATGATTAATTTTTTTAGTTTTCATGTCAGTGCTTCTAACTCAGTGGTTGTAAGTGGGTTAGGAATAGGATTTCAAGTGATTTTGAAAAAATGGACAAAAAAGAAAATCGCATACCCCACCTTTAACGGAGAGAACAACAGCTTTAAGGCGTTTCACATCGAGTAGTTTCACTTGAACAGTTCTTATGAGTTTGCGTCAGATGTTTTGTAAATGTTGTTGAAATAATACTTTGAAAATTAGTTTCATATTTTGTACACAAAGCTCTTGAAAACATTTTAAATAATAAAAACAATTTCATTTCTAAAAGACAGGTCTGTAATCATCTATGAATTTCATTTCATTTTGGGAGAAAACGCATCAGGCTGTTCCATTGTCGCACAATGTTGCCATATGGCAACGCACCCAAAAGTAAGCCCCCCCCCCATGATTGCATAATAATGCGTGCAGTTGAGGGTTAAACTTCAGATTTATACCTAAATTGTAACAATTGATGAAAATGATAGAAAAATCACAAGCAAAGGAAAATTATAAGTGACAAAAAATAGCCCAAGCAGACACTGACAATCCACAGCCCTATGATCACTGTACTGCAGTGCAAATGCAAAAAAATTACACATTTAGTCAAAATTGAATTTTAAACTATAATCTGTTCTGTCAGAAGGGCTCAACTACAGAGAAAACAGAGTGTGAAAATTGATATCACTTGAATCAGAATTTGAAGCCATATCTCTTAGTTTAAGTTGTAGTTACTATGTTTTGCCTTAGTAAAGAAATATTACTATCCAATAAAACAATAATTTTGTCTGTAATTACTCTCAGATGAACTCAAGGTTTAACCTCATTAAAATGATGGACTCAATTGAGATGAAGACTCCAGTAATATCTGTCTTCTTGAAAATGCTGTTGTATTCTACATGGAGCCGGTTGCCCCATAAAAAGTACAATTACTACTACTACTACTTTAGCTGAACAACAGCCGAAAGGCATTATTTTTTTGTTATCACTTTAAAGCTGCTTTAAAACAATCTGTATTGTATAAAACGCAGTAAGGCCCGCCCAATTGACCAAATGACAGTTTCCAACAGAGCGGATGAAGGATACCTGTGCGTCTTTTCAGTGTGGCAAAGTAGTATCTGACTCCATTTTATCACGACATCGAATTTAGGTTAGAATGCCAATTGATTATTGACCATTTATATAATCATTTATATAGACACTTAATTATTCTATTTAACTCTATACTCTTATTTGTACTCGTTCATTCGGATACCAATATTGCTCAGGGTCTTGCGCCGGCTGTTCTTTTATGCAGATTCGACGGTCACAAACTCGCCAGTCTTGGTCACTATAGAGGTAATTGACTAATACTTTAGATGACCGCTCCCATGCCTGCTCTATCTAAAGGTACTTTTTTATTCCCCATAGATCGGTGTACACTTGAATAAAGCAACACTATCTGTAGTCAGAGGTCATTACCACTACTACATATTTAAGCCGACCAATATTACTTTCTCTGATAGCAGCTTTGGTTTGGTCATCCCAAGGTTCCCCATGTACATTTAGGTAGAGTAACATTACATTAAACAGAGGTTCACCCTATTTAGGTTGGTCGAACAACATTTTGTTGTCCAAAACGAAAAATTCCCCTTTTTAGCATTTACAGTCTAAGTACACTTGAACCAGTGCCAAGTGTTAGCCGGAGCTCTAAAATCTCAGTTGGCTTACCCTATATGCTCCACTCAAAACTGGACTTTAGTCTATTACTAACCTGATACAGATTTGTGGTAACCATGGATACAACGTAATCTACTAGAGTTAATTATTTCAGAGAAAGTCAGAATAAATTCAAATGTAACAATGTATTATTAGTTGGGTAAATGGATCATGCCAATTACATAATCATTAAAAGAAAATCAATACAAAACATCAAATGCTCAGAAATGAAGAGTAAAAGTTGCATACCTAACATCAGAAAAATACATGATGCTAAGTGTCTGGAGGACTGAGTGTCTTGTCATTTGGTGTTTTTCTCTCTCGTGTCTCTGTCATCTGCCTAATTGTTCCTTTGGATTCTCAACTGTTTGAAGGCGCTTTACAAAGCATAAACATAAAAGTATACATTTTAGCAAAACAAGCAAACCAAATAATATAAGAACAAACACAATATAAATAGACAAAACAACAGAGCCAGAGTTGACAGCAAAGGTATGAATCAGAGGTGATGGGATCAGAATGTGTGCGACCCAACAGGCAGTCCAAATAGAATGAGAGCAAGTGGAAAACAACTGTCCAAACGACAGATTGAGGATAAACATAAAATGCCTCAAAACACAAAATTCCTGTGTCCGGGACAACCGTGACAGGGAGAGAGAGCCTGTGTCACTCCAGTGCACCATGGTGCAATGAAGCAGAATGTATTTGTGTGGCACCACCAAAAAATACTATTCATTATGATTTTTTTTTTATTAATCATTAAACAATGTGCAATTTATTATAGTGCATTCTCACAACAAAATCTCTTTCAAAAAGATTAGCATACAGAGTTCAGTGCTCATCCATAAATCACACATGATTTTTTTCAACAAATATAAGCGTATATGTATCATACGAAGAGAAGCTAGCTGCAGCATTACTGTACGTTCACACCGCCGCCGACTTGAGCTTCCAAAGCGGCCGGAAGTCATTCATTTTCAATGGAAGCTGGCTTTTCTCAGCTGCAAGGAGCGTCAAATCCATCGGCGTCGCGTTTTGGGCGTTTTGAGCGTCAATCAGAAAGTTGAAAGAAGCTCAACTTTATGGTAATGAGCTATGACACGGTTCAGCGGCAAGCAGCGGCAAAACGCCAGCAACCAATCGGAATATAGACGTCCTTCACGCTGGCTGATTCCGGAGAAACATACAATACAAACTTTAGTTCCTACCAAAACATTAGTTCCGAGAAAATGGAAGAGAAGCTAATAATCGCCGTTGCTGGGTTTCCTATCATTTATGACATGACGTTGTTTGCTTATAGGGACCGCATGAGCGCAACTTTTATTTGAAATATTTACGAACGCTCGTTTTAAAGCGGGAATGCAATTCATTTGCTCACGGTGACACCGATTTGACCACAAATAATAATAATAATAGCTAACTATTTTTTTTCCCCCGACCAAATGTGACCAAAACGGTTATAAAAATGCTGTCATTATAAAAGGTTTCTTCAATGTATTGCTAGTTTTTTTTCTGTTTATTACATTTTATGTTGTGACACTTCTATTCTCCCTGCAACGTCAGAGCGTTCAAAGCGTCCAAAGCGTCAACAAGCTTCCCCATACTTTTTGACAAGCGTCCTTGACAGGGCGGCCAGAGCTTCTTTGACGCTCAAGTCGGCGGCGGTGTGAACGTACAGTTACGCTGTTAATGTCTTTATACCCTTAGAATAAATAGTAGAAAGTCTATTTGTGCTTATTGCAAATTTGCAGCTATGTGAGCACTGATCAATGACCAAGTGAAAATGTTCATGCAGGTGAGAACCAGAATAAACGAGCACCATTATGAGCAGAATATTAAGGTGTCTGTTGCAGTCAGGCTGAATAAGGATGAGCAGTGAGTGCATTTGAAAGGACAGTGGCCCTGGGGGTGACCCTATTAAAATGGCAATCATGCAGACATGTCCTCAATTCCCTCTGCTGGTTTCTCCTCTGAGAAGATAACACTTCCAGTTCATATCAGTCAAGAGTGAGCAGGGACTGCCTCATATTAAATAATTATTCGTCTGTATAAGAATCAGTGTTATATAATAGCTTTTAAAAAGGAGGAAGTAGTGCCTCTTTTAGTTTAAGATGGGAATTAATATCACCATTCTGTCATTTCTAGCTCTAGTTTTTAAAAAAATCGGTCTGTTTTAATGGTTAGGAAGCTCTCCGAGGATTATGGTCAATTGCCTGGAAATCTCTTTGAATGAGCTGACGTAGGTATATTTCATATAGGTGTTGATGACGACCTGATCAATGACCTACTCACACTTGAATAAGGCTGAAACCACTGTCAGTATTTTGCTCGATGACTTCTATAATGCTTTTTTCATCATTTTGCCTCTCCAACTTGGGATTTAACTAATGTGGATGTAAGTGAATCTTCACACAGTCTCAGTCACAGATTACCTTACTGACAAGTGGCAGTTCATGATGCTCCAGACTTTTGTGCCTGAGATGATGTAGTGAATAACAGCAGAGTACCACAGGGTTCTGTCATGGCCCCTTTTCCATTCACCCACTACGTGCCATCAACTCATGGTTTCTGCAGAAGTTCAACATCGTCAGTACAATTTAATCAAAAGTAAAAAATATATATATATATACATTTGGCAGATGCAAAGTATAAGTTTATGCAAAATAACTCACAGTACATACATTATCTTTTCAGTATATTTGTTCCCTGGAAATTGAGTTGAACTACAGTAACACAGAGTATTGAACCAGAGCATTTATTTGTCTCTAAACCATGTTTTTAATTTAAAAACAAACAAAAAAGAGTTTCTGCATTACACGCTGTTATGTAACACTAGCAAGTTGCAAGTAGCAAGCAGTGATAATTTGGTAGTGGCACAACATAACCGCATTAAAACACAAATGTAATTTATGTTCATATTTTTGAAGGAAAATGTATGTATGCTGGCCACAACCTTCTTCCTAAGAGACAGACATGTATTGAGCCTGATGGTCAAGATAAGAACTGTCAAACAGAGCATCATATACAATAATTATCCTCCTGCATACTGGGGCTGTGATAACTGGCATGCTGGTGACTCTTAACATACTAACTTTGTGCCCCAGATGCATTATAATAACAGCTTCATATATTAATGTTGTTTATCTTTCTGCCTTTAAAACAGAGAGAATAAAGAGTGTACTGTGGAGAGTTGCAGGCCTGGTCCTTTCCCTAATGCCTATTTTGTTCATTGAGCCAAATGACAAGAAAGAAGACAATAGGCTTTGCCTATTACAAGCCACTTCAAGGTTTATAGATGCCAGTAATATGGCATCCAGAGCATTTTATGTTCAGAATTAGGGCACCTCTGCGGTTTCATTAGAGGAGGGGACAGGATGAGCTGCTCTGGTGAGACTTCAAATAACAAAAATAAACACAAGCCCAGTCGTACCATTATGAAAGCATGTCAAATCTCTGAAGCATACTGCATTGCTATTCGAAGAGAAAATGTCAGGGATACAGCAATACATGAAAGCAATTGTCTGTAGTCAGAAAAAAAGAAGACAACAAGGTTTAGTTTGTACGCTATAGGTTTTTACGCCCTCGTGTTCTTCAACTATTAAATTCACACACCTATTAGAATTTGGTTCAGTTTTCCTTCAAACTTCTTTCTGAGGAACACAAAAATTGACCTTCTTATACATAAATTATTTATAAATAAATAAATATATGTGTGTGTGTGTGTGTGTTGTTTCATACATAAAATAAAAAAACATGAAAAAGTACGTACCCTATTGGCCAGGCAAAAAATAAAAATAACCACCCTAAATATTTAAATATATATATATATATATATATATATATATTTTAAAAATCTGTCCATGGTAGAGAATATCATTAATCATGCAGAGTTAAAGATCAGTCAACTTCATAAGCCTTCTTTGACAATTAAAGCGAAATGTGCAGAGATTAAGATGTTCCACTGTTCATGATATGTGTGGGTGTTTGGCAGCACACACACCTCTCAAAATGTACAGCAGCTGTACAGATTAATATAGAATTCATAAACTGTACAAAGCTTACTGGAGCAGTAATAGTTTATCTTGTGATCAACATTGAGAAGAAGAAAAGTACTGATATGATAAAACAAACACATTTCTGGGGCGAAACTTCAGGCGCTGATTGCTATGATTGAGGAAAAACAACCTCCAGTAATGTGGCTTCTTGTACCACACAAACAGCAGGAGGACTTTTTTTTTTTTTTTTTTTCTGTGGAAGGGAATTTACTTTGACTCAAATTACAGGCAACCCTGCTGTTTGGCTTGATCGTCTGAGGCTATATTTATAAACATTTCATAAATTTGTGTGTATATACACGTATATACACACATCCCCCTCACAAATGCATATAATTTTATGGTGCATATGGCGTCTGCTTAGAAAGACGTTTTAGCACTTCTCCACCCAAGGCAATGCATCTCTCTGACACTCACACAAATCTCAATGTCAATCCGCATGTCTCCACACATCCACTTAAGCTTCTGTAATAGAGCTATAATGCTGCATGGAGAAAGCGTGAGGAGGAGAGAAAGAGATCACACAACTGGGACACCTGTCATAACCCCAGCAAATCTATCTGGACCATTAAAGAGCGTTTTAAACAGCCTGATTGATTGCCGTCTTCCTATCTCGCTGCGTGTTTGATCCAGTGCTTAAATTCCCTCTACTTGTTGTCTCTGATCCATACAACCTTCATCTCTCTGCCCAGTGTGCAACAGATGCGCTCACTGAAGACTCTCATTGTTGTGTTAATTTATGTGCTGTGCGTAGCCCAAGGCAACGTGGGCATTGCAGGTGGGCTGTGTGTGTCTCTAAACATGAGATTGTGTCCATGAGACGGTCTGAGGGAGGATATATTTCTTCTGCACTTTACCATTGAGCTTTCCCACTCATCTCTAATTCCTTAATTACAAAAAAAGCAGGGATTTTATTACCATCGGTTACATAAATTAGCACTAGATAGGAATAAGAATAGAAATTTAAGTAGGAAGACAGAGAGGTGGATGAAAATGTGCTTTTGGTGGTGGAGGGGTGACGAGTCACTGAAGGGAAGAAAGAAACATAAAGGAGAAAGAATAGAGTCATGAAGGCAGTGTGAGCAAGACAGAGCGTGAATACGAGACTGGCAGACACCATTAGTCAAAGCCTGACAGCAGACTGTGACCGACAGGTAGACCAGTGCCAAGCAGGCTGCGACAGCCTTGGCTCTGATTGGTCCTTTTTGTTTGGAAGCCTTGTTCTTGATTAGTGTTGTTTGGAGAGACCAACTAATCTCTAGCTGCCGTTCAACTTTAGCTCAACACTCCCCCCTGTCTGTTATATTTATATATAACATTTATATATATATCACATAAATGTAGTGTGTTCAAAAGCATAAAAAAAAAAAAAAAAAAGGGAACAGTCTACAGTACCGAAGGGATGACGTGTTTTGTAGGCTAAAACCTGGAAAAAATTTTAGCACTTCCAGTTCCATTGTCCTGAAGTCATTGGGTTGTTTGAATGGGTTTTTCGTTAAATGGGTCTGTGGTTAACACAAGCTCATTTTATTTCCACGTTTTATTTTACAACATAAAATACATCAGTAATACCCCTTAGTGATTTACTTCCTTTGTGATTTTCTTGTCTTGAAAAAGGTGGTTGCTGGGAACATTAAACATTGAACAGGAAAACTCATCTACTCACTAGTTCGCTTTTACTGCCTCATTGTGTTTATAATCCCACTCTTGCAAACTATTTTAACCCAAATAGAGACAGAAAGAGTTTAATTGTGGTAACATTGAAGTCATGCGACCGTGGTGTAGTTTGTAGCTATATAGTCTACATTTAGTTTTGTACGCGATTGTATTTACACTTTAAAATTAACATTTTAAAATTCCCTGTATGAACACTTAAACATTGTGTTCATACAGGGAGCTATTGGCACAATTTCACCTATAGTAAGTCAGTCTGGTTACTAGGACCGTACTACAATCTTTGAAACATGATAAAAGAAAAAAAAACTTTTGTTAGCCTATATTACAGAAATTTTGTTTCCTAAAAAAAATTGTTCACTGTAAATACATGAAGGGAGATATTGGAAAAAAAGTCACATGTAGTAAGTCAGTCTTACCAATGCAATCAAGCTTTGGATTTTGGACATGTCTGTTTTTGAATGTTAAAAGTCATTTTAATTAGCCTAATACAAATTATACGTTTTAACCACTTAGAGGAATTGGCAGACGTTCCCTTAAGGATAAAAGCAAAGCATTCTAGAGTATAAATATGCTGCTATAATGCACGTGGGTGATTTTGAATTAATAAATGTCGATATGCAATGGTTAGCTACATACTGTTAAAACGAATCGTGGTGTTTTAGACTGCTGACTCTATAGAAAAGTGGCATGGAAAACTAACTTTACAGCGTTCCGAGAGCCCTCTGGTGGTCGGGAGCATTTTCGTTGTGTTGCGGCTTTATTTCGTTGTGTTGTGGCTTATTTCCGTTGTGTTGTGGCTTATTTCCGTTGTGTTGTGGCTTATTTCGTTGTGTTGTGGCTTATTTCGTTGTGTTGTGGCTTATTTCCGTTGTGTCGTAGCTTATTTCGTTGTGTTGTGGCTTATTTCGTTGTGTTGTGGCTTATTTCCGTTGTGTTGTGGCTTATTTCCGTTGTGTTGTGGCTTATTTCCGTTGTGTTGTGGCTTATTTCGTTGTGTTGTGGCTTATTTCGTTGTGTTGTGGCTTATTTCCGTTGTGTTGTGGCTTATTTCCGTTGTGTTGTGGCTTATTTCCGTTGTGTTGTGGCTTATTTTGTTGTGTTGTGGCTTATTTCGTTGTGTTGTGGCTTATTTTGTTGTGTTGTGGCTTATTTTGTTGTGTTGTGGCTTATTTCCGTTGTGTCGTAGCTTATTTCGTTGTGTTGTGGCTTATTTCGTTGTGTTGTGGCTTATTTCCGTTGTGTTGTGGCTTATTTCGTTGTGTTGTGGCTTATTTCGTTGTGTTGTGGCTTATTTCGTTGTGTTGTGGCTTATTTCATTGTGTTGTGGCTTATTTCCATGGTGTTGTGGCTTATTTCGTTGTGTTGTGGCTTATTTCGTTGTGTTGTGGCTTATTTCTGTTGTGTTGTGGCTTATTTCTGTTGTGTTGTGGCTTATTTCTGTTGTGTTGTGGCTTATTTCTGTTGTGTTGTGGCTTATTTCGTTGTGTTGTGGCTTATTTCGTTGTGTTGTGGCTTATTTCTGTTATGTTGTGGCTTATTTCGTTGTGTTGTGGCTTATTTCCGTGGTGTTGTGGCTTATTTCTGTTGTGTTGTGGCTTATTTCCGTGGTGTTGTGGCTTATTTCTGTTGTGTTGTGGCTTATTTCTGTTGTGTTGTGGCTTATTTCTGTTGTGTTGTGGCTTATTTCGTGGTGTTGTGGCTTAGTTCTGTTGTGTTGTGGCTTATTTCTGTTGTGTTGTGGCTTATTTCTGTTGTGTTGTGGCTTATTTCGTTGTGTTGTGGCTTATTTCCGTGGTGTTGTGGCTTATTTCTGTTGTGTTGTGGCTTATTTCCGTGGTGTTGTGGCTTATTTCTGTTGTGTTGTGGCTTATTTCCGTGGTGTTGTGGCTTATTTCTGTTGTGTTGTGGCTTATTTTGTTGTGTTGTGGCTTATTTCCGTGGTGTTGTGGCTTATTTCTGTTGTGTTGTGGCTTATTTTGTTGTGTTGTGGCTTATTTCCGTGGTGTTGTTTCTTATTTCGTTGTGTTGTGGCTTATTTCCGTTGTGTTGTGGCTTATTTCTGTTGTGTTGTTTCTTATTTCGTTGTGTTGTGGCTTATTTCCGTTGTGTTGTGGCTTATTTCCGTGGTGTTGTTTCTTATTTCGTTGTGTTGTGGCTTATTTCCATTGTGTTGTGGCTTATTTCTGTTGTGTTGTGGCTTATTTCCGTTGTGTTGTGGCTTATTTTGTTGTGTTGTGGCTTATTTCCGTGGTGTTGTGGCTTATTTCTGTTGTGTTGTGGCTTATTTTGTTGTGTTGTGGCTTATTTCCGTGGTGTTGTTTCTTATTTCGTTGTGTTGTGGCTTATTTCCGTTGTGTTGTGGCTTATTTCTGTTGTGTTGTGGCTTATTTTGTTGTGTTGTGGCTTATTTCCGTGGTGTTGTTTCTTATTTCGTTGTGTTGTGGCTTATTTCCGTTGTGTTGTGGCTTATTTCTGTTGTGTTGTTTCTTATTTCGTTGTGTTGTGGCTTATTTCCGTTGTGTTGTGGCTTATTTCCATTGTGTTGTGGCTTATTTCCGTTGTGTTGTGGATTATATCTGTTGTGATGTGGCATGTTTCCGTTGTGTTCTGGATTCATTTCGTTGTGTTGTGAACGTGTTTGCTCTATAAATGTCGTTGTGTTGTGCACTACTGGGCCACCGTAATAAACTTTTGTTGGTCACAGAAGCTTATTTTCTGCAAGAATAGAAGAAGACCAGCCTACAGAATTAAATCATCATTGCAGCGCTCTATAATGGACAATAGCATTTTCAATATTATATTACAAAATGTACAAACATATGATATGCTGACTTTTGCCAAACATATCACCCATCAATTCAGACAAGTTAATAATGGGAGTTTCATGAAACCTCTCAAGGAGAAACAAGAACGCTTAGACATAAATCCCTGAGTCCAAGGGGTCGTACTTGTACTGAGAACTTCTGGTGCCAGTGGCCCACAAGTCCAGTAGCACTTGATCGATTTTGTCCACTCACATCTAGCGATACACACACATACACAATTACACAGATGGTGTAACACACTTACCCACACATTCAATTCTGCTAGTCCATATCTCATGTGTCATTATAGCTGAGTAAGGAGGTAAAACAATCTGTCTTAATGCCTGGGGCTTACGCTTGCTGGGAGATAAATTGACTTTGTAAAAAGTACTGAAGTGGAAAGCGTTAGTGTGGAAATCCAAAAAAAATTCGCCAGCCAGAAAGTATTGGTATTGTTTTAAAGTTGTCTGTATTTATAACATCCATAAAGATGAAAAATGAAAAGTATGCAAGTAGAAATGTACACATATGATTCAAAATGTCATGACATTTCTGCTTATATGTACATTTACTAATAATAATCAATTGTTAGAATGTTTAATGCAATTAATTTGATTATAGCATTGATACTGTCAGTGTTAGCCATTGCTTTGCAAAAAAAAACTTGAAAGTAGACAGTCTGATTAAAAGAAAATTAAATTCAATATTAATTCATTTAAATATTTTAGAAATGTTTTTATGTTAGGGGAGTTTAATATAGATTATTATTTGTGGGGGGGGGGGGTAGTACAAAAAATACTACTAGAAGTAAATACTACTATTTAACATTCACTGAGGCTGTACAAAAAAAAAAACCTCAAGGTTCTTTTGAAAAGGAACGATAACCTTGAGCCAGAAAGATAAAGGACAGAGAGAGAAAGAGAGAAAGAGAATTATGTACCATGTGGTTGTTTGTGGTGCCCAGCTGAGAACATTAAAACACTAAGATAAAATTAAAATACACCATCAAACATCCAGACATTTCCCCAGATTTACAGATATTAGTTTAAAGTCACAAGGATTTGCTTTGTTTAGTCTGTGTTTAAGGGGATTAAAGACAGAGAAATATAAGGAAGGAACAAGATAAAGATACAAATTAATAATTTATACCAAACAGATCATCTCAGTGAAGTCAACAGCATTAAATTTGATTAAATAGCTTAAAGAATCATTCAATTCTCTCTTGCAAAAGCATTAGCATTTTACCACAGGAGGACAGACTTAATGAGGAGAGCAATGGGCTCAGATGAACCCTAGATAGGACAACAGAGAGGTTTCTAATTACATTAGCAGTATCTCTCTCTCACTCTCTGGGTGTGTGTGTGTGTGTGTGTGTGTGTGTGTGTGTCTATTTGTGTACCGAGGTGAGACCAAAAGAAAGCGAGTGAGGGAGGGGGATCTAGTTGCATTATAGGTTGACAACAGCCCTTGTCCATTCACCTGTGGGAAACTTCTGACCTTCAGTGCACACATCATAACAGAGACCCATCACAACACAGATGCAACCAAACAAACCCTCATCATGGATCTGATGGGACACAATACTGCACCACTGTATTCATCAGCAATCACCTGGTTGTGCTTGACTCTTCAATGACACAGCGAGAAGCTCCATGCTGGCAGGACACAGAGGGATCTGAAGGAGCCAGAGCAGGTCAGTAAGATGAATAATGTAGAAAAAGAGTGACCTAGGAACACAGACAGCAGAGTGTTGATGAATGCTAGCAATTGAATTTTCTGTTAAGAGTTTATAACATGAGACCAACTTGTATTCGTTTTGGGGGTGCTTGTATTCTAATACTGTGAGATACCTGTATTCTGATATTGAACAATTAAAATAATACAGTGGAATGAGCTCCTTAAAAATACACTACTGTTCAAAAGTTTGGAATCACTAAGACATATTTATGTATTTGAAGGAAACTGGTACTGTATGTTATTTTTAATTAATCGAAAACAGTAAAAAGTGGTAATGTTTTACAATTCTATATATGTCAATATTACTTTTACAGCATTTATTACAGTTTAATACATATACAACTTAAAATGAATTAATTTATATTGAATTCATCGAATGTTCAAAATACACCTTAATTTTCACATATTTTACATTGTTGCGCTGTCTTTTTCAGCTGTGTAAGTACACTTGCATTTCTTGCAAGTCCAGTCAAATTTAAAAATTGTTTAAAAAATTGTAGTCTATTCTTTTAAGAGAGGAAGGCTCTTACATATACTATCATGAAAGACGAAAAGAAACTGGATCAAAGCAGAATAGAACAAGAAGAGAATGGCCCAGATGCACATCAACAAGAGGACAAGCAAATCGGACTCCCTAATTAGAGAAAGAGACCCCTGACTGGAGCTCAGCTGGCAGCCTCATTGAACAGACATTCTAGAGACCATCTTTATCCAAGACTGAGATATGGGCCTTTGGCTACATTCACACTGCAGGCTGAAACGACCCAATTCCGATTTTTTTGCCCCTATGCGACCTGTATCTGATCTTTTCATGACAGTCTGAACGACACAGATCCGATCTTTTCAAATGCGACCCAGGCCACTTGGGTATGTGGACCAAATCCGATATGTATCCGATCTTTTGAAATGCGACTTCAATCTGAACGGCCAGGTCACATGTATCCGACCCACACGTCATTGATATGTGACAAACGTCATAATTCTGCGTTGAAGTAGGCGGGAATTGACCGTTGAGTACTCTTCTGCGCATGCGGATCACTTCTGGGTCATTTCACGTTCACACAGGAGATCACAAAAGGTCGCATTTAATTGGAAATGTGAACGGCCTTGCAAAAAAATTGAATTTTTTAAAAAAATCGGAATTGAGCATTAAGCCCCTGCAGTGTGAACGCAGCCTTAGAGAAAATACAACATCTGACACTGACAAATAAAAATAAAAGGGTAGAATATGCGAAAGAACTGGATGGTAAAATCAACCAATCAGATTTGGGGGACAAGTTTACAGCTTATGTCAAGTTTAGGCTTACAACCAAGGTGCTTCTACATCAGTGTTATTCACCTATCACTTCCCACTGATTTTAGGGATAACTTATGGGTAGGGTTAGGTTTAGGACAACATTTTTGGACAGGAATGTTGTTCCACAATCAACAAAATGTTTTGACCTTGAAATGTGTCTAACTCAAAAAAAAAATCAGGACATGCAAGGAAATAGTTAGGATTAAATTTTCATAGAGTTAATGTTGTTCAAGGATCAACAAAATATGTTGTTTCAGGATTGTGTCTAATTCGGCAAAATCACGGCGTGCATATAGAAACAGTCATCAGCCATCATTTTAAATGTCTTTACTTCCATGTGGTTCGATTTCATTTTATAAAATGTTATAGTGATTCCAAACTTTTGAACAGTATATTTGTGACTTGTATTCTGTATACAACCTCCAAAATGTTTTGCCACAACTACCTAAGAAATTCTTCTAAAACCAACAGTGCCTAACACATAAAAGTCAATATAAATAAAGTGGGAACTGTGTTACTGTCTCAGGGCATTTGCTGTTGAAGAATCAGTTATGTTTATAGGTGTAAAAAGTTGCAGGCTGTTCCAGGCAAGCATGCTGATGTGGTAGTTAATGCTTCACCTTGTTTGACTCAAAGAATTCTGCTGCAAATATATCTGGCAGTTTTCCCAGCGTGTTCCTGGAGAGGAGATTCTGGCAGTTCAGAATGATGCAACAGATCTTGAGAGACATGTTTGTAGATCCAGAGCTTCTGGCTGAACTTAATGAGGAGCAGAAGCAGATTCTTTTCTACAAAATTCGTCAGGAGCAGGTGCGACGATGGACGGAGTGTGAGAGCAAAGAGGGAAGCTGGGAAAGTCCCCTGACCGAGGAGAGAGACGGTAGGTCCGGCAAGGAAATCTTTCCTAGCCCTATACGTAATCAGATTCTTAAGTTTGATGTTTCCGGGTCCAAACACTCTATCAGATACCAAAAGCAAACAACAAACGGTGCTAATATACAATCAGGGTGTGCTGTAGTACTACTGAAAAATTGGTTTTAAAGCTTATCTTAAATGCGTGCTATTCTCAATTGAAACGGAGCAGAGGTTTGGACCGAAAACAGTATTCACTACCTCACTTAACAGGTGGATAGTTTTGTTATACTTGATTATATTTCATAATTTCATCATCATTTGTTTTCAATATACTTTTGTCCTCATATCCTTAGTGGAAAAGACTATTTCAGTATGTACTGTGACATGGCCCAAAAAAAGGAAAAATTATTTTACTTTTTTCTTTTCAACAATATTTGTATGTGAAATGTATTAGCAATATGCTAACAGCAAACTCTGAAATCAACTGTGCATCAAATCTCCTTTATTTGTGTGTTGCTGCCTATGTAAAGTGTTGCAGATCTGTCACTTGTGAAGTTCTATGATTATTAGGATGGTCCCTTAGAAGTCAGCTGCCTCTGTAGGCCATAGGCAGCGAGGCAGCCAGCACAAAATTACTCTTTGGTTAAAGGGTTATTTCACCCAAAAATGAAAATGTTGTTTTGAAATCCGATACGACTTCCATCCTACTTTGGAAAACAAATGAAAATATTTTTAATACATTATTTTTTCATCATTATCCATATCCACCCTTTGAAAGTCCACACAACCGTATATCTGATATCGTAAATATTATATAAATCAAGCGGTTTAATCAAGTCTTCTGAAAAGACACCTGTGTATCAAAGAGAGTCTTTTTATCATATAAACAGATTTCATTTAGGCTTTAATTTCAATATAACATTGATCAACAGCATTTTCATCTTTGGGTGAACTGTCTTTTGAACGAGTTTATCTGGGCTGGTTTTCACATCTGCCTTTATCACTGTTTCCAGAAAACAGGAAAAGTGTTCAGTGGCTGCAGGACAAAGATGGTGAGGTGTGGGTCTGGGTTATGGGGGACGCCCCTGGAGACAAACCATACGAGGTGATTGTCAAAGAGCTGATGGAAGAGAGAGCCAGGCGACAGGCTCAGCTAGAAGCCCAAGAGCTGTGGTGAGGATTGTGAGCAATTGCATGATGTTTATCTGTATCTTTCGACTAGATTAGAAACGTTCCGGGTTACTTGACTGTAACCCTGTTCCCTGAAAAAGCGGAACGAGATGCTGCGCTGCTTAGCGCATTGGGAACGTCTTTAATCGTGACCTGCTGTGAATATAGTGTGTAAACACGTCGATAGAATCGACCGGAAGTAATATAGCCTCGGTCGGTGACGTCATCGTCGCGCGCCCGCGTGCACTCGCGCACACTCGCGAGGCTATAAATAGATGAGCCGCAGGTGCATCGTCAAGATATTTTGTCTGAAGAGCAGTCCTGGGACATCATCAGCACGGCAAAGTAGCGCAGCATCTCGTTCCGCTTTTTCAGGGAACAGGGTTACAGTCAAGTAACCCGGAACGTTCCCTTTCAAAAGCTACAATCGATGCTGCGCTGCTTAGCGCATTGGGAACGAGAATACCCACGCCGCCGTGCTTGAAGGTGTCTGGACTCCTTACGGTTGTGTAGGTGTGCTCACAAGAACGCAAGAAAGCCCTAGACATTAGCTTGTGATGTCGACTCAAGGACATGAGAGCCCGGAGTGGCATGAACATCTAAACTATAAAACCTTATGAATGTGTGCGGAGAGGACCAGCCTGCCGCATCACAAACATGCTGTAAGGGGGCACCCCTTGCCAAAGCAGTAGAGGAGGCGACTCCTCTGGTGGAGTGAGCCCTTAGACCCATTGGCGAAGCTTGGCCGCGCGCCTCATAGGCAAGAGCAATAGCATCCCTGACCCAATGTGACATGGTCTGTTTAGTAGCGGCAGCACCCCTGTTACTGCCCCCATAACAAACAAATAGTTGCTCTGACTTACGCCACTGGCTAGTACGGTGAACGTAGGCCTGAAGAGCACGGACTGGACACAGTCTGTGAGATCTCTCCTGCTCCAGCGTTGTGAACGGTGGAGGGCAGAAGGCCTCAAGAGTGACCGGATGTACAGCTGAAAACGGTACTTTAGGCAGGTAATCAGGATGAGGATGCAAAATCACTTTCACCATTCCTGGGGCAAAGTCTAAGCAGGATGGCGATATTGACAGAGCCTGCATATCCCCGATTCTTTTTAGAGAGGTTATAGCCATAAGAAAAACCATCTTTAGGGTCAGAAGTTTGTCAGACGCTGACTCTAGAGGTTCGAAGGGGGTCTCAACCAGACCCTCTAGGACTATAGCTAAGTCCCATGAAGGGATCTTGGTTCTTACGGGAGGCCTCAGTCGTCTGGCCCCACGAATGAAGCGAGCGAGCAAAGGACGTCTCCCAAGTGGCACCCCGTCAACCAAGGCGTGGCAAGCCGAAAGAGCGGCCACATAAACCCTGAGAGTGGCGGGGCATGTGCCTGTTGATAATTTTTCCTGCAGGAAATCCAGAACTGAAGCAATCTGGCAGTTGACCAGATCTGCATTATGTAAAACACACCACCTTTCAAAAACACCCCATTTGTTGGCATAACTCTTTCTAGTGGAGGAAGCCCTAGCACTTAGAATAGTCTCAATAATGGCAGGCGAAAGCCCAGTGTCCCTCAGTTGGTACCCATCAGGGGCCAAACATGAAGGTTCCACAGGTCGGGCCTGGGATGGAATATTGTGCCCTCTGCCTGGGACAGAAGGTCCCTCCTCTCCGGAATCGCCCATGGCGAGCCGTTGAGGAGAGATATTATCTCCGAGAACCACATTCTGTTCGGCCAACGCGGCGCTATCAATAAGAGGCAAGACCCTTGCTGGCGAACTCTGGCTAGAACTCCCGGGAGCAGAGCCACTGGAGGAAACGCATACAGGCGCATTTTGGGCCATGTGTGCGCCATCGCATCCAGACCCAGGGGGGCTGGGTGACTCAGAGAGAAGTAGAGGGGACATTGCGCTGTCTGATGGGAGGCGAAGAGGTCCACTTCCGCTTTGTAAAATCTGGTCCAGATCTGATCGACTACTTCTGGGTGGAGTTTCCATTCCCCCGTCAGCAGTTTCTGTCTGGACAGTAGATCTGCTCCCACATTCTGGTGCCCAGGGATGTACACTGCCCTGAGTGACAGGAACTTCTCCTGGGCCCAGAGGAAAATCTGCCTCGCTATTTTGTTCAGATTGCGTGAGCGCAGACCTCCCTGGTGATTTACATAAGAAACTGCCGCTGTGTTGTCCACCCGCACTAGGACATGACAGCCTCTCAACTGAGGGAGAAAGTATTTCAGGGCCAGAAATACAGCCATCAGCTCGAGGCAGTTGATATGCCAATCGAGCTGATGACCCTCCCATTCCCCTTGAGCTGGACGACCACTTAAGACCGCTCCCCAGCCCAACAGGGAGGCGCCTGTCGTTAGCAATCTGCGACGACAAGGCGCCCCTAGAGTGGGACCCAAGGCGAGGAACCGGGGTCTGAGCCACAGAGATAGTGTACGTAGCCCGCGGCGCGTCATTTTTATTTGCCTTTGAGGATTGGCCCTTGGATGAAATCCCCTGGCTTTTAGCCACAACTGAAAGGGTCTCATGTGCAATAGCCCCAAAGGAATCACCGTGGATGCTGAAGCCATGTAACCTAACATCTTTTGGTACTGACGAACAGTACGATCTTGACCTAGCCTGACTTTGCTCATAGTTACCCGAATGGTCTCGATTCGAGCGGGGGACAATTGTGCCCGCATCGTAATCGAATCCCAAACAATTCCGAGATAAGTCGTTCTCTGGGCAGGACAAAGAACACTTTTCTTGGTGTTGAGTCTCAACCCTAGAGAAACTAGATGAGCCAACACGATGTCTCTGTGTTGAAGCACCATCTCTTGCGATTGTGCTAGTATTAACCAATCGTCGATGTAATTCAAAATGCGAATGCCCTGGAGTCGCAATGGAGCCAGTGCTGCATCCATGCATTTTGTGTACGTGCGGGGTGATAAGGCTAGGCCGAATGGAAGAACCCGAAATTGGTATGCTTCGCCCCCGAAAGCGAACCTCAGGAACTTCCTGTGTTGTGGCAATATTTGTATGTGAAAATATGCGTCCTTCAGATCGATCGTGACGAACCAATCGTGATGTTGAATTTGCGACACGACCGTCTTGACGGTTAACATCTTGAACTTGAGCGCTTTGACTGTACGGTTTAAGCCTCGAAGATCTAAGATTGGACGCAACCCCCCGTCCTTTTTGGGGACCAGGAAGTATCTGCTGTAATAGCCTGACTCCCTCTCTGGCAGAGGAACATGTTCTATGGCCTCTTTGCTCAGAAGAGTTTGTAGCTCTTGTGATAGTACATGCATCAGCTCCGGTCTTACGAAAGTGGAGACCACGCCGTTGAAACGCGGAGGACGATGAATAAATTGGATTCTGTATCCCATTTGTACTATGCTTAATACCCAAGCAGAAATGCCTGGCAGAAGTTGCCACGCTGCCAGACTCTCTGATAGTGGTATCAGTTTTAATACTTCCTCTTGAGGGGATGTTAGATGTTCCGTGCCCTGGATGAAAGCAGGGAGCAACGGAACATCTAACATTTCGCTGGAAACCGCTGCCCCCCGAAGCACCAAAGGTGGCGGGGATGGAGAGGTTTTGTGAGGGTAACGAGAAGGGGCGGTCAGATATAATACGCGCCCCGTCCCGCGGGGGGCTACCCCCACCAGACTGGGCGCCAGACCATCAGGACTTCTTCTTTCTGTTGATGATAGTCCTGAGGTCTGGCTTGGGAGGTTGCTGAGCCTGACGAGCCTGTCTCCAGTTCTTATTAGGAGGAGCACGGCTCGCCACGCTTTGCTTTTTAACCTCCCTAGGTTTTGAAGGACCAGGGAGAGGTTGGGTGGCCGATGGCCCCTCCCCTTGAGTGCGGCGAGGAAGGAACTGAACAAACGCCTCCTCATGCTTCTTGACCTCCCTGAACCTGGTGACTACTGAGTTGACCGAGTCGCCAAACAGGCCAGAGGGAGAAACTGGAGAGTCAAGAAGAAAGACACGATCTTTATCTTTGATGCCTGTGAGGTTGAGCCACAGATGCCTCTCCGTGCTTACCAAAGCGGACATAGAACGGCCGATGGCACGGGCCGTTTGCTTAGTGGCACGAAGAGACAGATCTGTGGCTCGGCGCAGTTCAGAAAACGCTTCCTCATCTATCGTTGTACCCGCACTCAAGTCCTTCAAGAGGTCAGCCTGGTATGCCTGTAACACAGCCATTGTGTGCAGCGCAGCACCAGCCTGACCTGCAGCTTGGTAAGCTTTACCCACAAGCGAAGATGTTATTCTACACGGCTTTGAGGGGAGGGGAGGTTTTTTAAGCGAAGATGCAGACCCAGGCGAGAGATAGCTGGCGAGCGTCTCTTCAACCTGGGGCATCTCCGCATACCCTCGCGCCTTTGCACCCACGATAGTCGAAAAAGTCGACGTCGAAGGCACGAAGACACGAGAGGTATATGGTTTTCTCCATGATTTAGATAGCTCATCATGGAGGTCCTCGAAGAAGGGGAGAGACTGATGTTGAGGTCCCTCCCCCCTGCCACCGGACAAAAACCTATCCTCAAGCTTACTGCGTTTGGGGGTCTCTTGTTCACGAGGCCAGTCAAGCTGCAATCTGGCCACCGCGCGAGTAACCACCTCGAGAAGCTCCTCGACAGATTTATCGTCGCGCGAGGAACGCTCAGAAGTTGGCTGCTCGAAGTCCGTAGACCCAAGAGATTCATTATCGTCCCCCGCGTGAGCCGAAGAAGCACCGGGATGCGCTTCGGGATCACGCGAGGGAACGAGTGGATCTGGTGAACAAGCAAGCGAAAGGGACGGACCCGTCTCTTGCTCGTCAGCCAAATCCATTCGGGAGCCCCATGATGATAATGCGTTTGCGGACTGAAAGTAGCCAAGACGAGCGCGAAGCATTTTAACAGTGAACAGCTCACAATGCTCGCACTCCCCTGACTCCAATGCAGCGGCCGCATGCTCCTCCCCCAAACACACAAAGCAGTAAGCGTGTGTATCCAGTTCTGACATGGGTCGAGAACATGGAGGGACACAGCGCTTAGCTTGCTGACTCATTTCTCTTTTTGCTTTTTAAACTCTTTAAATGACGTTAAGAGATGAGAAAGAGTGAAAATTCTGCACACTGTCAGGTATAAAGCTAAATAACTCCTAACAAAGATCTGTAGCAGAGAGAAAATAGATGCTTGCACACCAACACAGAGAGGTCTCTGAAGACAAAAGACCTGACGATGCACCTGCGGCTCATCTATTTATAGCCTCGCGGGTGCACGCGAGTGTGCGCGAGTGCACGGGGGCGCGCGACGATGACGTCACCGACCGAGGCTATATTACTTCCGGTCGATTCTATCGACGTGTTTACACACTATATTCACAGCAGGTCACGATTAAAGACGTTCCCAATGCGCTAAGCAGCGCAGCATCGATTGTAGCTTTTGAAAGGGAACTGATTTCATGTCTAAAGAAAACATAAAACAAAATCCTTTGCTGTAGATATTTAGCAATTAGGCATCATGCTTAAGGATGCAACATGGAAATGGAAACATGGTTTATTTTGTTTATACAGAAATGATTCTGAAAAAGATGTTGCACCTAATTTTTTGGCTTTTTCCAAGGCGAAAAAAAGAAGAAGAAATAAAGCAAAAGTTCAGAGATGCCATTGCAAAGGAAAAAGCACGTTTAGTTGCAGGAAAGTGGAAGGAAGAAGCCGAGGACAGAAAGGCAGCCAAACAGGAAGAGGAAGCTATACGAGAAAAACTAAAGGTGATTGATCAAGAAACCCCTCAAACTTCTAACTGCTGCACAATGATAATGCACTAATTGGCTTCAGCAAGACGAAAATGGTTGCCACCGTTCCACAATGATCCAAACTATCTGCTAGAGAGTCAGGGGACTAACTTAGCAGTGGGAGTCACAAAACAATCCAAGTGATCAATTACTTGTAGGAGACCTGCACTGATGTACACCTTTAGGGCCCAACATTCGTTTGGTGGATGTTGTTTTCCACCAATCTCTCTGTAAATTATTTAGGTAAGTGTGTGGAACGACTGCTGAGGTTGGCCCTCTGTACTTCTATTCTCTGTATCTCCCTTTGAAAGACAGAGAACAATGAGGAAAACAACCAGGCAATCAATACTCAATCTGAAACCAACAGGAGGGCAACTTGCTGCATCAACGACAAAAACTAGGGCTGAGTGCTTTTCTAGTTCTCCAGAACAGTCCATGTATGTACTTTTGTTTGTCATGTTATAGTCTTAGTTGCTTCCCACTTTGAGGCTAAATGAAACAGAAAATGTATTACACAGAGCTGAGGCTGTTTTTGGTTAATGTTGTGAAAAGTAGAAGTTGTGTTATAGTGTAAAAGGGTCAATGACAAATAAGAGTGCTTAAGAAAATGAAAATGTTGCCTATTGTTCTTTATAATTCTTTGCACTTTAATCTACTTTTAAAAATAAAGGTTCAAAAGGGTGTTTTTCACAGCGGTGCTAGAGAACCTTTCAGTGAACAGTACTTAAAATAATGTTTTTCTTACATTTTAATAATCTAAAGATTTTTTTTTCCACTATAAAGAACCTTTTGTGCTTTGAAAAGGTTCTGTGGTTGTTAAAGGTTCTTCATTGTGTTAACATCGATGCCAATAAAGAACCTTTATTGTTAAGAGTGCATTTGTTTACTTTATAATTTTTTATGTATTGTTTTATAGTTTAAATGTTCAGAGCTCTTTTTGTTATAAGAAAAAAATTATTAAATCTGTATTAGAATGACTTTATACCGTTATAAGGTGACGGCCATTGTCGTGATAGGAAAATTTGATACTGTTACATGCCTGCCTATTGTATAAATGAATTTGCATTTGAGATGATGCCATTGACCCAAAATCTAGATGCTTGATAATTCTACAAGCAAAAAAGCATGTCAACTTAATAAGAACGAGAATTTGTTTGGCTGCAAGAAAGTGAGGGGAGAAGTCAATTAATTTTAAATAGAAGATTACATCCTAAAGGCATCTTCATACTGCAAGATTGGTTATACAGAAGTTGCACTGATTGCATTATCTTTTCAAAGAGGAAGAAAAAGAAAACGGCAGAACGTAGCGGGAGTCGGGGCAGACAAAGGAGGAGGCACGACCATTTTTTAAATTATTACACTGCAGATTCCCAAAGAGGCCTTGATGGTTATCCTTGATTTGTGGCCTGGTAATGAGACCTTCTAAAGAAACTTGTCAAATATTAAAGAGCTCATTTATCATAGCCCACATATCATCCCTTGTACTGGAAAGTGCTGAGTCATTAAACTTTGAATTGTTTCTCTCACAATACTCCTTAAGAAATCTTTTAAAAGACTGTCGAGACACAACAGAAAAGTGGAGAAAAGTGAAAAGAAAAGGGTAGTTGTCTAGCTTTTAGTTAGATCTTCAGCTATATGAAAAGGACTTTAATATAGAGTAACTATGTCAGCAAACTCAAAGAAAAAAACTCTGTACTAAACAGAATGAACAATATTAACTGCCCTCAAGTTTTTGGACTCTAGTGGTCTAGTCAAGGGGTGTCTGTTTTCAGATAACGCCTCATTGGTAATTACCTTATGTCAATAATTACACAGCTTAAGTATCTCAAACAACCATGCTGCCACATGTTATAGTGTCCTCGAGGATTAATTATTCAACCAAATGATTTCCATTTCAACACAGCTAATGAGCCACTGGTGCTAATTCATTAGTGCTGCAAGACCCAACAACACATACTGAGGCTAAGTAAGGACTGAGGTGCATATGATTTGACAACACGCTCTCTCTCTTTGGCTCACAAAAAAACTTTCTATTACTCTCACGCAGAAACAAGAGGAAGAGGAGAGGCAGAGGGAAGAGGAGGAGATACGACGTGCAGAGGAAAAAAGAGCGAAGGAGCTATATATGTCCCTTGAGCATGAACAAAAAAAAAATGAACAACGTGACAAAGAGTGGGAGGAACAATGTGAGTGAAGATGTTATTTCTTCATATGTATTTTCATCTGTCAAACCCTTTTACTGTTTATTATTTATGTTTCTTAAAGCTGCAGTCCGTAGCTTTTTTCGGGTTAAAAATGATCCAAAATACATATTTGAGAAAACACATAACCAGCCAGTGTTCAAAACTATCTGCTTGCCGTAGCTCGATTCAAAGCGGTAAGCTTGTAATAATGTTTTTAATTCCAGTGTACTGGTGGATTTCCGCGGGAGATTCGAGCATGTCTTTGCGTCATTACGTCACATCTGTACACATAAAGAAGGAGTCTCGGCTAGTAGGCTATATTGAGTGTGAGGATGTTGGAGGTGGAGATTTATAGCCTTTTCTCACAGCACTTGATATGATTAAACTTATCAATTTGATGGCGGATCCAGAAAGGTTCAAACGACAATGGCCAGTGACAACTGGAGATTCACCCTTTGTAAAATGCAAAAGGCTTCGTTCGGACTTCGAAGTGGCTACAGAAAAAAAGAGACTGCAACCGGCCCATGCGAAAACAAGGATACATATCGGAAGGACATTACATGTAGTCATGCAATGCTGATGTTGTTAACATTAACAATTTGAGAACAAAGTATAATTTGCACGGTTTTGCGTATGATAAGCGATTTTTAGATTTAATCAGCGCGATTTACTGCAATGTCAGAACCAGAACAAAAGTGAATGTTACTTACTTGTTCAGATGACATTTTTCGGTGAAAATGATTATGTTGGTCATACTTCCAAAAAGAATAATCTGTGATTGCGAATGACAGTATCCACACCGGCGAGGCGACTGACAGCCACACACTCTCCTCAAACATTGTGTTCATCTGCGCTGTGTCGTGTCGAACTATAACTCACGTAGAGTTAATAATTCCACGAATAACTGCAATTGAAGATTTCGAACAGAGATGGCGACAAAGAGGAAAAAGCTGCGGACTGCAGCTTTAACATCTACAAAATTTGAATCTCTTTACCTCTCTGAGCTTCAGCCTGTTGTGTAAATGTGAAAAAGGAAAAAAGATAGATAGATAGATAGATAGATAGATAGATAGATAGATAGATAGATAGATAGATAGATAGATAGATAGATAGATAGATAGATAGATAGATAGATAGATAGATAGATAGATAGATAGATAACCAACTATTAGCTAATTTGTTGCTTACCTTAGACCAGCTAGAAACCAGCTACCATGTTCCAAAGCACACTTACTAGGATTATAAAAGCTGGATTTTGTATCTAATCAGTCTGTCCTTTCTAATCTAACCATCTATTCTTTCTTCTTCATCCTCTTTAGTACGTCGCTCCAAAGCAGCTGATGAGGAGATTACAAGGAAGGCTCGCTGGGCAAGAGATGAGTATAAGCGTCAGTCACTACGGGCCATAGAGAAAGGCCACGTGGCTGGCCTGAGTGGCCACTTCCAGAAACAATCCCACCGGAGACACAGTACTTTCATTGAACCATCTGCTAGTCCTGTCTTAAGCAATGAAGTCAAACCCAGGCCCGGCATTCAACGTGCAGAACCCCCTTTGTACCGCCGCAGACAAAGCCGCAAGCATAGTACAACCACAACACAACCACTACTGGACAGGTAACCATTCTGTAGATGAATAAGTTACCTGGCCTTTTTAGGCAGGCTGGGAGACCAGCAAACCATCTTAGACTGGATTAAGCTGTCTTTTCAAAGGTTTATGCACCATATTAAGAACTGTGTAGTTCTGTAAATTAGCGCTCTCCTTTCCCATTAGCCCTGCATGGTTGCGGACACCACGACCCAGTTCCAGGGAGTTGGTTATTCTCTGGTTTACTGAAGAGCAGAAACCAAAACAGGCGGGACATGAAAGGAACGGCAATACTATCGCCCCATGGTTCCATGGTAAGGTTTCTTAATGACCTCTCTGGTGTCTCCGGTTATACGATACATTAAAATCCATTATCACCTGATAAACTGTATGGAACATGAATAGCTTGCCAATGTGACATTAATTGCAGAACATGGCTGAAGATTACTGTGCCGTAAGCAAGTGGGAAACATGAGTAGTTTTAGCAACCCAGACAGATGCTAGCACCACTCAAGCAGATAACAGAGCTCTGCCCTTTTACCCTCTTGTACACACTGTCACCCAGATCCACAAGGAGAGAGAAATGGAGTATGGAATATGCAGCCTTGTTTTGAAACCAGAAACTGGCCGACCAACAGATGGAGAGCAGTTGTGTTGTGTCTGCGTCTACTTGTACACGGACAGACAGTAGAGAGAAATTGAGGGGAGTGCTCAATAATTCAAAGGTTTTGCTAGGCTAATTACTGGCGTTGTGAGTCCTGCAGCTTTGTCATGTTTGATTGGGTTACAGTGTGTGACTCCTGGTTAAATGACAAGAGAGCAGATTATTAGGCTTGTGAGTGTCGGAAATTCCAACGGAATGTGGGCCGCACATCAGTCTGTGTGATTCTGAATAGATGCATATCTAGATAAGAGACCCAATGCACACTCATTCATACTCTTACTGACACACATACACAAGCCATGGTGTAGATTTACACCAGCACTGCTGGTACAGATACATGGAAAAACATACTATACCACTTTCTACCTGGCACCTGGTGACACTATTACAGAGATAACAAGATTACAATGGAAACAATGCTGAAATACCTAAACAACTCCTCTTTAAAAGTCATTACCTTTGTGAAAAAGAAGTGTGCTCATTGAATGTGTATTTGTAGTGCACACATGAAATAAAATGAAATAAAAGGTCACTTAAAAAATAGTACACTTTCATGGCTGTTCTTAAGTACACTTTTGAAAAGTGCAATTTGTAATAATGTCAAGTGAAAAGTTTTACTTTAACACATTTTAAATAATTGATTTAATAATCTTTTATCATGCTTAAACAAGTACACTTAATTTGATGTGTTGACTAACATACTAAAGCACAAGTAGCCTACTTGGTTATACTGTAGATTATATATTTTAACTGTAGTGTGTCATTTAATATTACATTTAACTTCATTACAAATGTGTAATTACAAATAAGAATATGACTAGAAAGTTTAAATAGAAATTACATTACATTTATTTTCCCATCAATGCTTTTCAGTACATTCGGCTGTACACTTTAACCATATTTCAAATACAACAGAAGTAATGATGAAATTACATATAAAGATGTAATACGTGAGTATGTCAAAAAAAGCACTCTTAAGTTCAACTAGCATTTAATATAAATTAAAATTATAATACATTTCAATTAATTGCAAATAACATCTAATTAAAACTCAGTTATCAAGTATATTATTTTAAAGTATACTATTTCCATAATAAGTACTCTTTTAAAAAGTATGCTAAAGTGTATTTCTTTTTCACAAGGGTAAACAAGCAAGGATCTTTGAGGTGCTTCAGTTAACAAAAAACTATGTGAATGTTTTAGGGAGTTTGAATTCGTGTAATTAACTCTTCACTGACAGTTGACTGGAATGTTTATCCTGAAGGTATCATTTCTCGAGAGGACTCAGAAAGACTGCTTATGAATTCTGCTAAGGGCTCTTTCTTGGTACGGGTCAGTGAAAGGATATGGGGCTACACACTGTCCTATCGCACAGCCAGCGGCTTCAAGCATTTCCTTATCGATGCTTCTGGGGACTATTACAGCTTTCTGGGTGTGGACCAAAACCGTCATGCCACCCTTGCTGACATCATTGACTTCCACAAGGTAAGAGAGCAGAATAGCAACTTTAGAAAGCTATTCTGAGACATAAGGGTAAATGGAATTTTACTTCAAGAATGCAAAAGATAAAAAAAAAAATATGTATTTACACCAAAATAATTTTCATATTATTTTATCAATCATTCACAATAAGGCCTAGCAAGAGGATCCTTTGCGGCCTACACTTCCCCAGATTTCATTACGTGTCTGTGACAAAAGGATTTTTTTGAGAGCAATTCCCAGATTACACTTTTAAATGTAAGTTTTTGTTACATGAATGATACAAATGTAAAAAAAAATAAAAAAAAATAAATAAAAAAATAAAGCGGTTCAAATGTTGACAGATCTTACTAAGATGCAATTTTACATATTTTATACTCTTAATTATGTACAGAAATGGACCAATGTAAACATATTTTGATAGGCTGTGAACCCTGTTTTGCTTTCAGACAGATGAATAACTTTTTTTTTTTAAGTCCTTTACAAACGTTACTGCCCCCTCGTTAACGGGAGCTGTTACAGTTGCTGCTAAAGTGACAAGAACAATCCTCCATAGACTAGACCAGCCTTTCTCAAAGTGGGTGCCGCGGCACACTGGGGTGCCCCCTGACTTTGTCAGGGGTGCCGCCAAAAAATTACGTAGGCTAAAAATATATATATATATTTGAATTTACATAAATACATTCTTCTTCTTTTTAAACATATGAACGTATTAATAAAATTGTAAATTCATTTTAGATAAATATATATATATATATAAAATTAACCATAAAAATCCGTCTCACAAGACCGAAGCAAGAAACAAACACAGAACTTGACGCAAGTGACGCAACCCATAGCAACGCGTTATAGCAACAACACCGACCGCGCGAACGCGCGTCACACAGCAACTGCAGGCTCTGACAAACACACATACAAACTATACTATACTTCTGCATAACGTGTCTCTTTTTACAACAAAAATGTGAATTCTGCCGGTATTCAGACAGTCCCATGTATACAGATACAGATCCGGCCTACAATCGCCTACGTAGGCGAAATTTGTTTGACATTTCTAATCGTAAACACAGCCATGTTGAAGCCTGCAGTAATGTTTTTCATTGATGTTATGGCAGTCCACTCTGCTTATTGTTTTTCGAGAATCTTGCACTCCTGTTTGTCATTGTGCACGAAACTTCATGCCAATAAATCATCAGAAATATTGCTGACTTGTGCGCGTCTCAAGCGCATTCTTTACGCTCGTGCTAATGCCTGTTAGTTGTCCGTGGATTTGCCTATATTTGGCGCTGAAAATGGAAACGTCTTTAGACATGGAAAATCGATTTTACAATCGATTCAATGAACGTTTATGTCTCAAAAATCGATCAGGATTTTTTCACAAAAGTGATAGCCCTGTAAAGTTGTTATTATTATTGTTATTTACAGTTCGTATTATGCTCTGTTCATTACTGTTCTGTCTAAATAAACAGGACATTTGCATTTACATTTGGGTTATTTTTTAATTTATATTTTACACTGGGGTGCCTTGAGATTTTATGCACTTTTGAAAGGTGCCCCGACTGAAAAAAGTTTGAGAAAGGCTGGACTAGACCGTCCCATTTAACAATGCTCGGTTTGACCTTCACGGCCTTTGAAGGATGCAGCCTCTGAATAGAGAGGTGCAGGTATGACGTTACTTTGTAGGCCAACCGCCAGTTAGCATCACACTGGTTCAATCGACAAAAACAGGATTATTCCAAAGGCTTTTGGATTATCGCAAAAAAACAAAAACAAGCTCTGTGTGATCAACAAAAATGTGTGATACTTACACGTTTTGTCCATCAAGATCATTTGAACAGATGAACACAACTTTTATGAATTTTGAAACCTAAATGCAGATGCCAGAAGTGAAAAAAACTTTGCCATTGTCAAAAATTTGGCTCTTTTTTTTTTAGGCTTTTGACAAATGTTTGTGGTACTGCGGTAAATTAATGTTTGACATTACATTCTGAGCATTTCATGTTTCTATTCAGCCCAAACAAACTTATACATAAACAAATGACCTTTGATTTGCACACATTCAGAATAATTTTCATTTCATAGCTTGACTGTTTTATGATAATTTTAAAATGTTAAATGTATGTAATACATAAATCTATTGAATCCAGGAACATTGAATAACGTCTTTTTATGGCCATTCCGTTGGGTCTTTTGTCCAGTCACAGGTACTATACGGACTATCCGACCCAATACGGCTCAATTTTTGTATGTATCTTGCTCTGTCCAGCGGCAGAAGTGATTCTACCTAGGCCAGCCCATCCCATACTGAGTTAACAACATGATTTTCCAGTCAGGGGGAAAGGTTTTCACCAAGGCTGACTCACTCCACCCCACGCCACCAGCTATGTCTAAACAACGACGATGGAACCAGACGTGCTAAAATGCAAACTCGTTTCCACGTTTTGGCCATAGGGGTTTTGGCCTACAAAGTGATGTCATACCTGCATGGCACGCTAGAGTGATTTTTTATTTTATTGCAGGTCGCGCTGCGGGCGCAAGTTTGTGCCTTCATCTCACCATTTCTTACTCGGAGTAACTCCTGATCTCTCCTCCTCACTTTTTGGGATAGTTCACCAAAAACTGAAAATTCTGTCCTTAATTACTTACCCACATGGTGTTCCATGCCTTTCTTTCTTCTGTGTTACACGAAAGATGTTTTGATGAATGTCCACACTTCTCTTATGAATGTGGATGGATGAATCGTTCGTTTGTTTAGATTCACAACTTGCGATGCGATGCCCGATTCGCGGATGAAGAATCACTCTTTTAAATTAGTTCTTTTTTTAATGAATCGATCAAACGGATCTTTTTGTTTTAAAGCGCTCGAAACACCACATGCTGCTGACACCTGCTGGTCAAAATGTGTAAATACATTAACATTTTATAGTAAAGGGTATAATATCATGATTCATCTCATTAATTATGAAGTGTGTAATTTGAGTTTTTATATTAATGTCCAGTGCTTGTTTTTTAATGTTTTAAGAATAAGGCAATGCAAATTAGTAGCCATTAACTATCACTCTCTCTTTGTTGTAGATGCACGTTTATATAAAATTCATTAATTTAATGTATTAACACTGAACCTATATTTTACTAAACTGACCAGAGATTACTTAAAGCCATTAGACACTGTATGATTTCCCTAGCTACATAAATGTCATCTCATACAGTGACGAACCATCGGAAATCAAAAAGTTTGGAAGCTTTGAGTCTCGTTTGCATTATTTACATGACTTGACAAGTTCATAATGCTCTCCAAATCACTGATTCGAAACAAAAAACATCAATGTTTTGTTTCGAACACAGCTTCAGCAGTGTTTCTAAAGCGCCCATCACAAAAACGCTTTGGTGGACACACGGCCTATGCCAACTGTCAGCGCGTTCATAAGTTGTAAAGCGTGTGTGACAGTCTGAAAAAGTTACAAATATTAGTATTTTTCTTGCACACATCTATTGTTTAGGTTCGTCACCTTTCGAGGTCCCGTGCACTTGCTTTTATAGGCTAAGCCTACTCATATAGATAGTTTTTCTAAAAATCATCTAAGAAAGTAATATAGCCTACCTCTGGGACAGCATGAGGGTGAGTAAATGATGGGAGGATGTTATTTTTTGCCTGTTGTAGCCTATCCCTCTGAATCAGTTCGCAATTCAGTCTGAGACATTCAGAAAGGTCAATCATGCACTGAATCATTTGCAAGCTGTTTGTCCTTGAACACAGAAAACAAAAAAGTGGTGGGATGAAGTGACTATTTACTTACAATCAAAATGAAATAAACTTGCAAAACCATTATTCCCCAGAAGAATGTTTTCACTGAGGAGAAGCCATAATGCCCAGATACACGACAGCATGTGCAGGATTAAAGTTTGGTCAGTCTTTTAAAGTCTCTAGATCTCTAAATGTGCTGTAACATCACAATATTTGAGAAATGGATTAGGAGTCAGAGCTAATTCTTTAGCTAAACGCTTTAATGTAACCTAATCTGCACAAAGGCAACTTTCAGTAACTAAGAGCTTACCTTCACACATCTCTTCTGCATACCCTATGTAACCATGGATACATATTTCACTGTCTGAGATGCTGTCAAAGTTGGAGTCACAAGCTGTGAAATCTCTGACATTAGTAACATGCAAATGCAGGCGACATTGTACAACTGTCAACAAGCGTTCCCGCTTCACGCCTCTGCAATATGGTAAAAATAAATTTAAAAACACTGTAGCGAACTTGTCAACATATATATGAAAATTACAACAGGTTTAGCTCAGCTAGAAAAACAAGCAGAATTCAATAGCAATCACAGAATGAATACAAAAGCAACTCAGATTTTTCCTGAAACATAGCAGTGCTGGAAAGAAGGCTGCCCTCACTATTTCAGGCCACATTTGAATATGTAAAATAAATTGAATGACAGCATGCAATGATTTCAGCATGATGATTTCAGGCATTTGTGTATAAGAAATGTACTCTCGCTATTAGAGTGCTGTGCACTCTGGATAATGGCAACATCTCGATTCTCAGGAGGAAGTCATCACAACTACAGGGAAAGAGCTGCTGCTGGAGGCCTGCATGCGGACCGGGCCCTCTGCGGACTTCGGAGGGCTTTTCCCATGACTCCTCGCATAAAGACTTCAAAGGCGAATCTCTGCAGGGCAGCTAATGTAGCAGGGTGTTCGTTGCATTTCAAAGAACACGGTCAAAAATAACATAATAGAACAAGACTTCTGGACCGCATGTTCTGCCTCTTATTTACAGTGCCTTATGATCGGGCCCCAGACTTTTTCTTTGCATTTTCTGTGCTGATCTTTGAGGAAAAGATGTGGAATCCTTGTTTTAAACATGGTAAAATATGTTACATAAAGCTGAGAATACTATACTCTTGTTAGTAGCTGACAGCATTATCGAATATTTCAGAGATTTATGATAAGTCTCCATATGATCCTGGCAATTGAAAGAGTTGACACTAACTTGACATGTTGTGTTTTACATGGATTAGTGGTCTTTGTGGTTGAAAAGCCATTAGTGTTCGATTTTTTTGTGTCTTTTTAGTGGTTATTAATGCATGTAAGTCAAATGCATTCATGTAGTGCAACTGCAAGTATAAATATATATGAAACCAACCTATTATTTTCTGTTCTTTAGAATAGGATGTGATGCAAATAGCAAGAACCATTGTGAGCACTGAAAGAGAAAGAAATCAAAAGAAAGTACTGTGACTGGGGAAGGTCTGATTTAACAACAACAGGAAAAGACAGTTTCCTCTGTCCATCCTTTAGGCGTATTGTAGCTTTTTCCATGAGGGAGATAGTTGTTCCGTACCTTCCAGTGAAAGAAAACAGGTCTTCTACACTTCCGACCCAGCAAAATATGTGCACATCACCTGACAGAGGGGCAATGGTCTTTTTTATTTGTTTTAAGTATGTTCCCATTCCATCTGCCCTGCCAGAAAAGCCCATAATGGGACTTTTTATCAGGACTGATTGTCAAAGGTGTTCAATCTAATGTAGAGGTGACTGTAAAAAGGCAAAATTACAGAGAACCCAGTCCTGCTTTATCACAAATTGAGCAAGACAATTGTGCTTAATTACTGTGCTATAAGTCATTTTGAAAGGGAAAATGCCACTGCTACTATATAGTAAAGATGCTTTAGTAGTTGTATGGGCTGAAAAAGTAACAAAAAAGTTCTAGAGTTGTGTCTAATGTACCGCACTGCAGGCTTGCTCAAGAAGTGAGCCTTTCTGACCTGACCGTCTGGAGCTCAGATGTCATAACACACAGCAAAGTCTGAATTTTAAAGGCCCATTTTATGTTACATTGTTCAGGTTGTTTACTGTTGTTGTTGTTGTTTTTTCCCTGCTCCCCTGCCAAAGTCAATCCAGGATTAAAGGCATAGACGATTTTCTATAACTGAGCCCTCAGGAAGTTTCTACTTTTAATCGCTCCAGTCATTCTTCCATACTCACAATGCAACAGATACATGACCATTTTAATTAATTGTTTCTTTATGAAGACAACAAATCTTTATCAGAAGTTTTGTTACTTCCATAATCTGATCACCAGAAATTCAAAAGTAAAAAATGGGTAGGACAGGTTTTTGAAAGTGGACATTGCTGAAAAAAAGTTCTCAGCCTCAAATGAATGTTGTTTTTTGAAGTGGAAAAGTTATTACATTTTGATAAAAGTTATTTTAAATTTTCACTGATTAACTTCACAAAAAGACCAAAATTAAATGTTCAAATATATTAAAATAGAACAGTTTATTTAAATTGTATTATTTCACAATATTACTGTTTACTGTATTTTTGATCAAAATGGCAGCCTTGGTGAGCACAAGACAGAATTAATTCTATTGTTTTTTACTGCCAAGTTCTCACTTAGTTCTAGAACTGTATAATGTGTTTTGCAAAAAAGACGAGATACTTCAAAAGAAAGTTAACTGGAACCTGGTTTTACATAATTACATTTGATATAAAATCCAACTTTGAGATTTGCAGCATAACTAAGATGGTATGAACTTCACAATCCAGCAAACCAGGTTCAAGTCAAACAGCAATGAGGCTGATAGCTAACAAACTGTTTATTGAATATAAAAACAATGAAAAGAAATATTTACAAAGACAACACACATTCAAAAACAAATGACAAACCCAACAAAAAAACATCCCTTCATTAAAAAGGAGGCTCTTGCAGTAAAATCAGGGAAACTACAGCATTTTACTAAATAAATCAAGCTTTAACACTACACAGTGGCACAGACAGACACTCCAAAAAGGGACAAAATAGTGCTCTCTGAATTGAAAAGATTAACAATTTCTAAGTTTTTAACATAAATTCCTTTTTGCATTATTGTGAATTTCAGACGTCATATTATACAAGTATACTATGATGGAACTGTGAAAAGGAAAAATAACAGTAAAAGTCTTTGGGCTAAGAGTAAAGTTAATGTTATGTTAATGTTATGGATTTTAGTTTGTGCTTTAATGGCAGTTAAGTTTTTAATTGAGAATACAAAAAGTAAATATTATTTGATGTGTAATGATTGACACGAATCAAACAAAAAACCTCTATCCAGCTAAGACATGGTATAATACATTTGATAAAACCTTCAATGCGAGAGAAAAGGCACAACCTGATTGTTTGTATAAAGTCACCAGGTAAGAATAGAAGGAGGTAAGTGTTGGCATCTCAAAGGCAATGTTGACATCAGTATTAGAAACCATATGGTGATTTGCATCCAACTCCAGTGACTCCTAAAGGTCTGCAAAAGTCCAGGCTTGCACATTCAAATGCAAGACAATCAGATGAAATGATCCTTAACGGAATAGAAATAAACATTTCTAAAATTGCGTAAAAACACACGGCCTGTATTTGATACTGATGCTTAAAACCTGTGTGATGTAAGACACTTCTGTTCTAGACTCGCAGGAATTTTGTTTCTACCCAACTGCACTCAAAATGTTCTGTTTGCACGTGAGTCAGTCTAGTCAGATCTTGATATATTTCTTCTGCACTCTTTGCAGTTAACATTAAATGCAGACCCTCTGTCTGCATAAATATGAATAGTTGAACTCAATGAACTAAGAAAATGGAATGTATTTACTGCAGTTGAAACTGCTTTACAATTGTTCTTTCATTACACTTCTTACTATGAGGCCAGATAATCTTTTTTTTAAATCATCACCATCATGCTTTTATCTAAGGAAAAATAAACATGCTTCAAAAAGACATTCCAGTTTGTGCTTTTGAACTAATTAATAAAAAGAGCGAAATTTTGAAGTATGTGTAAGAAATTTCAATAATTAAAGCTTGGTTGACTAGGCTGCTTCTTCTCATGATTAGAATTACAATTCATGTTAGTTTAAAGGTTATGGTCCCACCCTGTGGCCAGTATGTATATCAAGCTTGGTTAATAGTGGTCCCAAAATTACAAATGTTAATGTTGGTCATTTATAAAATACAATAAAAATACACAATGGGAGTGGGCTGCTGGAGGTAAACTTGAAAGAGAGAAGGCACACATGTGACAGTATCCAAATGAACTTAGGCAGCTGCATATTCAATATCTGGTCTTTAGAAATGCTGAAAAGGTGGTCCAAGTGAATGGTCCTGAGTCCTCTTTTCAACAAATGTTCTTGTCCTCCATGAAAAAAAAGAATAACTGGAGGTCCACATATTGTTCCATACATTGCCCTGCTCGCTTCCAGTTACATGAGCTCAGTAATAATTAAACTTTACTTTTTCTATGTCTCCGATCAGCGTCCTTGCCAAGAAGATTCCCACCATCTAATAGCAAAGTGACAAGACACAACATTAGATTCAGATTCACTTCAAAACTGAGTTTTAAAAAGACATACTCTTTACATGCAGAAGAGTATTTCTTTTCAGGGCCTACAATTTGTATTCATTCTGATGACAGAATCTGAAATTCTTTAACCATTTGTTTTGTGTGGGTGACATCTAGCTGTAAAACATATTTTCCATGCAGTATATATTTTTTTTCAAGCACATCCAATACCTGTAACAATGATATGACTATGAAGACTCCAGCCACAATGTACAGATTGCGTGGAAGCCACTCCTCTAAAGCCATCATGCATCCTTTGACATAAATGGTGTTGCTCCATTGAGACTGAAAAATAAAACAGTGTGTTGTTTATTCACAAAATAAGTGACAGTAAAATGTATTTTATTTTATTACATCTACATAGCAGCATATGACACATGACTATCCGAGCTGTGTGATGTTTTTGACATATTACAGTACATGCCGGTAGTACAAAAAAAGTGTTTCATAAATTATGGGAAAAAAATTATATCAGCAAATAACTCGGCACAGTTGATCAAGGCAGTCATTTTGAAAATGATGATTATTAATGTTTTCGTAGCTGAGTGCCGCCCGCCAGCGGTAGACTTCATTTTAGAGTGAATACTCAGCACTCGTTAAGAGTTAAGAATTGATTTGTTTCATTCCATTCAGTGGTTGCTTAGTAATTTGATTATGAATTTGTTTCGCTTGGTGTACCGTCGGCGTTACACTTCGGGTTTATAGGGTTAAAGCAGAACTTTTGTCAACAATGGCAAAGAACAAAATGCCTAGTAAAACTGTACAACATGCACTTACCGCTGCGCCAGTTGATCTAACATCATATCCACACTGCGTGTTCACCACTGTATCCTGTAAAGAAAAGTCACAGGTTCATGAAAATGGGGCCTATAATTACTGTAAAGTCATTTACGATAGAAATAAATAACCATGCACTAAGTAATTTAAACCAAAACCAGACATAGCCTGTGCCTGTGCCAAGAAGAAAAAACTTTAGGGTCAGTATTCGGGGTGTGAAGAGATCTTGTGCCACAAGATCTTACGATATTAAAACATGAAAAAATTATATTTTTCGTCAAGGTGAAAATCTGTCTCGTGATATCAACACCTTTTACAGTGCTCACATTATATTGTTCTGTCTTTTACTGCATATGATAGGTTTCATACCCAGAAATATCATACCCAGAAAGTAGAACTGAAGTGACAATAATCATTAAATCCACATTACTTTTTTTCCCCATAAAATGTGGAATAATGTTTTGAACCATACAATTACAAAAGTACATTCTGCAAAGTTTCTCAGACAAAGATGTATACATGGGTTTGGAATGACATGAGGATAAACTATTCATTTCAAGGCCTCAGCAAGCAAAGGAAGTTTTCAACATGCTTGACCTTTGACTTGTGTTCAAGCACAAGCACAATGTGTTCTTTTAAACCGTATTTTTTATGATGAAAATAACTCTTTTTTTTCTGTGGAGGGCTGCTGTGAAGGAGAAAGGAACCTACAGCAGGGTCGCTGATGCAGCAGGAAAAGGGCACGCCACATTTCTCTCTGCTGAGCTGACTCTGTGAGCAGTTAAAATACACATTCAGATTCCAGTCATTGGGGTCTTTAGCTCCACAGCAATGATTCTGTGAATAAAACAAAATTATGTTTTTAATCAAACCCTGCAACAGGCAAGGTTAGTAAGCACAGTCAAAATTGTGCTATCATAATTACCCAAATTACATTAACAATAATTTAAAATGTAAAATATTATTTGAGAAAACAGATATAAATTCAAAACCAAGACATATGTGTTCAGTACTAGCTCCAAAACTGCTCTACAAGTCCTTAATATCTATGGCTTTTTCATCCTATTTATGGTTTTGTTCAGGTTAAATCATGCTTGTTAATTTAGCATTGATTTTTTATTAAAAAGAATTGGCGAAAAGACACAGAAGAGTGAATAGTGAAGCACAAAGTTTGTTTTTAACAGTTTCACCTCCAATAAGTATGTGGTGGTTAGCATGTTGAGTAAACAGAAAGCATTCATTTAGGGTTGATTTTAAAGTATTATTACTGGTATATAAATCACTCAATGGCCAAGGACCTCAATACATTGCAGGTATGAGTGCCTACTGAGTGCCTGGACTTAGATTTTTTCCAATTCTTTTTTATGAACATTGCAGATATGCTCACTAAATATAAACCTAACAGATCACTCAGATCATTAGGATCACCTCAGCTAAATACAAAGGGTTCACTCTAAGCATGGTGAGTCCGCTTTTAGCTACTATTAGGGGTGCTCCGATCAGGATTTTTGGGGCCGATCACCGATTACTGGAAGCTGTATCACCCGATACCGATACCGATCACCGATTACAGGGTCTATTTGAAGACTTCTTTTTATCATGTAGCATTACCTATTAAACTATATTTAACAACAATGTACATTAAGTATTACATTTAAGAGAAGACAATGCATAATGAATTGACATCTGTGTATTTATTTGCAAGCAACATGTATTAACATAGCAGCTTGGTTATTGGGAGCAGCTTAGGGCTTGACATACAACTTTCCTGTAGAATATAAAATAAAATGAATAAAAGACAGAACATCTGAGTCTTTAAATTTAGCTTTAGACTACTTTAAACTAAAAACAGCAACAAAAAAGGCTATAGCCAAAATAATGTTTAGAGTCAGTCAGCCATCAGTTTTTCTCATACACTTAAAGGACCACAGGTAGTAAAGTGCACAGCAATCTGCTTCGTCAGATTTTGTGGGCATTTAGAGAGGAAGAGAGAAGGTAGAGAAACCTTGTGTGTGTGTGTGTGTGTGTGTGTGTGTGTGTGTGTGTGTGTGTGTGTGTGTGTGTGTGTGTGTGTGTGTGTTATTATTTGTGTGTGTCAAAATTATTTTAAACAGATTAAGAAAGCCACCACTACTGGTCACATTTATAGTTAGATTGATTTCTTTAGATCCAGTGAAGTCTGTCCGACCATGTACCTAATATAAATAAATAAAACATCTTCAGTTAACTAGCAGATCATTCATTTAGTTCGCTATTAAATAAGAAATCTAGCACTAAAATGTATTTATTTTTTAACTCAAGCTGCACGCTCGTTGCCGCGGCGATCAGTTGCATGGAGACAGTGCTCTGTGCCTCGCGCAGTCTTCACTCGGACGCGCGCTTCAATCTATCGCCGTTGCGGACTCTATTCATTCCGGTGTAATCTCAAAATAAAACACAAACGTATCCTTGCTTGATATAACTAACCGCTGATGAACATATTCAGTTTTGATGAGAGAAAATATGTACGAGTGATTTGACGGACGCACGGGGGTTGGATATATTTTTGTCATTGGTTGTTGCATTAAATCTTACCCAGATACAAAAGTGCTATTTTCTGATTGGCTATTGTGTAGCTCGACGAACAACACCAGAGGAAACGCGCTTGATTCATGCCGGTTCCTCAGTGAGAGCGGCGCGGCCAGAGTTTTGGCCGCTGCGGCATATTAAATATATTACAAATAGTTTTTCAGCGTGAGAAATACAATGTGTGGCGGGAGAGCGTGACAAAAGACCGAAATGAGTGACTGTCACGCTCAAAGCTTGAGCCCTGTTGTAGAATTGCCAGACCAGTGAAGCCATTTTTACCAGGGCGTAAAAAAATTGTCTCGCGAGTTTTGCGTCATCTGATCGGCTTTTCTGGATCGGCCTTTATAGAGACCGCCGATCACACATCCCAAAGCAATTATCGTCCGATTATGATCGGCGACCGATCAATCGGAGCACCCTTAGCTACTATGCCAGCCGCAGCTGGAACCAGCTTCCAGAAGAGATCAGATGTGCTCCTACAGTAATCACATTCAAATTCAGACTCAAAACACTTCTGTTTAGCTGTGCATTTACTGAATGAGTTCTGTGCCACTGTAAGTTCGACTGATTACACTGTATTTTATTTTGCATCCTCCTTTTTATTCTAAACTGAACTCAAATGGCACTGAGAATTGGGTAAGAGAGATGAAACCATGCTGATGGCCTGGGTCTGTGTTGGAGTTGTGAATTTGACGAGATTAAACTCGAGGTTCTGTGGGGTGCGGACTTGGATTGATTCCATTCCTAGAGCTTCCGAACAAATGGGTTTTTGGGGTGCGGACTGATGAGGCAGTGAACCCGAGGTAACCCCGTGACTCAGTCCTAGAGCTCCTCCAGTCCGATTTTAGGGAAAAATCGGGTCTACTGGAGACGACCAATACATTTTTGTTGGGCGCGTCGAAAGAACACCACAGATACAGTACAATCCACATGGGAAAATCTCACAGAAAAACAAGCAGTTGTGCAAAATATGATACACCAGTGTTTTGCCAGATGAAAAGTTTATCTATGCATCATCTTTTTACTCTTTTAATTCATTTTATAACTATACCATATATCTCTTTTAATTTCTTTTATAACTGTTTTCATTTTCCTTGCTTTTATTTTGTGATTATTTTAATTCCTTTCTGTAAAGCACTTTGAATTGCCATAGTGTATGAAATGTGCTATATAAATAAACTTGCCTTGCCTTGCCTAATGAATGCGAATTGTTAAAAACTCTCAAACTTACCAGCTTCTGAAGAGAGTCGATCAGATTCTGCAGGTCAATGTCTTCCCTGTAGGCCTTTACATTGGCCAAGAAGAATTCGTTGATCCACTCCCTAACTTGGCCCTGGAACACAAATGCCAACACCGCAGCCGTCAGCTCCAGGAAGAAGATGAAGCCAATGACTCCAGAGAACTGAAAGAAAAAGTCAAGAAGCAAGGTGAAAATTCAAAGAGTAGCTTTTTGACAGTGTAAATAGTATTTGTACATTTTTATGTCTGAGAAGTATTTACATTTAACACATCATAAAGTGCCTATCTTATACAGGTCTGGCACTGCAAGGCATGCAAAATTAACCAGCTTATGTGATGGCACCTCAGTATCACATCGAAAGGATGAGAACTTACAAATTTAAGGAGGCAGATGTTTTCCCGCAGTGCTCCGACACAACCAGCAAATCCCAAAATGAAAGTGACTGTGCCCACAACAAGCACCCCCCAAACTGGGTCGAAACCATGTAGACGTGTGACTTGCGTCAGATCTGATAAAACACCCTGTGGGCAAATCAAGGAATAAAGCATTTTCACTAGTTGTTTTTCCCTGAGCCACTAAAACACATTCACAGCCACATAAACTCATTTTTAGAAACTCAAGTTCTAAGAAAAAGTTTTTTTAAGGGTGTGTTCACACTTGGCAGATTTGGTTTGATTAAAACGAACTCTGGAGCGATTGCTCTGTTAGTGCGGTTCGTTTGAGTAAGTGTGAACGCTGCCATCCGAACCTGAAAAGATGGGTCTCGGTCCAGGGTCTGGGTCCACTTTCAAACAAACTCTGGTATGGTAAGGCTGAAATATGAGCGAGTGCAACACGGACCAAAGACATGTAAACCAACCAAAAACAGGACATGGTGTAACAAGATGCGACCCGAAAAAGGACAGAATGCTCAACCAAACCTGTTTTTTCTCATCATAGTCGCAATGTTGCCCATCACAGTTCGGTACAGGCATCATATCAGAACCGTGTCTCCTAACATCAGATCTTCGTTTGTGTGTGTGTGACGGAAAGATTCTTGCCAGTGTTTTGACTCCTTTGCTCATTTTATAAGCTCCTCACAAGTCAGCTCCATCATTTGCCATTTGTATGCACATAAAGCAACGCATTCAGCCCAGCACACACAGCATTGTTTTGTGTGTATATCCAAGGTCAGTCACAAAATACGCCATAAAAGCGTCTTTTTTTTATCATTAGGTTCGGTGTTTAAAAATAACAGTGTGAACACTAAGGAAACCAGGACTAAATGTTTTATTTTATTTTTTGGTCCAGTCCAAAAGATCCAAACTACAAGTGTAAACACCCCCTAAAAGAGTAGACAAAAAAGACTTTCACAGACAGATCACCTCACCTTTTCACTCCAGGCCCAGAAACCAATTGCAATGAATGCTGTTCCAGCTAGCTGATAAGCAGAAGAGGTTTAGAAGACAATAAGACATGTTGCATCAGAATAGTCAAGTTCAGACAAAGAACCTGCAACGACTAAGTGTGTGGTTATAACATATGACGCATTAATGAGACTAAATGTGACTAAACTCTAGAACACCAAGCAAGACACTTCTACTTGGAATTGACAAAAAAAAGTTTAAAAACACTTCAAATTTTGGGGTCTGTAAGATTTTTTTTATTTTTTTGAAGAAAGTCTCTTATACTTACAAGGCTGCATTTGTTTGATCAAAAATACAGTCTGTACAAAAATACAAAATAGGAATATTGTGAAATATAATTACAGTTTAAAATAACTTTTCTGTTTTAATATGTTTTAAAATGTAATTTATTCATGTGATGACAAAGCTGAATTTTTTTAGCATCATTTCTCCAGTCTTCAGTGTCACATGATCCTTCAGAAATCATTCTAATATGCTGATTTGGTGAAAACCGTTGTTCTGGTCAGAAAAAAACCCCACCAATTTGTTATTTATTCTTGATGAATAGAACATTCAAAAGAACAGCATTTATTTGAAATTGAATTTTTTGTAACATTTTACTCTCATTTTTGATTAAATTATTATGTCCTCTTTAATAAATACATTAAGTTTAAAAAAAAATCTTACTGACCTGCCCCCAAACTTTTAAACGGTAGAGTATAAAATTTATGAATTTATGCTAAAGATACAAATTATTTAACTTTATTTAAAAGTATGGAAAATAAAGTGTCGATTAATGGTCACAAATGCCATGAAATATGCATAACACAGTGTGCAGTAACAACAAAACTTGTTTCTCAGGAGCCATGTTTAAAATTGAAAACAGGAAAACGGGTTAGAAGCAGTTATCTGGTATGAACTCCTCCCATGCTTCCTTATACAGGACACCACAAACTACTGCAATAGTATGTCAGGGTAAATCTGTTTCCTGTTGACGTATATGGAAACCTGACGTCATTAGGCTGACTTTTTCTCTTGATAAAGGTTCAGCTGTGGGTGTTAACATGCTGTGATGAAAATGCAGTCAGAAAGTGTGAAACATCTGTGCACACGGTGTAAAACAAAAGTGGAACAAATAAACATGAAATGTGGTGCTGGTCTGCAGATTATGTTATCTGAGCAAGAGTGGCATAAAAAGTACTAGATGTTATCTAATGTCAGAACTGGAAGGGCTGCCCGTTTAAACATGATATGCAGATGAGGGCATGTTTGTGTATGATTGTGCATGCGTTTACACGGAAACAAAACATTGTCATTAACTTACCCAAAAGATAATGTTGTAGCTGAACATGAGGTATTTGTAGCAACAGCTGACCTCTGCATTTTCATATCTGTAATAGTGCATCTTCTTCTGTAGAATAAATGAAAATGACATTTCAGATTACCACATTGAAACATCTAGAGATCTTTATCATGTTTTGTTAACTCAAAATGTGCACTAACAGAAGTTGAAATACATGGGAATGCATAGAAGTGTTAAAACTAATGCTGATCTGATAAATTCACAGAAATTAGGCTATATCACATCCTCAGGATTAATCAATTGCACAAGAGTTTAATTGCAAAATTCACCCGCAGCTGTTGGTAATACGGGGAAGAGTGTGTATTGCATTTCCTGACATGACAGTAAAGATAAATTTCCAACGGGCTGCATTTACAGAATGAAAGAAAACTTCCCCATTTTTTAATGCAAGCAGACCCACCCTTGCTGACTTAAATGGATTTTTTAACTAAATTTTGTTAAAGATAAAAATGTACTTTTCAATTCCAGTCAAATTTAACATATTTTACTTTCTTGTAGACCCCAAATTGGGGTTTGTGAGTTGATAAAAAGCGAATAAGTAATTAAATCAAAACAAGTAAAATTAAAATAAATTATTTAAAAATACAAAAAAGGGAGAAAATGATTTGTTTACCTGCATGTTATATGACCATTAATCGAGAACTTAGAAAACTCAAATGTGTTGTTAGATTGTTAAATAAATTATTTTTATTAAAATAATTATCTTGAGTGGCTGGATTAAGCTAATGTTAGGTCAAAGGGGTCTGCTGACCAAAATGTTTGGGAAATTCTGATTCTACCTTATACATACACATCCAAAAATCTTGATCATTAAAAAAGTACTACTTAATGATCAATAAAACCCTTCGTAATAAAACATTTTTGTATTTAACTGCCCTGTTAATAATCTGCAGTAAACAGAAAACTAACTTAATCTGCTTCAAAGATTAGTAAACATGTCTGATACATAACACACACAAAAAATATAAAAAAAAAAAACAGATGGATAAATATCTCGGGTTAAAGTGTTAGGTTGTCATAATTATTCCAATTTGGATCAGCTGCAAACAGTTCATTGGAAAACCACTGAAGATGTTCAGCTAAAATGTCGTGTGTATGTTTGTTTTCTTTTGATTATCACATCAGATATGATCACAAAATATTTAAGTGCTCCAGAGGCAACTCATAAGGGAATTAATAAATCCGTCCAATAATCAGAAATAAGCGATTACACACACACCAAGATGGCTCACAAACTCTTCCCCACTACTTCTTCCTCTTACTAGTTAGCTAAGTTGCTAACGTTAGTTGATTAGCAAAGTTGTCACAGTTCACACTTTAAAACCAGCTGCCAAGGCAAATATCGGTCTTCCTCAACAAATAATGTTCCCGTTTAGAAGATTTTGTAAAGTTAATGTAGTGAACACTGTCAGTACAATAATTATATAATATTTTTGTTTGGTTTCTGCGGTAAAAACAAGAACAATGCTAAGAGCTAGATATCTCAACACAGCTAACCAACTGTATCACCTCACGTCACGACTTGTCAAACCCTACTATTTGCTCACATTTACCTACTAAATATATAAACAATATACCAAGATATAAAATCTTTACAACGACTGGTTAAAAATACAGCCACAGTTTAATTTATTTTCGTTACTTGGGAGAGTGCGCGAGCGCGCTGTGGGTGGAACGAAACGCTTAAGAGCTTCTGTCTGTATTTAGAATTTAAACGCACAAAGCAGAGCGGTTTATTGCCGATTTTTACAACAACAAGAAACGTTACTCAATGTTAAGAAATATAAATAAATAAGCAGTTATAATAGTAATCTTAAAGCGCTCACCTCTTTGTTTATGTCACACAACGCCTCCGCCTGGTAGAGTTTGAAAACGAAAAAGAAAAGCTAACTCTTCAAACACCCACCCCACACATGAATGAGGGACTTTGTGAGTGAGCGTGAGAATGATACGCCCGAGTAATGATCACTCAAAAACACAACCAAATCTGTTCCACGATTATTTACCAGAGATCCACTTATCTCATTTTAGATATGCAACTATTAAAGCGACGTTAAACACACGAATAGTAGCCTACAAATATCTAGTATTTTATTTCTATTGTTTAAATAGTAATAATAATTAAAGCACAAACACACACACAGTATTTTCTAATAGTGTTTTATTTTTATCATTTTTTATTTATTTACATTTTATTTTATTTATACCGTTTAAACAATAGCCTAAATTAAATATATTATAACTATATAAATGAATTAAGGTTCAGGCTAATTCTGCCACATCCGCTACTGTGCTATGAATTGTGTAAACAGGAAGAGACATTCTTGGTTTGCTAGTGCTCCCATATCACACACACACACACACACACACACTCTCTCTCTCTCTCTCTCTCTCTCTCTCTCTCTCTCTCTCTCTCTCTCTCTCTCTCTCTCTCTCTCTCTCTCTCTCTCACTTTTTATCTATTTCCATATAAAACACACCTCTTTGCTATAATAAATGATAACTACTTGACAGCAGTATGAGTCACATCCACTACAGTTAGGGACAGAATAACCACTAGCTTCCTCCTGCTTGTTTTTTTTTTTTTTTTTTTTTTAAGTGTTGTTTGAAAGAAAATGTTGAGGAAAAAATGCCAAACATCCCCAAAACACACAATGGAATAGAAAACAGACCAGGACATTTAACTGGGTTCAAATACACTTTCAGTCCTTTGTAAAAAAAAAGCTCACTCACACAGCAGACGCCGGCAGATTCACTTCGGCAGATACCCCTGTCACCGTCTGTTGGCATTGGTCAGATCATGTTCAATCACTGTTTGTCGGGTTCCACATGCCTAAGAAGTGACATAGGCCTACTGTAATTTGGTGATTTTCCACATCTATTGGTGCAGTGTGAACTGGCATTAAAAGATTACTAAGGGTTTGATGAACGTACACACACATACATAAATAGCCTACAAATAATATGCAACAGCCCATAAAACCCCCTAATCTACAAGCGTAGATTGTGTATAAGGAGTGAGGATTTGAAGTTTGTAATGCTTTTTCACCAGACTTTTGGAAAATACTTCTACTGTCCAAAATGTCCACATGGCCACCAGCCAGTTGCACTGTGACTTATTCTGTTCGGAGAGAGGCAGGAATGCTTATAACGAAGCGAGTAGAGTCATGAAACCCTATGGGAAGAGAACATGCTGTTGGCAGACGTACTAGTAGATGGAAAAAGAGCGTGGAGACATCTCTAACAGATAAAGGAGACATATTTCAGTTACCACCAGCCCCAGGGAACCATGAAAGCACATCAAAAGCTTTTCATCATACTTCTGCAATCCAGATGTGAAACCATGGAGATTACCTTCACCTTGTCACCTTATATTGTTATTGGGTCTTGTTGTATTGTATAGTTCCAAAGTTTTCTTATTTATAGATTAACAATCCAAAAGTACTATATATTTTATGAAAGCCTTTCTAGAGGGCTAAAACCAATTAGTTCTGGTTCCACCCTTATTCAAAACAATTGCTCCTGTTGATCAAAGGAGCTGCAAGCAGAAGGCCTTCCAGTTTATGCAAATCACTTATCTCCTCTTCCTGTTTCATCACTGTTTCTAAAAACAGCCCCACACCACACTCACAAAAAAAGTAAACTATTTACAATGTAAAAGCAGCTGGTGCGGGTAGATTGAAACATTTAAAAACTCTTAAACCAACCCCAGACTTTTGAATGGTTGAGAATACTTTTTGATTCAGATCAGAAAAGGGATGGATAGTATCGAGCACAAATATTTCCCCTTATGGATGACAGAAACACTGTGTTATGCATATTTGACTAATATCATGGGTTTTTTTTTTGGCATTTAGGTTATCCATGCATTAGAGAATAAGTACAAAAAGCTATAGCAATATACAGAACAATTGTATAAAATCTGATATTTGAGAGAGCACTAGTGGGAAACATCTTTATTTAAATACAAGTGCAGCAATTAAATGAAGTCAATAAAAAATGTCTGTACACACAGCTGCATGATTACACTTTTACAGAGACTATTAAATAAATAGCAAAAATGAAGATAAAGAAGATTAAAGCCCATTTAATTAGTCTGAAAACGTCTGAAATCTCTCGTTGTTACTTTCAGATCAGATAAATAATAAATTATTGTTTAAGCATATCCTTATAGTCAATAAATACATTGAATAAATAGTCTTCTTAGATACATTGCACACAGCAAAATTCAGCCATACATATGGTTGTCCTCAGATGACGAGTGGCTGTTTATTCCTTCTCCCTGCCACCAGTCTCCTTGCAGTTCTCCCAGGATCTCCTGCAGCGACAGGGCCGGCAGCTCAGGCAGAGGCCCGTGGTGAATCCCGCTGTCCTGTTGGCTCTCCATCCTCTGAACTTCTGGGTTGTCTACACAAAAAGAGCTGGAAGCTGGAGGAGTGCCCTCCCACCAACCCGAGTCTGGGGTAACAGGGGTCAATGGCTGAAGGCTGTTGTGTTTTTCAGATGGACAGTAAAAAAAGCTCTGGATGGAGCTTGTTTTGCAGGTATAGGCATCAAGATGATATGGACTCCACATGGAGCTCATAGGTGATCTCCTGCCATACCTCGTAGCCCAGTTAGGGGGCATCTGATGCTCTGGGCTTAGAAGAGGAGGGCTGCAGTGAGCGTTCATGGCTCTGGCCTGATGGTGTCCGTATGAAGGGGTGCAGTAGCCGGAATCATCACCTATAGACATGGAAGATGGAGTGTTACATCCATAGTGGCCATCCCTTTCCACCTCTTCCTTAATATGATCTGGGTGCGCAGTTGGTGAAGTGCATAAAGGCCCAGTGACCGCATCAGACTTGCCGCCCTCCCTGTTAGAAGAGTGAATCTGCACCGGTGAATTCTGCATGGCACTGTAGGCTGGCAATGGTGAGTCAGATTGCCACAACGGTTTCTTTCCACCCTTGCATTTCAACGTGCGAGCCCTCCTATTCTGGAACCATACCTATTGCAAGTGGAGACATCAAGAGGGTCAGTCTCATAAGAATACAGTTGATAGATTAGACTCAACCATCTAGTGCATACAGATAAGAGCTTCCCTGTCAAAAGATTCAGGTTAATCATTGTGAAATTACATCCAGCTATGGTGGCATAAAGTCAGCATGGTTATCTATGCCTGGTATGTCTATTGTTTACAGGCCGTATGGTCTCTAAACGAAACAGCAGATAAACACAAAGACGCTTACGTCATGTCAGATATTGATAGTGGTATCAAAGACAGCAAACAGTATGTTTCACATAAGGCCTTATTAGCATATCACTTCACCTGTTTTTATGCATAGCTGGTGAATTTGTAAATGCGTAAGAGATACAGAGAAAGAGAAGAAGAAGGGGTTGTTTCATTATTTACATAATTAAAGAAATAGTTCACCCCAAAAAATTCTCAATTTCATGTTGTTTCAAACCTGATTTTCTTTCTTCTGGTTGAATTTGACATTTTGAAGAAAAGCCTTGGTTCTCTGTCTATATTGAAAGTCAATGGGGCCAAGAGTTGTTTTAGACCCTGCTGACTTTAAATATATAGATAGAAATAATGAAAAAAATCAGTTCCTCAGCAGAACGAAAGTCGTTTAGGTTTGGAACGACAAGATGGTGATTAAATGATGACAGAATTAAATTTTTGGGGGGTGACCAACCCCTTTAAATTTCAATGAATTCAGTGTGCTATTGTACATAACGTGCCATAAGACATCGTGACCCACCTGTATGCGAGACTCTGGTAGTCCAGTAGTTTGGGAGAGACTTTCTCTGAGGCTGATTCCTGGGTAAGGATCTGTCTCAAATGTGGCACGCAGAAGCTCAACGTGTTCCTTTGAGAAACTCGTCCTTTTCCTGCGACTTGCACTTCTTGATACAGTACCGCTTCCAGATATTTTAGCAGATGCATCTGAAAAATAAGATCAAAATTAGTGCAAAGCCAATCATAGTGTTATATTGATTGTCATAACCTTATAGTAAAAAAAAAAAAACTATATCACAAGCAAACAATATCAATGCAATTAATGAATACTTCTCCACAATAATATATACAGCAGAAGAACAGTAACAGTATATGACTTTTGGTTTGAGATGGAGAAGATTGGCTTTTCTTATTACATCTTATATGTTAATGTCTCTCCATATAAAAAATCAACATTCAGTAGTCCTTACCAATACTGTTGTCCTTCCACATGTTGAGTCACCACTGGTTGAATGCTGAAGGGGCTGGAGAAGTATAAAGGTCTGTCTTGTTTGATACTCCTCAGGGATTTGATTTCTGACCCCTACAGCGCTGTTTTATACCTGTACCTATCCCATGACCCCCCTTTCACCCACACCTCCCCCATTAGAAGTGCTTATTATGGGTGAATTAGGAATAAGATGAGGGACAAAGCCAGCCCAAGCAAGTACTTAAGTGTTTAAAAACGTCTTTCTCAAAAAATTATGTTTTTGTCTCTTTAAATTGGATTTTATAACATTTCAAAGTTGTTGTTTTTTAGATATCTTTAAAAAACCAAATACATGAAGAGCATTAGTCGCTTTTATACAGTATGTTTATATGCTTTTATTTTTTCATATCTTTGAATACATATATACAAATATATCTTTATTTATCTATGTATATGTATTTATTTTATTATTTGGTTGGTATGTATATTGCATTTTCTATGTGATATATATATATATATATGTATTCTTAATATATACATCATAAAGAATTATAAAGTTACAGCTTTACAGTTTGGATATTCTCGTAATGACCATTACAGCAGAAAGTAATTTGAGAATGCAATGAAATGGTAATTTGTTGTTTCAAATCTATTTTTATATTTTATATGATATTCCTGTATACAAAGGCTGTACCAAATAATATATTTATATTCTTAATATAGGCTATATATTTGTAAAAAAAAAAAAAAAAAAAAAAAAAAAAAAAAAATATACAAAATTTTAGATTTTCAGCTTTACAGTTTGTATATTCTAAAAATCCCCATTACCTGTAAGTCATTAAACAATATCACTTAAAACAGCTTTAAAAAATTTTAGAGAGCAATGCAATGTTAATAGTCTGTTTCAAAACTATTTTTATATTATATTCCTATTTACAAAGGATAAAAATAAAGACTGTATGTTAATACAAGGCTTGTTGCACATTAATCAAACATATAATTACACTTATTGGAAAAGTGTGTAAATAGATGGTGTCTTTTGCTGTAATTGCTCTTCATTCAAGCATTGTAATCAATAAAACAATAGACTCAAGAAAATATTAACTAACAAAGACATTATAACAACGTGCTTAACATAAGTTTAAGCAAAAGGGTGTGAATGGATATCTCTTTGTGTCATCTGATCTCTTTTCAAAAGAAACATGTTTTGGAAGCCAAGGAAAACAAGGAGGGTGATTTGTGAAATGATTAATAGGAGACTTTACATGTGTGAGGATTGTCACTCCCTCTCTCTCTCTGCTCCAGAGGATCCAGAGGGGATAACGGTCATTTCAAAGTCAAGGTTCTTGCCAAGCTTGTCAATGCAGATGAGCTGTTTAGATGTAAGCCAGACTAAAGCAAACTGAACACATGGACCTATCAGCCCAAGACATAGAATTGATAGGTAGGTAATGGATGGATAGAACGGATCAATAAATAATGTCCATATCTGACAAGAAATATATTTCCATTCAAACAAATTCAAATAAATTATGGCATCTGGTTAGCTACCATAAATTAAGTGATGTTTGGACTGATTTGTATGAAGTCCAGGTTCATCTTGTCATCTCATCTTAGTGCTTTTGTAATGGTTATTAAATAAAATAACTATGTAAAGCATAGAACCTCAAAGTTTTGTATTAAGTAGTTTGGCAAGCATGCATTGAATAGGCTATAAAGTTTATTTTTTCTTACAAAATGTAGAGGTGACATCCCCCCATTCATCAAACATACATACTTGGCTGATACTGCATTCTGCTGCAGTTTAAATCCAATCAGTTTGTTATTTTAAGATAAATGTGCAAATTGCAGATAGTTTTCATTTATTTGTTTTGTATAAAATTACCTTGCAACATTACTATTGCATAGAAGCAAATATAGAGAGTAACTTTCTTTTCTCACTGTGTCTGTACTGCTTTCTTTTTTCCATATTTGAAGTTTTACCTTTTTGTCTTTAAAACTCCTAGTACAGCTGTTCTATCGACATAACAGTAGTCAGCAGTATTCAGCTTTAAGATTATGGCACGTTTTCCCCCTGATTCACAGCTCTAAAATCATCAGATGCATACAAACATGTTCAATGCAATAGTTGTTGATTTTAGGGAATAAAATAATTGTATACTTTTTTTTACCTGTACAATTAGGTAAATGGGGCTATTTTTTGTACCTCTGATCTAACCAAATTAACTACTGAGATGTAATGAACACGTTCATACAGCCAATTGAGTGCGGCAGGGATGATGTATTTTTTTAGGCCGAAAAACCCAGAAACGAGTTAGCATATTAGCGCCTCTGGTTAGGTCTATAAGTCAATGGGTTTTATGTTCAAACCATGAAATACTGTATGTGGTTACGCAAGCTCAAGATATTTTCACATTTTATTCTACAACAAACTCCACTCTCAGTATTTTTACTTGTCCTTAAAAAGGTGACATGTGTAGGTGTCTTAAATTTCATAAGTACAAACAAAACAAAAATTGCTGTCCATTCATGTTGCTATGTTGGGGAAAGTAAAAGCACTAGGGAATAACCAGGCACTGAAGTAGGCTATCTCTGCATCACACCGCTGCTGTACCCTTGAGCAAGTCACTTAACTTCTGGTTCCAGCAGGGCGATGAGAAGTGTCACCTAAATGGCAAGTTACTGACTTGCTATTCATGAAAAATGCTGGGGTCAATGTACGGCTGCTTAGTTCCTAACCACATTTTTGCCTGCTAGTGGAAAAGAGCACCCAGAATATTCCAGAAAGTGTTTATGCCATTACGGTTATTACATATTAAAACCTGTGAGAAAGAAATCCAGTTTCTGAAGAGACTTCCAGATTGATATCCAAACAAGGGCTATATCATGTACTGAAAAAAAGTGACTGGCCCAACTGAACAGAGAATGAAAGAAAGGAAATTACATCAACCTTAAGATCTACGTCTGTCAGAGCTGGAAATATGTAAAACTTCCTGTTTACAACAAAAGTATGTGTATGAATGCGTAAAATATTCCAGCTCAGCTCAGAGAACCTGTCAGCTGACACCATTTGTCTGTGAAAAGTTGAACAGAACATGATAGACACAATAATACAGAAACAACTTTAATGACAATAAACAATCAAAATTACTTCACATTGGCTAGGAACTTGTACAGACAATCAGAAATATAAATATTTACATTTGACACCTTCATTACATCACATTTCCTTCCTTTATTAAAATATAGGAGTTGTAAACATGTTTGTCGTAAATGTTTTGTAAAGTAAACTAGTGCCACTATACATTCAAGTTCATACATTAAGTTCCTACAAACACAATGTTCTCTCTAACATTGAGCCAAAGTCATAAAATTTCTTTAAAACAAATCAAAAAAATGTCCTTTAAGTGGAAATTTGCAAATATAGAAACTTTCAGTCTTAAAATAAAGTGATTCTAAAAGGAGCAGACAGGAGAAACCAGAGTACAGACAGACAACAACAAAAAAACATCTCGGACGGTAGCAGCAACATTTCAGATTATAAATTAGAATGCATATTTAGTCCCACTGAATATTCTCAAAGGCTTGTTCTCTACCAGTACATAATACAATATTTTAAAAATGACCATAGGCAGACCAATCATCATGGTCATTTCAGTGGAAAACCAAATTCCCCCACAACCATAAACTGAACTATCTCCCAAATGTGACCACGTGTGATACTGTATACATGATACATATATAAACTGTGCATTTTACTAATGACTCAAGTAACAAACACCATTATAAGGACAGCTAAAGTTTAACCACTCTGTCAGACACCAATTCAATACTCACAGACAGAAAACCAGAAAGGAACCATTTCATACTGACTCTACATGTGTTATTCAAGGGTGAATGAGTCTAGATCAATCATTCCTCTGCTAGTATTACATACCGTAACTTCAGTGCATCAGGGCTGCAGTGAACTATTGACAGAAACACGCACAGAATGAGAGAGAGAGAGAACATGGGTGTCGTCCTTCTGGAGAATTCCAGTCTTAAAAATGCCCCTTTAAAACTTCTAGGAACCGGTCCAACCAGTCAGCACAGATAATTCAAGTTTCTGTAACATCATGAGAAAACAGAACTATCATACAGCAATACCTCCACACCCAGAAGGACATACAAAAATGGATGAAATTTTAATGGTGTGGCCATTTAAAATAGGACTTTGTTCTACGAATATGTACATTTAACTAGGACTCTTTTGACAAATTCTTCACTTGTTCTCAAACTACAAACACAGACCTTGGATCTCAGCACACGCTACAACGTACACCCATGTCTCAGCTGGGTTCAGGGCATGTTACCAAGTCTGCAAAGAGTAAACAAACATGGACTTTTGACGATTAGAAACTGTGACCTGTAAGACTGCAGGACAAAGCGGTCATATGACACCGAAAATTCACAATCATCCTCCAAAAAATGTCTGGAAGTTCTTCAAAATCATTAAAGTTCTCAACAACAACGAGCCATTTTTGATTAATACCAGAATAGAACGAACAAACACGGCCCTGAAACAGCTTGAGGCAAAGCCAGACTATAATAACAGACAGTTGACATTGTTCACCTTGCTTTAAAAACATTAAATAAATAATACAACAATAATAATATATATTTTTTCTTTATCAAGGTAAACTATCAAAAATAAAACCTGTATATAAACTTCAGTCCTGCAGATCACTCAGTTTTGATGCCCGTGGGTTTTGAACCCTTCATGTAAGACTGATAAAAGAAAGAAGAGAAGAGGAACAGATAGCTGAGATACATGAGTGAAGCCCACACTATGTTATCCACATAAGAGGGACAATCGCCATCCTGCATCCACCGGTACACTAGTGCACTTACTGCCAGCCCCATGGCCATCTGGGCAATCTGGGTGCAAGTGATGATGATGGCACAGGGTTTCGGCACACGGAGTCCTGCAGCTCGAGCAGCGTAGTAGCTGTACATGAGCGCATGCACAGTGTAATTCATGGTCATGAACCAGCCACCACCAGCAACCTGGTCTTTGTAGGAATACCAGGAGTACACCAGCACGGTAATGTGATGATACCAGTGCAGGAAGATCAGCCGCTGCTTACGCAAGACGATGAATATGGTGTCCCCTGAAAAGATTACAAGTGCAAAATAAGCCATTAAAGAGAATGAACCTAAAAAAATAAAAATAATTTACCGGTAGGTCACAAAACATTTTTTTGTCCATACAATGAAAGTTAATGGGGTCTAAAGTTGTTTTGGACTCCACTGACTTTCATTACATATGCAAAACAATTGGAACATTCTTCAAAATATCTTCTTTTGTGTTCCAGAGTAAATGACAACAAAAGGGTATTTTTGATGAATTATCCCTTAAAAATAAAACTCACCTAGCTCTGGGGCTTTGCTCAGCACAAAAGCACAAGCCCAGAACTTGCTAATCGGCCCATTGTAGAAGCTCTGGTCACAAACAGACTGTTTAAAACCACTGGTGCTGAGAATGTACAACATGAAGCAACCAGTTCTCACCGCTCCAATGATACTGAAAAAACAAAACAAAAATGTTTTTGTATATGAATATTGTCTGCCATGGCGGTGAAACCATGGTATCCAAGATAAACAATTCAGGCCTCTTAACTTTAGGGGTGGGGGAGAAACCCCCCACCCCCCCTGGAACATTGCTTGCAGGCAGTTTCTGTGTTAAACTGCAATCAATATCAAAACATTCACTAAGTGGTGAAAGTCCAGTTGCTAAGGGAGATCTAAAGACCATGTGACCAGAGGTCACTGCTGCCATCCAATCACAATATTCCATTGTTCTTTTCACAAGCATGCACACAATTACTTTGTGCTCGCTATCATTTCTGTCATCTTTTGAGATGGGACCAAGACAACTTATCCCCACCCAAGTGAAACCAAATCCAACTGTGAACAACAGCACTGAAGACTTAAAAGCCACATGAGTGGTAAACCTCACAAACATGTCAATCGAATGCATTTTGGCACTCACATTTCAAGCAGCAAATTTGCGGGCAACAATATGTAACCTAATGTCCAAGAGTGAAAGTGAAAGTCTCATTAAAAAGACAATGTGCAGTATCATTAAAAGGTCAAAAGTTCAGGGCATTTGACTGATACTATAAAACACTATGGAAGTCAATGGTGCCCCACAACTGTTTGGTTATAAACATTAAAAAATAATCTTCCTTTTGGGTTTAGCAAAAGAAAGACATTTAAACCGGTTTGGAACAACTTGAGGGTCAGTAAATGACAGAATTTATTTTGGGTTAAACTATCTCTTTAAATAAACGTGTTACTTGCTGTTCCTCAAAGATGTATTAAAAAAAAAATAGAAGTAAAAAAAAAAAAAAAAAAAAAAAAAAAAGTACCCAGAGGTGAGCTACATATATCAAAACCTCTTTTAAAGGAGGTCTTAATGTGTAAAATAACTTAGTTATTTAGATAACCAAGTAAGTGTGCACGCTATAAACTAAACACTAGATTTTAACTTACCTAAAGATGGCCAAACTGAGGGACCACAGCATTAACACTCTTCGCAGATCAAGTCTCCGCCTTCCCTTCATGAAGTGCTGCCCACCAAACACGACCACTACATACACAGCACCAAACAAAAACGACTTTTTCCTGAATGGGACAACATAGAACACCAGAAAACTCATTTATACTGGACCTCCAAGCAAAGATGGCAAGTGTATTTCAGATGAAATTCTTATTCAGTCAAAGACAGTTCTTACCAGTTGTCCTGCATCCATTCAATAGCAAACCTCTCATCAAAGTGCCGCTCGAAATCATACTCGGTGAGAGGCAGCCCAAATTCAGTGGCATTCATTTTGAGTCACTTCCAAAAAATAGCGATATAAAAGTGAGGGCAATTCGGGGGGGAAATAACAAATTGTGGTTACTGTCCGCTCGGCAGGGCGGCCACCAGTTAACTAAGCAGCCTCAGACACACACCTGTGCACACACCTGCCAAATCAGGGTGGAGTTTATAGTGGAGTTTAGGGAGTGACTCTCGGGCAAAAGGCTGGTTTTGTATGTCCTGACTCGAATACCAGTTTCTGCGATGCAGCCAAAGAACACTTTATTATGTTAAAACGAATAGTTGTTTCTATCCATAACATAGGCCTACACAGAGGGAGAAAGAAGCTGATTGGGAGTCTTTAAATAAGCCATGTAACTCAGAGCTGTGATAAGACAATTAGCTAGGCCAACAGTTAAGTATAACTTATGCAAATAATAGCGACATTATAGCCAGAATGTTCTCAGTAGTGTTGCATTTCTTAACTTCAAAATACATTTCTTATTTATATTTCTGTCATTTTTATCTTATATTTCATGAAAAATAGCCTATAATATTTATAAAAAACTAAGAAGTAGCATAGCCTACTGTGATGTGATAAACCGGTCAAATCAGAACAGAGCAGTTAAAGGGGATCGACGTAAAATACAATTATCAAATCATTTTTAATTGATGTGCTATTCATTTAGCCTATATTTAATTTGTTTATTTGTTTGGATTTCATGGACCATGATGGTGTCATGGTGAACGAACTCTTAATTATAATGCTCTAATTATGTATGACATTTATAGGATCTTTTTAAACAAACAAACACATATTTTTAATAGGCCTATAACAACTGTTAAAATATTTTAAATAGGCCTATAACAACTGTTAAAATATAGTTTGTTGCCTAGTTTATTATTTTTAGTGTAGGGCTATTAAATGTAGTTTAGAGAAATATGTATAGCCTAATTGTAAGAAGGTCATTAATAAGTGAATCAAAAGGCAAAATTGGTCAAAATGTATATTATTTTATTTTTCCCAAACCGTTTGTGTTGCTGTTGAAATTCTTTGAATTGCAATTCAACTTGAATTCCTGCCGTTCCTATTCGAATTCCATATGAACATTCTGTGAGAGTGTAAAATTCCATTCTAGTGAACTGAACTGGCAACACGTGACGTAAAAGTGCGTTCTGTTTTTACTGTAAAAAAGGTTTTTACCTAATCAACTATAAATTTTGACACGTGAGGGCGCTATTTCACGAAAATTATTCAATGCTTCAATGATTCAACCAGAGTTAATTTCGGCTGTGCAGTCATTGTTCAACTGAAATCAGTAGAAATAAGATACCTAAAATAAAGTGTAATTGGAATCAGATTTACATTACAAGACTTGTTAAAAATATGCTTTATTGACCCTTTCATTAAAGGGAAACTAGGGAAGAATCAGCTTTTCAAATTTATTTTGGCCCATATATATTTCATTCATAATCCCACTCTCAGATATTTTAAACTCAAGCGTAAAAATAGTGAAAACTTGCATAACGAGAATGAATTCATATAGAGTTTCGCAAAGTATTATAGTATAATCTGGACCATTATCTGGACAGTCATGCGCTCTGTAGTTCCCCTGCCAATCCTGTAGGTGGCGATGATTGAGTTTCTTTCTGTACCGAGCACAGAAGAAGTATGGCATCTGTAGGAGGGTGATGTTTACTACAGTCTCTACAGTGTTTTAAATTTAATCGTTTAGAAGCCTTTAGTTATACGATTTTTTTCACAAGCGGCGGTCTTAGTCTTGCGAATACATTCTACATTCAGACGGACCGGCCACGATGAGAATTTATCATTCTTTACTCAATGCTACCAAGTTTAGGAGAGTGTTTGACTTTGGTGAGCGAGATGTGGCGCATTGGTTCCCTGGACATATGTCTAAAGGTGCGTGCCACATACTAGAAATCACTAAATCAGGCTTATCTGTCTAATTTGTTGCTATACAGTTCTTTAAGACATGGGCCAAAAGTTAACATCTAGAACAAGGGCATTTCAATAATTCAGCATACTTTAGTTTCTGATCTTATTTATGGCGATCAGATAAAAACCAGGTGTCTTAAAGTTTCAAAATTGTCATGTCATTCCTTCAGAATTATGCTCAACGTTGTGACTCTTTCTTTTTAGGACTCAAGCAGATGAGAGCCAGTCTAAGGAAGGTTGACTGCATTATAGAGATCCATGATGCTAGAATATCCTTTTTATGGCAGATAATGTACATTTTGAATGATTCAACCTCAGTTAAACCCTCTTTAACTGGCCAACATACCCTTTTCTGGAAGAAATCCTTCATTTCAAGAAAGCCTTGATGTTCGGCCACATTTACTTGTACTGAACAAGATGGATTTGGCAGACACATCCCTAAAGCAGGTGTCATAATCTTATACATGTCATTATTGCTTTGAATTTAAACTGCCTTAATAGATTTAAATAGACTTAATAGAACTGCCAAGAACAGATAGTACTTAAATAATGTGCTGATCAGATATAACAGGTTTTTTTAATTCCACCAGTGCATTATGAAGCGGCTTGAGAGAGAAGGTGTGAGGAATGTTTTATTCACTGACTGCTTAAGACAGCGAGATGAAAACCTAAAAAAGGTGTGAGGTTTTACACTTTACATCAGAAATTTCTAAATTAAAGCTTGACTGGAGAACCTGACACCTTATAGATGTAAACATTCTATCTTTCACTGTGTGACGTTCCAGATCATTCCTCTCGTGACAGAGTTGATAGAAAGTGGGTCACGTTTTCACAGAGAAGAGGTGGGTTTCAATTATTTCAGTGGCTTACATTTTGCCGTAAAGTTTTCTGACTTTGTTATTCATCTATGTGTAGGACAGAAGTTACTGTCTGATGGTCATTGGTGTGCCAAATGTGGGGAAATCATCACTGATTAATGCTGTAAGAAGAACATATTTGAAAAAAGGTATTTAGTTTATGTTTTGTAAATACTCTTCTGCTTGCTGTAAGAAATTCCAGTCTATTAATCTTAAAGTCAGCATGAAACTGAAGTTGTTTGTTTGACTTTAACAATTTGTATTTTCTTGCTTTCAGGGAAAGCTTCAAAGGTTGGAGGTGAACCAGGAATTACAAAAGCTGTCCTGACCAAAATTCAGGTTTGCTGTATTAATTAATAATTAGTAGGCGGATAATGGATTCAATTGGGTTGATGTGTTCTCCCGTAGCATTAAATTCAATTTTGTTTTACTAGGTCTGTGACCGACCCATAATTCATTTACTGGACACCCCAGGAGTCCTGCCACCTAAAATAGAGAACATAGAGACTGGAATGAAACTTGCTTTATGTGGTAAGTCCACAAATTTCAGAAACAAAGATGCCTATCTTAGTGTATAGTAATTTTGTTGTTGTAATGTCACAATTGTAAGGTAATGAAAGCTTTTCTTTTCAAACAGGTACCATTTTGGACCATTTAGTTGGTGAGGATATCATTGCAGATTATCTACTTTTTTCACTGAACAGACTGGAAAGATTTAGGTAGGTTTTGCGTTTATTCTCAGCGAGTTTTGAGAAAATCTACAATTTTATAGCGGTAAATAATCATCTGTTGCATATTTTATAAAGCAGCATGGATAAGTAATCAATAGTGATTATGACAATTTCTTCTTTAGTTACGTTGAGAAGTACAATCTGGAAGAGCCTTGCGATGATATTCAGCACGTGCTGAAGTGTATAGCAGTAAAGCTCGGCAAGACAAAGCGTGTGAAGGCCATCACTGGAGTTGGTGAGCTGATTTATTCAGGCCACTCAATTTTTTTAATTTGAGTGAATTCACACAATAAATCAACCTCACTTACACTCCTTTGATTATTGAAGCATAACTTATCGGATGTATTTAACCAATAACACATCGACTCTTTAGGCAACATCACCGTCCAAATGCCAGACTACAGTGCAGCAGCATACGATTTCATCAGAGCATTCCGGAAAGGAGAACTCGGAAAGGTGATGCTTGACTATGCTTGACTTGACTTTACTGTATTTACGTTCAAGACCGGACACGGAGCACACAAGTGAACCACTTATTACTTTTAATGTTTTAATTAAAAGGTGGTGCAATGGGTATTTTGGACATGTCTTGTTTTTATTGTGTAGTTATCAGGTCAAAGGTGCAGTGAATGTATTATTTTTCAGCACTGCAATTGAAGCAATAAATTATTCAGTTTAATTTGAACAGCATTGGTATCTTGAGTGCATAAGTTTGTATGTGAAAAGCAAAGGTTACACCCAAACGTCAGTTGCCAACACAAAAGTACTTATAACAATTAGATTGTCTACTTTCACATCAGTTATTTTTCCTTACTAATATGTCCATTTTATAAAATATTTGGCATGTAATTGCTTTGATTTCTAAAATTGTAATCTTTTAAATTGATCTAACAGCTGGTAAACAGTGCTTGTGAAGTGTTATATTATAAAAACATCTTTAATTTCACTGCCTTTTTTAAACACTTGTGTACTTAATACATACTGCATTATCAAAAAATTCTACTAGAAATAGCATGGCTAAAGTAGAAATTTAAAAACAGGACATTTTAACACCCACAGCAATGGAAGTACAGGTACAGATAGAAACAGTTTTCATATTCTAAACATGTTACAGCATACCTCTTCTATCTACACACAATTATTAGTTAGATGTGAACATAAATATTGATAAAGAGACAAAGGTTCATTAAAAAAAGGTTCACGTTTGTGTAAATCTCAATTACAGTGGTGTTTCTCCAGCCGTTCAGCAGCACAACAATAACACAGTATTTTTGCCATCCAGTACATGATGTAACCAGCATAATTTAAGTAGTCTATAGTTGTATGGTTAGTTACTAATGCTCCTGTTGAAGCAAACTATGCAGTCTAACTTCAGATCCTATTCGTAAAATGTCTACTAAACTAAATAAAAGTTTTGAATCTTTCTTTTGTTTTCATATCCTCTTTGTTGCGCAACAGACACATTATTAAACATAGGTGTTGCACAGTAACATACATAAGCAGCTTATTAAGCTGTGCCAATCTGTGTCTTAAACTGCCTCAAGGGGCAAAGTACATGACCAGGTTTATTGGTAGGAGCAGAGCGGAAAGTTTAGTGGTAGTGGAGTCATACACTATTGCGCTTGATGTCCTGGCGAGGTAAAGCTCCCAGTCTGTTCTGTTACTGTAGTAATCATCTCCATGCTCTGAGCTGTCATGCGGTCGGCGCTGGGCCGACGCGTACCATCCTCCGGCTCCCAGTGCCACCACAGCCCCGGCCGCCGCTGCCCCTGCCACCCGCACAGCGGGGGAGCCTCGGGTGCGGGACGTCCGGCCGCCTCGGGCGCTGCCCCGAGCTGAACCCCTGGCACCTCCTCTGCCACCTTTGGACATCACCTGATCGCAGAGGAATGCTGAAAGCAGGAGAAATATCCAGCAGGTGGCGGCAGCCCTGTTCATTCTGGATCACCCTGGGAATGGAAGAAAAACATAAAGAGCTAGCCATTTTCCCCAATATTACAGTGGCCTCTAATTGTATTTGGACACTTTCCCCCAGTTTTACAGACAAGGCTTAAAGGAGTAGTTCACTTTCAAATAAAAAATTCCTGATAATTTACTCACCCCCATGTCATCCAAGATGTCCATGTCTTTCTTTCTTCAGTCGAAAAGAAATTAAGGTTTTTGAGGAAAACATTCTATCTCTGAGATGCGCCAAATGGTCCTTACGTGTGCATATCCTGGATGTTTAACGATGTCACGCGTGACCTTTCGTGATGACATAATGCGTGGCGCATCTCAGAGATGGTACAAGACAGGCATTTGTGGTTAAAAAGTATATAATTTTTATTTATTTTTTAGAAAATGACCGATCGTTTCGCTAGATAAGACCCTTATTTCTCGACTGGGATTGTGTCCAACCTTTGAAGCTGCATTGAGACTGACATTTGGACCTTCAAACCGTTGGTTGCCTTGTCATTGAGGTCCATTATATGAAGAAAAATTCTGGAATGTTTTCCTTAAAAACATTTTCAACTAAAGAAAGAAAGACATGGATATCTTGGATGACATGGGGGTGAGTACTTAGTTCAATTAGGACATTTAAGTACCATTTATAAACGTGCCTTAGAAAAAGAAAAAAAACATTGTTGGTGTGCATCTTGAGACAAATCACTGGCAGTGATTTGAGTCTTTGACTAGGATTAAGCCTTGTCTGAAACCGGGGGAATATATTTCTTATTTCAATTCACCCCCTCATCAACCTGAATATATGAGGTAACCTAAGTGTGATTTCTAGAATGGGAAAAATAAATAATAAATGAATAATAATAGAATCGTATTATATACTTTTTTTCTAGTTATGCCAAGCTCTAAAATATTGTATGTTAAATGTTTTTAAAAAAAATCCTTATCCAGGCTTTTGAATATTGGCAGTGGGGGGCTCTTGTTGAACTTGTTGTCAAACTTTGTGGAGCAGGTGCATAATTAATGTGATGAATTACACCTGCTAGGACACCAGTAAACTTGAGGGGAATGATCCAATGTAAAAAAAAATGTTAGTAAATTTAACTGGGGGGGAAATGTTTTAAAAAACTATAGAAAAAAAAAATGTTAACTTAGGTAATTTTGATTTACCGTACTATTGTATTGCAAGTATTTTTTGTAAACAAAAATTGTAATACTGTTTTTTATTGCATTTTCTTGAACTTGCATTGCATGTAATTTTAATGTAAAATATTGTTTACTTGTTTAAATCTGGTCATCACCAGAATTCCTTGTGCAAACTATCACATTTATTTTATATTTCATTTTTAAAATGTTATATGCATGGGAGGTTTTTTTTTCATAGGCTATTTCATGCATATTGCATTATTTTTGTGTCATATGTTTTATCCTGGTGTGTTTTGCACCTAATCTTTATATTGTCTTGTCACTGCATTTATTTATGATAAAGTTCTGGTATTCTGGTAAAGTTATGATAAATTTATGATAAACCACATCTGCCAGTTTTTTAAACAATAAATGTAACAAACTTTTACTACAGACAGTTAGTTGACACAAGCTACTTCAGTGTCCAAATACGGTTGGGAACACTGCAACTGCAAAGTATGTAACTATTTGACAAAGGTTTAACATTTTGTTATGCCCGTTCAGGTTCATTTAGTTTGCTCGGTGATAGTGTCTCCACATGTGAATAGATTGCTTTAATATAGGCCTAATATAAACAAAGACCAGAGAAAACCACACTGATGGTGGATAATGAGCTCATATTCTTAACACATAATACATTAAGCTGTCTTAGTTTAAATGCATTTGCCTTAAAATGTGGTATTCACTGTCGTGTGTTTAATTAAGTGATGAAATGGTAATAAATCTGGCTAATCTCCAACTAGGTCACTAGAAATTCAGTAATTTAGGATACGTTTACAATAACTGCTAGAGATAGCAGAAGACTAGGCTATACTATCGTAACCTTGTGTTATTCTGATAATGCAATTCATGTCACTCAATACAATATATGAGGGTGGGGGGGAAATACGCTTTACACACATCGTTCGCCTGGTCAAAAATTCAAAATGGTCACGATATCAATAAATCATTTAGTTTTTTTAGAACACGATTATGCGACCCATTATCTGGCGTTGTCAGCCACTATGAGAATAGAGACAGATATGAGAATAGACGCGGATATGCCTGATAATATGACATTATGTATGCGACGTCGACTGATGTTCGCACAAACCCAAGGCGTTTCTGTGGAGTCTCGACGGTGTCTGTAGTAAAATTGGTTAAATGGATGCTACACCTCTGCAACAACCCTTCATTATGCATATTAATTCATTTAAATCATTTTATCTTTGGCCATATCGAGGCACTTACCTCCGTTTGTGTCCGTGTCCACAGAATAACCGGTGATATCTCACTATCATGTGTGAGATCAAATCAAATGCACGCGTTATGTAAAGCACTGCTCGTGTATGCTGCTGCTGGAGATGATGAATTAACAAATGGCAGGCAGGTGTAGTAGTCATCAGGTTTGCTGCTCTAGTAAAAAGAAGCCTCTGTGCAATAGAAGAGCAGCGGAATGTATTTAAATGCATAATTTTGTAACTGTTCTTTAAAATACAATTTATAAATGCTTGAAGACAAGTGGAAATCCTGTCTATGGAAATTAGCTAATTTATTAACTGTGGCAATAACTCTTGGGTGTATTTATTCATGTATGGATATTTATGTCATGGAAATGGCTAGACAATAGGCTATTCTAGAATGGCCCATTATGTTGTACAACCACTAGTATCTGGTTTGCCTCAATCAGTGCAACATCTCTCCTTCGCATAGAGTTGATCAGGTTGTTGATTGTGGCCAGTGGAATGTTGATCCACTCCTCTTCAATGGCTGTAAAAAGTTGCTGGATATTGGCAGGACCTGGAACACGCTGTCGTATACGCCGATCCAGAGCATCCCAAACATGCTCAATGGGTGACATGTCCGGTGAGTATGCTGGCCATGCAAGAACTGGGATGTTTTCAGCTTCCAGGAATTGTTTCCTTGCAACATGGGGCCGTGCATTATCATGCTGCAACAAGAGGTGATGGTCATGGATGAATGGCACAACAATGGGCCTCAGGATCTCGTCACGGTATCTCTGTGCATTCAAAATGCCATCAATAAAATGCACCTGTGTTTATTGTCCATAACATACCCCTGCCCACACCATAACCTCACCGCCACCATGGGCCACTCGATCCACAACGTTGACATCAGCAAACCGCTACCCCACACAACGCCATACACGCTGTCTGCCATCTGCCCTATACAGTAAAAACCGGGATTCATCCGTGAAGAGAACACCTATTCAAAGTGCCAGACGCCATGGAATGTGAGCATTTGCCCACTCAAGTCGGTTACGATGACGAACTGCAGTCAGGTCGAGACCCCGATGAGGATGACGAGCATGCAGATGAGCTTCCCTGAGACGGTTTCTGACAGTTTGTGCAGAAATTCTTTGGTTATGCAAACCGAATGTTGCAGCAGCTGTCCGGGTGGCTGGTCTCAGACGATCTTGGAGGTGAAGATGCTGGATGTGGAGGTCCTGGGCTGGTTTCGGGTTGGGTTACACGTGGTCTGCGGTTGTGAGGCCGGTTGGATGTACTGCCAAATTCTCTGAGGCTACGTTTACACATAGCCGGGTATTTAGAGAAACGAATATTTTCCCCCTCTCCGTTTTCAAAAATAACATCGTGCATCGTGCAGTGTAGGGAGAAGGATAAAGCCATGCAAGCCAATCAAAATCCTCAGAATCGACAAGAGAGAACCTAAAAAAATTTCAGGTTTTCAGAAATCTCCACTTTGCCCAGAGTTTTTAGAAATAATCGTTTTCTGTGATAAAAACGGCGTTTTCGTGTAAATGAGAGGGTAAAACGCAGAGAAATATCTGCGTTTTCCCATCGTGTAAACGGGGCCTGAAACTCCTTTGGAGACGGCTTATGGTAAAGAAATGAACATTCAATTCACGGGCAACAGCTCTGGTGGACATTCCTGCAGTCAGCATGCCAAATGCACACTCCCTCAAAACTTGCGACATCTGTGGCATTGTACTGTGATAAAACTGCACATTTTAGAGTGGGCTTTTATTGTGGCCAGCCTAAGGCACACCTGTGCAATAATCATTCTGTCTAATCAGCATCTTGATATGCCACACCTGTGAGGTGGATGGATTATCTTGGCAAAGGAGAAGTGCTCACTAACACAGATTTAGACAAATTTGTGAACGATATTTGAGAGAAATAGGCTTTTTGTGTACATAGAAAAAATCTTAGATCTTTGAGTTCAGCTCATGAAAAATGGGGCAAAAACAAAAGTGTTGTGTTTATACTATTATTCATTATTAATATACACAGAGTGCTCCTCACTCCTACTCTATTCTTAGGAGTGAATGTGAATGTGGCAGGGCATCCTGCATAAAACATGTGCCAAATCAAATGTGTGTGTGAAGCGGACCCTGCAAATGCACGGGAATAACGGTAGGAAGATGGATGGATAAATTCATTCAATTAATCCAAAGTGACCGTAAAGACATTTAAAATGTAAAAAAAATAATAATAATTTTATCATGGTTTCCACAAAAAATTAATAATAAGAAATGTCTTTTTAGACCCAAATAAGGATCATGTGACACTAAAGTCTGGAGTAATGGCAGCTGAAAATTCAGCTTTGCCATCACAGGAATAACTTTAATTGTAGAACACAACAAAATAAGACAGTTTTAAAATCGTTTTAACATCGTAATCGTTTTAAATCGTAATAACATTTAAAACACAACAATACTGTTTTTACTGTATTTTGATCAAATAAATGCGGCATTGGTGAGCAAAAGTGACTCAAAAACATCTTACACACCCCAAACTTTTGAATAGTAGCGTATTGTAAATAGTATTTCACTTTTAAACGCAGTTACACATATTGTAAACAAATTGTGATACCACATCTTACTGCCATGTTTTGACCAGCATGCGCCACAGTTACTGTATTATCTTACCTCCATCACAGTGCTGCCACAGAATTAAACAATAAAGGTTTTTAATCGAATGGACACGATTCCACATAGACTAATGCAAGACAGGAACATAGTCATAATCATCATGTTTTACTGATGGAAACATAAACCAAAGAGCATTTAAATATTACAAAATAAAGTTTTAATATACTGAGCAAATTACTACAGCAATTAAGTGAGGTGTTAACAATTAAAGGAAGACATGATTTTTTTTTTCTGAAATGTATTACAGTTGCGGTTGATAGTACCGTTGCTAAAAAAACCTATTTTGAACCTGTTCTTTACATGGCTGTCAAATCTATACCCAATAAGAATATTATAAATGTCCATTTGGGGTCTCAGTCAGGTTGGTTCTTTAGTCCACTGCACCAGTGGTGCGAGAACAGCATCCCGGGCGGCGCAGAGATCCCAATAACCCCTTTTTTCTTCTGTGGGTCGATCCTGAGCTGTGCTGGGATGTTGTCGTGTTCTGGCGCGAGAGCTTCGCCGCTATTCCCTTAGTCTCTTTGATCTGTATCTCCAGGTGTTTCTGAATCGCAAGTCCGAGTTCCTCAGGGTCGGCCGAGGCCCCGTACACCTCCCATGTCATGCCCTCGGCATCCCATTTCACATCCTTCACAGGAGACTTTTGACTCTTTGACACCGTTTTCACATTCGTCTTCTCCTCAACCAGACACACTTCTGGGAACACGTGCTGGGGATGTTCCTCAGAGTCCTGACCCACTTGCACTCCTACATCTCTCAGTTTATTCTGTGAAGTCATAGTCTCCGCTTCCCTTGTGGTCTTTTGATCCACCCACCGCTGGGCGCCAACTGGACGCCACGGACCAGGCCAAGAGCAGTCCAGATTGCAGCAGCGGAGGAGTCGCTTACCATCCAATCCGGTCTCGCTGACGGAGGAGATGAGCCGAGGAAGAGCAAGCAGGTTGCTTGCTGATACTTGACCCTTGTAGTTCTCCTCCATTCCCACTAAGCGCGGAAGCAGCTGCGCTGGGGCAGGAATGGGCTGCGGGTGGCAATATGCCGCAAAAGTGTCATCGACGGCTCCATGGTGGAAGTGCGAGTTACAACAAGCAGCCTCTTCGAATTCGGGGCAGGTGGATTCTGGAATGACTTCACAGACCTGAATGAAGCCATGTTTGGCTGGTTGAGTGGGGCTGCCCGACCCGCTACTTCCTGCTCTGGTGGACGTGGTCACCGTATTGCTCTGCTGAAGCGGCATGGCCTGTTTACACACTAAAGAAGGAAACGACTGCGCACAAACATCCTGGTGTCGTCCTTGGCAAAAAGTGTCGCCCGTTTCACAGTAGAGAGGAGAAGCTGTGGCCTGTTTGAAAATCTGCAAGCTGTCTGAGTGGCTCCCCTGTACTGATAACAGATTGTGCTCATTTAAGTCCTTGTGAGGGGATAAGGCATGCTCCCTGTGTACTGTCAGTGAACATGAATGTTTATTCTGATGTTGGTCATTCAAGCTGCTGTCTTTGAGGTCTTTTGAAGAAAATGATGGTTCATTGGAGCTCTTCAGGAGTACATCTTCAGGCGTCACCTCTGCTGAACTGCACTCAACAGTGATGACAGGGTCTGGTTGGATGAGGCCCCCTGGTGGGAATGACACTGTGTGCCCAGTCTCCGCCATCAGATATATGCTAGAATGAATGGAGAAAAAAGGTGTCTTTAATGTGAAAAGCCTTGAAAACAATATGGGTTGAATTAACTGAATAGCTAACCAGAAGTTTTGAAAAGAAATTAAGAAAAAAAATAAACACTTTGATTCCTGCCAATGACGAGTTTTTACGGCTTTCCGTGTTATCACTGTAATAAGGTAGAGGGCGCTATTACACATCTCCTGAAGGAGTACAGTATCTCTAGATCAAAACAGAGGCAAAAAAGATACAGAAACGAGCGATCTCATATGTAAGCAGATGCATATGAAAAATAATGAGATCATCAACAATAAACAGCATATAAATCAAAATGTTTATTTATTTATTTTTTACTTTTTTTATTGAATAAATGAAGCCTTGTGAGCATAAGAGACTTTCAAATACATTAAATAATTTTAACAATCCCAACCATTTGAAAAGCACTTAGGGTATCAAGACAGACATTGGCATTTAAGCCAGCTGTTTCTAAGGGTCTCAGTCCCACAGTGGTTGTTTTGTCACTCTACAGTCCCTATATGCATTAGAATAGCCTATGTATGTTGTTGTTAGACATCGCATAGACATTGTGAAAAACCAGCCAAAACCAGACTGATTGGTACTTTTGGTAGAGTTTTCTTAAAATGGTCCAAAACCTGTTTTTTCCCACTATTCCACACTTTGATTTGGTTTTCAGTGATACATCATCTTGTTTGTGATATATTAACAGATGAGGAAAATAACATCCACAGTCTAGCAACAAATTATTTGCATTAGACATTTGAAATAACAATAAAACATGCTTAGTATTTAGATTTAATTAGATTCAATTCCAATTGTAATGTTTGTTTTTACTTTAAGAGTCTTTCATAAATTTCATAAATAAGTTGAATGTCACACATGAAAAGAAGGTGCTACTTGGGCACAGTGTGATGAAACAGCCTGGCATTATCAATTCATTTAAGGCCCGAGTGCATTTTTCTTCCTTTAAATTCAAAAATACCTTGCTGGCAAGGTGAGAACTCCATCCTGTGCATCTAAACCCATCCACACACATATATCAAAAAACAATGGCAGACAGTTTTTTCCAAAAGAAATCCCTACCTTGTGTCCCAGTCACAGATGAAGCTCCCTTTTAATGACTTCTGTGCCCCGTCTTTACCTGTCCACTCTCTCTTCAATGGTCTCTGCGGTCATCCCAGACTCCCAAGAGTGCAACGTCAGTCCAGGTCCTTATAAAGGCAGAATCCGTCGGCACAGATCTCTCCATCACACGTCACCCATCCTGGCCCTTGTCCTCTCCTTCAGCATCCCACTCCAGCAGTGAAAAAGATGGAGGGAGCTTCGGGATTATACTCGTCTTTCATCTGATTACAAACCAGCCTCAGTCACATCTTAAAATCCCCAGGCAGGACGGCGAGTATGTGTGTGTGTGTGTGTGTGTGTGTGTGTGTGAGAGAGAGAGTGTGTGAGAGAGAGAGAGAGAGAGAGAGAGAGAGAGAGAGAGAGAGAGAGAGAGAGAGAGAGAGAGAGAGAGAGAGAGAGAGAGAGAGAGAGAGAGAGAGAGAGAGAGAGAGAGAGAGAGAGAGAGAGAGAGAGAGAGATGGAGGAATGTGTGTGCCCGTGTTTGTGTGGGTATTGTGGGGAAAGACTGTGTGTGATGTGGTGGAGGGCTGAAGGAGATTGGATACTAAGAGGAGGAGAATATGGAGATGAGGAGGTGCAGCAGTGGTTAAGCCGATGGCATTGGTGCCACTTCATGCATCTGACAGAAAATAAAAGGGAAACACATGAATGAATGTAAAGGAAATCAATGGATGGACAGTCAAATGATCTCTCCCTTACTCACTTCCCCTCGTCTTCAAATGTCTTCGCTATCTCTTATGAACGTACACACAAAACACAGTGGAAATGTATTTTTGAATGAATGAATGAATTTTTGTCTTTCACCTCTTTCTATATAAAGAAGTGACACTCCCTCTCTAGGTCTCTGTGGCTTAACATCATTCTCCCCCTGTTGCTATGGAAACAACATTTCTCAATGGGGCTGAGATGAATCTTCGTAATACTGTGATATTACATATTGTCTCTCTCTATGAACACAAACTATTATGGGATCACCAAAATGAAGTGTGTATAATGAACAATTGTGCCTCTGAGAGTAATTTGTGGGCAAACAGGTCATTTAACAGTTCATTCACCATGCAGTTTATTACTTGTGTGCTCTAGGCAACAAAGGAAATATTTGGAGAAATATTTATACCTTTAAAAAATTCTATCTATCTATCTATCTATCTATCTATCTATCTATCTATCTATCTATCTATCTATCTATCTGTCTATCTATCTATCTATCGTTGTTGCAGAGGGAGAGAAGCCCCAAGACTCAACATCTGGAGAGGAGTGTGATCAGAAGCGCACAGATTAAATACAGAAACAGACGAAGAGAGAGAAAACAAGCCACAAAGCAGCCGACAACAATCATCAGTCTTGTATAACGACTGATGCTGTCTTTTGTCAGTGTGTTACAGTAAAGATGGATGTGGCTACTATTGATCTGGACTTTGCTTGTGCTGCTGACACAATTTTGGGGGTTTTCTGACAGCTCACATTATAGAACAACATCACAATATTGTGGCAAAATAGGTGATCTGACCTTATTTACAGAGAGTTTCAAATTCTGCTCCATAAAAAGCAGGGGGGAAAACTGCTATGTGCTCAGAGAGTGCATTCTGAGCTGAATTGTTGATAAGAAAGCACTGCTGGCCATGCAGGCAATGGAGGGCAGCAGATAGGAACAAGGTTAAGCAGCTGTGTATAATAAACAAAAGAACTGCTGACACCCATTCAGTGACTCAGTATGAGGAAAAAACATTACTTGTTAATGATAAAAACAAGACAGGAAGAGAAAGAGTAGCAAATAGACTTAAAAAAAAAAAAAAAAATTATGTATATGGTGCAAACAATTCTACAGTGTGTGGTAACAAACATCTAGCAGGAGAAAACACAATAAAACCCACTTCATCCATAATTTGCACAGTAAAATGACCTATCCCATCATTTTTATTTTCCATGTGTGATCTTTGTTAAAATGCACATTTCACACAAATATGCAAATTAACAGAGTGTGCACTTAAATGCTTTTCTTTTGGCATCATATACAGGCCTATCTGCTGGAAGTGAATGGGAAGTGACTTTAATGTGAAAAGCCTTGAAATAGGATGGATTTACTTTTCTTTTTTTTCAGCAAAGGTGCATTAAACTGATAAAAAGTGACAGAAAATATATTTTCCAGTGTTACTCAATATTTCTATTTTAAATAAATGCATTTGAACCTATTCTAAACCAATTCTGAAAAAAAAATTGTATCACAGTTTCCACAAAAATGTAAAATAATGTAAATAAATACAGTCTTAAGCAATTTATAGTTCTAGGAGAAAGTAACAACATAATCAGAAACACTTCAATAATAAATCACATTTATATTGAAACTATTATATTCAGACTGGACCAATCACCAAAATTATTTGAACTAAAGCAAGTCCAGTGGTAAAACATGTTAAATATGATACACATTGTCATTTAATTTTGTTTCTTTTGGTGAATAATCATTTACGCCGACCTTGATCATTTTCTACTGACCTTGCATAGGTGAGTTCAGTCCTTTGGTGGTCCTGAGTCCTTTTGCCTTTCTCAGATTTCGTTTAATGGGACTCTGAACTTTCTCTTATGAAAGACAGTCCTTCAGGCATGAGTCATGGCTGTTCCAAAGGGCACTTTTGTTCCATGTCTCTTCAACTGGAGCACTTTTCCTGTCCACTGTTCACACGACTACCTGAAGTCCAGCCACTCCCACACCGGCATGTTTACATTCTCACCTTCAGATGTTAAAAGTGTCAATACCGACCTTTAGCTCAATTTATTCAGTACTGCCGCTCCCTACATACTCAGTTTCAGAAACATTAGTGGTTTTTTTTACAATAGCTAAGACACATTTCTTAATACTAAAGTCCCTTTTTCAAAACTCTTCACACAGTTCTCCTTACCAACTCTCAACTTGGCACAGCAGTTAATTTCACATTCAAAATGCACATTAAATCAACTAAAACACTTCATTCATATCTAAAATTAAGCCATTCTTCCATAACAAAGCTTGTCACCCAACAAGCACACTTTATCACTCATAAAACAACAATCTAAAAAACACTAACAGCACATATAGCTTTATTAGTTGGGGGCCTTAAGCACATTTTCGCGCAAATTCATCTAAAAGCACCAAATTTGGCACAGATGTAGCTCACATCATACTGAAATGATTTAGCTAGGGCGCCGGAGCCAGCGACCCTCGGGGCCAATATGGCCGCTGCCCGAAAAGGGTTCCGGTTATAACTTTTGAACCACATGAGTTACAAATATAAACTTGATATGTTTTTCAGCTTAATTGATCATGGGAAACACATAGGAATGCTTATATTTATGACCCAGTATATCTGGACCCCTTGATCCTCCAATTCCAATATGGCCGCTGTCCAAAAAAGCAGTTTGGGCTGTAGTATGGGGCCTTACACCCCCAAGTATTCCTATGGCTTTCCCATGGTCAAAAAAGGTAAAATAGACATCAAGTTTGTATTTGTATCTCATCTTTTTTTTACTTTGTTGTATATATTGCTGTGATGGTCTTTTGATTAGTTCTTTCATCTTGAACATCTGATTGTTTTTAAACGACCATTCTTGGACTAATATTATATGTACTTGCTAGTACTATTGATAGTTATTTTGTAATGTAATGTTGTAAATATTGTGTGTACCTGCTCGGGGACTGCAGATGAAAATTAGTTTCGGCTAACTCTGGTACAAAACATCTTTTCGTAAGATTAATGTATTTTGTACGTTGTCCCTGGTAAATAAATAAAGTTTTAAAAAAAATCTGGCTCAAAAGCTATAGCCGAATCCCTTTCAGGCGGCGGCCATATTGGATTTGGCTGCCATCTTGGTCTCAGGGACCATTGGCTCGGGCGCCCTGGCTAAATCATTTCAGTATGCCCTCAGCTACATCTGTGCCAAATTTGGTGCTTGTAGATGAATTTGCGCAAACAATGGGGTGTAAGGCCCCATACTACAGCCCAAACTGCTTTTTTGGACAGCGGCCATATTGGAATTGGAGGATCAAGGGGTCCAGATATACTGGGTCATAAATATAAACATTCCTATGTGTTTCCCATGATCAATTAAGCTGAAAAAAACATATCAAGTTTGTATTTGTAACTCATGTGGTTCAAAAGTTATAGCCAAAACCCTTTTTGGGCAGCGGCCATATTGGATTTGGCCGCCATCTTGGCCCAGAGGGTCGCTGGCTCCGGCGCCCTATCATTTCGGTATGACCTGTGCTACATCTGTGCCAAATTTGGCGCTTTTAGACGAATTTACGCGAAATCAACTATTTATGTGCTTAAGGCCCCCAACTATATTATACGTTTTCTTTTGTAAAATGTCTTTACAAAACAAAACATGACAGTTCTCTACTCTTTAGAATTCACTGCATTATATGTTACTGTCAGGGTTATGTTTAGATCTGTTAGTTTTTTTGTGTTTTACTTTGGTTTCAGATTTGCATGTGTTCTCATTTGTTAGTTGCCTAGGTTACTAATCAAGTTACACACCCGTTCTATGTTAGGTTAATTAGATCATTGTATATATAAACCCTTAGATTTCCCAGTTCTCTGTTGTTGTCTATGTTAATGTGTTGTTCCTTTGTTAAATCTCAGTGTTTATTAGTCTCTCCAGTATCCTGTTATTCCTGCGTTTTACTCCTCTTTGGATTTAACACAGCCTACATGTGTCTTTTACATGGCCCATGATTACATTACAGTACAAAATTATTCTTAAATGGTCCCCTTATGGTAATGAAATTGAAAGACTAACATCTGTGTGGGAGTTCAGCTACATCTAATTGCTTTGATAACATTGAATTTTTTTTTAGCGTCAGAATAATTTCAGTATGGTATTACTTACGAAATTGCTATCATATTCAGTTTTGTATTATGTTATTGTTTTGAACTTAACTTTAACAGTTTTGAAAAGAATATGAAAACATGTGCAAAGTGAAATGAGATTAGGGGCCATAAATCTGTAGTTTTTCATAACTCCAATAGAAAACGAGAAAGAAAGAGGAAAAGCAGCCCAGCAGCCTTCCTTCAATTAATATAAATCAGCAAGTTCATCTCAGATGGTGATACTTCATTTTTGAGTCAGTACTTTAAATACCTGTTCTGTTTAGCAGTATACGGTTCTGTACATTTTAAAACAGGAATTTGCAGTTTAAAGTATAAAAGGTTTATGCAGAAATATGCCCTTTAAGAACAGGCACTTAAACTCTATTATTCAGTCAAATAAACAGTATGCCAATTGGATGGAAAATAATAAGGAGGAAATAAAAAAGTATGTACACTGTGTGTTAAGTATTGCAATTGTGGAATGTACCTATTTTAACATGAATACTAGGCTGGTTGGGTTTAAATGTTTATTAAAATGGGACTGTATTTACTTTGGGCATTCTCTTGTTCTGATCAAATAAAAACAATCAGATTTCCATCTTCAGCAATTGTGAGTTATAAATATATATTAAATATATTAAAGTGTATGATGGCTACATGATACTGGATTACTGCACAACAGGAATGACTCACCTGTGATTTCCTTCTAGTGAGGTTATTGAGCTATTGCTGTTATAGGAGGTGGAGGTCCACTCAGTGGATGATGGAGGAACACACTGATTATGCTCGGCTGGGTGCTGTGGCTTGTGTAATGTGGACAGATGAGAGTGGATGAACTCTGGGCATGTGGCCTGTTGTAGGCTACCAATCACCTGCAGAGACTACCCATATGTTTCACTCGGCACAGCTCCTGCAAAACATGCCCACCGTTTGTTTAATGCAAACATGTACACAAAACCTCAAAGATAGTGGTTCCCTTAGCCGTCATAATCATTTGTCACATGAAGCAACAGCCTAGGCTGGCCTTACCAGGTTGAGAGTAAACTGTCAGAATGTTCGTTAATACACAGATAATATACATCAAACAGAGCTTCAACAAAGGAAAAAAATAAAAACACATGTAGCTACTCTGACTTCATCACACAAGTTCATTAAAAATATTAGGTATGCATGAAGATAGTAGATAGTAATTGCCATGAAATTAGACAGCAAGTAGATACGTACTGAACTGGTTTCTCAGCTTTTTCTTTATTAAGATAATGCTCCCTAAACTACGGAAGCGTATTGCATTCACTTGAAGAAAAAAATCTACTCTGTTTTTCTGAATTAATGAGTTAATTATCTCAGAATTACGAGATAATTTTTCATGGAAAAAAAGTTTTTGCTCTGTTTTTCTGAATTAACGAGTTAATTATCTCAGAATTACAAGATCATTTTTCATGGAATTTTTTTTTTTTGCTCTGTTTTTCTGAATTAATGACTTGATTATCTCAAAAACTCAGAAATTCAGAAAAACAGAGCAAAAACTTTTTTTCCATGAAAAATGATCTTGTAATTCTGAGATAATTAACTCGTTAATTCAGAAAAACAGAGAAAAAAAAAATTCCATGAAAAATTATCTTGTAATTCTGAGATAATTAACTCGTTAATTCAGAAAAACAGAGCAAAAAAAAAATTCCATGAAAAATTATCTTGTAATTCTGAGATAATTAACTCGTTAATTCAGAAAAACAGAGCAAAAACTTTTTTTCCATGAAAAATTGTCTCGTAATTCTGAGATAATTAACTCATTAATTCAGAAAAACAGAGTAGATTTTTTTCTTTAAGTGAATGCAATACGCTTCCGTACTAAACACATCGAAAGAGCTGTACAGACAAACGCACTGAAATCTGCAATGAAAGCATGCCTTCTGGTGTTTCAATTATCTCCATCTAGTGGTCATGTCGAAGACTTCTGATTTGGGGGCCTTTATTGACAGCTAGCGTTCATAAGTGGTTCACAAAAAAAGACCAAAAGTTGTGAGACCAAAAGTTCATGACTTTTTAAGCAGGTAAATCATCAAACAGATTAAGTTCTGCATGTTTGTCAGGACAGTCTCTGCTCTGAAAATGACACTCTTTCACGCTAAAGCAAAAGCAAAGAAACCAATGGCCGCTAAAGCTTCATTTCAGCTCAGATAATGATAAACCGCAGAGCAGCTGCAGGTCGAGAACAGGCTTGGTGAGTGACATGATGAGTAACAACTCTGTGTCCTACTTTCTCTCCAAAGACAACCTAATGGTATAAAAGCTGATTTTGTATGGGTGAATTTAGAATAATCAAACCAAGTTAGAACTGTTTGTATATGTTTTCAAACTAAAGATTAGGCACTTGCTGGCTGGTGTAAAGGTCAAACGTTTTAAGCCTACACGTAGGCTATAACTTAGTCATAACACCTTGTTTATGAGCTAAGAAAAACACTTGTTGTAAAAGTAGCTTAATATTATTATTTTTTAAATCATTAAATTAATATTTTTACATTAAAACTGTTATAATTAAAACATTACTCTAAAAAAGTAATTAATTAGGCTAGCTATAGCCTACAAATGACATCTTCAACAGTGTAGCTAGGCTATTTTGTTTTCACTCTTAATTTGTGTAAATACTTTGTTTTGAATTCGGAAGCAGTATAGGAGAGGGTGTTATTTTCTTTGAACTTGAATTTTGCATATGTTTATGTCAGGGAGCGAGGTAAGACTTTGTTGTTTATTTGTTTTCTTTTGTATAGGTTATTTAATGCTATCAAATTAATTAAGAATTATTTGCTTAATCTGATGTTTTGTTTCTTTTCTGGATCAGGTAATTGAAGTGACCATCAGTCTTTTTGGTTATATTTTTATTATTTAATTATATAATTATATTATTATTATTTCTCTTACTTTACAATAATTGTTACGTCCTCTCCTACCCCTAGACGGGGAGGTTTGAAACTTTCACACACACACACACACACACACACACACATATATAATCATGGTTGTTTCCTGTCTAAAGATCATTACATAAATAAAACCAGGCATTGATCTGCTGTATTTCCACTTTATTGCCAGAAGCAAGCTGTTCTGGTAAACCGTACACTTTACACACAAAAATAGTCTATTTATTTAAAAAGGTAATCAACACCCATTAGCGCAGCAGCTATGAAGGACGGATGGATATTGTGCTATTTATCAAGCTGTGAAAAGCCTCGTGATCTTCAGTGCTGCATGAAGGTTTCTTGGCCACGTCGCAGCAACCTCACATATTCAGCTTGTTAAATCTGAAAAGTCTGACGTTGCCCTCAGACCGTTTGTTTCCGGGAAATATACAGGCCACACACTCATAGACACAGTTCAAAACATTACTTCCTCTGACACAGTAGTCACTAAGATTGTTCTGTTTTGTCGATCGTCTGACCTTGACCGAAACAGCGAGTTTTTAAGACATGGATACAAAGATGCAAACACAACAGCATTTACACAACACTGCTAGAGGTATCAATGACGATTGCTTTTTATTTAGACTTGGGAAGCTCAAGAACTGTTCTTGATATGTTTCTGGCTATTGCTTTCATGATATGGAGATTCAGATTTGTGCTCATGGCTAGCTAGAAATAAATGATCAACATGATCAAAGAATCTGCATCAAAAAGCCCTACACAATAAACTTAAATAGTAAGGCCAGCTATGATATGAAAATAGACATTACAACCCGAGACATACTATTTTCTAACCATTTTTTTTTCAATTCCACATTTTATAACTTGATGAAATATTAATCAGCTGTGTTAACATACTCTGATAAAAGAAACCACAAGACAAGTATAACACTACTCATATAAACAGCAGTGTAGTACATTGGTATGCAACATAAAATTATATATTTGTTATTAATCCATTTCCATGGACAGACAGCAAGCTCATAGATAGATACAGCTGCTTTGCTAGATCTAGTGCTCTGACAATGGAAGTCCATGGCGAATATGATTGCATGTTTGTATGCAGATATTAACCAAGTTATTTTCCACTGAACACTCCTCATAAATTTAAAGAGTTGTTTCTGTTTCTTGTTTAGTAGGGCAGGGGGTTCATTACTGATGTCTGATGGATAGTCTGTCTCCCAAGTGTTCCTGTCCCTGGGATAGCTGACAACAAACGACATAAATCATGGACAAACTGACTTCTTCCTACTTTAGATGATTAAATCGCACCACCTTTCTCCAAAGTGGCTGGGGTAAACTTATATTGCTTTGGTCTGACTATATGCCAAGCTAGATGGGAGTAACTTTTTTTGTTTTACTATCCTTATGGGGATGAACTGTCTGAAAATATCCCCACAAGGATGACTATGCAAGACGTGTTAGTCTAGGCAGTTTCAGAAAGAACAGCCATCACCGTGTCGGCCTGCTTAGCCAGCTTTGTGCTGGTGTGAGTGGATAGTTTGGACAGGGTATCCCTCAGGTTTAGAGATGTTATCTGCTCCCTTAACATGCCTGTAAGAGAGAAAGAGAAGGCAAATGATGAGATGAGGTAAATAGAAAGATATATTTTAGTCCAAAACAAGGGCTTTCTATATTGTATGCCTGTTGTTATACCCAATAAAAACATCAGTTAGGTAGACACATAACTACTGGTACCTAAGAGTAATGAGAGATAACAAGGTATCTTGGAAGGACCATATAGACAGTATATGTAAAAAGACAATGTGGAGAATATATGTGGAGCCGTCTCAGGTCTTTTGGAGCGAGAAAACAGATTATTTTCTTATGTCTGTGATTATGAGTGTCTTACAGTATTGTAATTCCATATGGTATTTGACCTGTCTGTTTGCAGGTCACCCTTTTGAAAAAGAATATGAATTATCCTATTATAAGAACTTCTTAAGGCTGGCCAGTGTTGCCAAGTCTGTGGCTTTCCTGTGGAATTGGGCTACTTTTAAGTTGTTGCTGCGTGTTACATTTTTCTGTGGGTTGATCTCCATCCCCATATATACAAATTCAGTGGCGAATTCAGCCGCCTGACATAGAAAATCGCATTTGGGTTATTTTTGGGCAACTTTTGATTGGCCATTTGGCTACTTTTATTGCACAGACCTGGCAACCCTGAGGTTGGCTAATAATATTGTCTTGGAACAAAATCATGTACTGCATAATGAATTTGTATTCTTACCATCTATCGGCGGTATACGTTTTTGAGATATTATCAAGTCAGACTAAAGCATTCTTTTGTACATCAAGCTGTATTGAAACTGAATAAGGTACATAAGAAATCAATGACACTAATAATCAAATGACTCTTTGTCTCTTATGTGTTTTGTTTGTATTTGTAGATTGTAGTGTTGATTGTACTGTATTGTATTGTTGACTGGTGATTGTCAGGGTTTGTGGATTTATGGGTAATGATTGTGAATGAGTATACTGTCATGCAAGAAAAATTTCTATCCATCCATCAATATTTGCCCTTTCCATAGTGTGTTCATTTTGCAGTACTGACTGGAGTTTGCTAGGCTGCAAATGAGGCCTAAAGCACTGAATTTGACCTCCACAGCCACAACAGGGTCATCTAGCATCTTCTGCAAGGTGGGAAGGAGATCTGCATCCAGAAATGGTTCTTGGACTGCCTCTGCACAGAAGAGAAAGTGCCACGCATATACCAAGATTAGAGATGGTATGAATGAGCAGGAGTAACACATTAAAAAAGTAATGCCATTACAGTAATATATTACTTTTTGCTGTAACGCAGTAATATAACGCATTACTAATAACATTTTGGTAATATTATACCGGTTACGATCTCAGTAACATACGTTACAAAAACGCATTTTAACCCCAAAATTAAGTGGTGTTATTTTATTTTTTAAAGAATTTACCAACACTGCGAGACATTCCAGCACCAGAGAAACATTTTTAATTCGATGGTTAAGATGACTGCAGAGACAGATTCTACATTTGTGAGATGGACATACTCCGATTATTTTTAGTTTGTCAGAGAAAAGAACATGAACATAATAGTCAAGTGCAATATATATGCAACACCAATGGAACTCTCTAGATCGAGAAAGTAACTTGAAGAAACACCTGGACCAGTGCCACGCTAACACTAAATTAACCGAGAGAGCTGCAGGGTCAGAGAAGAGATAGAATGCGGCGGACGAGAGTGCAGGACAAGACAAAGCAACAGAAATTAATTTTCTCTCGGTCTGCCATGCTACTTGAACCCCCGAGAAGTGAAGAGACTTGTGGAAGATATGCATGCCAGGTTTATGCAGTGAACTTAAAAGAAAAGAAAAGAATAGAAACGAAATGAAAAAGAGGTTGTGCGTCTTGCCATGTCATTAGGCTATAGGTTGCATTATAGCTCTATTGTGTTTGGTATCTCTACCATAATTTACCAGACTTTGATTGCTTGTCTACTTTTGTGATTCTGATAGTGGTTGTTACTTATTGTATTGTGCCATGAGCCTTCACTGTGCCTATTACATTATGGGCCAGATTTACTAAACAGGGCAAATTAGTGTGGAGCACAATTCCAAAAAAGCGCCGATTGGAGTGGAAAGTTTAGTGCGTGATCTTCTGACGACGTGCAAATTAAAGAACACAGACGTAACCGTATCATTTCCATAATGACCAACCCAGTCTACCAAGAGCAGCGCAAATTAGCGTCTGATTTAAGACATACATTTTTTGGACGGTAAATAATGGCGCAAATACCAGTAAATTGACTAGCTTAAACCTTAGTAAATCACCTTGCATGATTTAAAGTCCCCTGTGGTGAAAATCAAGCTTTTAATGTTGTTTTATGTCTATGTGGTTTTTAATATGCTTTAAGTCAAACCATGTGCAAATGCATAAGTCAGTACCATTGCTGAGTATTTTCCCCTTAAAACTGCAGTGAACCAAAGACAGTCTCAAAAACGCGGTTTGAAATTGCTGGTGTTTCTGACGTCACAAACTACCTTGTAACCAATTACGTCAACATGTGATCATCAACGAGTGAATCTCTGAGCTGGTGTGAGTGAGTGGAGGCGGGGCTAATGTGCATATTCATAGAACCACGTATACTAAATGAGGCAAGGGTGTAGAGTTCCATTCAAGCAATTTTAAGGCATGAAGGAATTTTTTTTAAAATATGTCCTTTTGCTGATCAAAGGGGGGACAGGGGGACTTTAAATACTCTCCTACAAATGCATATGCATTAATGTCAGCTGCAAAAATAACTATGTCCACGTCTTTTCAGCGCATATTATTTACTGCGTGTCTTAAGTAAATCCTGACAGTAGCTTTTTAAGGCCAAAAGAGGGTTTGCGCTGTCGCAAGCTGTTAGTAAATCTGGCCCTATGTTCTTAGTAGGCTTACTATACCACATCGCCCTCCTCTGGATGTATAATGAGCAGCAATAAACTACATTTTAGCATTTGAAAATGCCTAGTCATATTTCTGTGGTTATTTTAGTGAAAGTAACTTAATAGCCACGCAAACGTAGTGTAATGCATTACAATTCAGAGACTGTAAAATTGTAATATAACTAATTACTTTCAAATGATAGTAACTACTATATATATATATATATATATATATATATATATATATATATAATGTATTACATTTTGGAAGTAACTTTCCCAACTTGTCCCAAAGCACAAAGGCCAATTCACACTGCACAGACAGATGCCGACCAACGTAGACAATGGCAATGATTACAGTACATCACTTCTCAGACATCCCACAACCCGACAAAAGGCAGTTCAACATGTTCAATTGGCAAAAACGAGTGGAGACCAAAGCCAACAGACACCAACGGGGTAACACACTTTATCAGGTTTTGTCGGATCAGTTTATGTTGCAGTCTGTCGGAGCAGTGTGAAATGGTCTAAAGACTGGCAAGACCTGTTCACACCAAGGTTGATAACTATAAAGATAAAGTTTTAAAAGATCATTCTAAATTTAAAAGAATAGAAAAGCCCAAACCACAGCTATAATGATATCACTGGACTCTCATTTTTAGAACGATTTTTATATTTCAGTATAAGTGTGAAATGTTGGACACTTCATGCACTCAACTGTCGCAGCTTTCTTTTAGTAGTGGAGGGGGAGGGGTTATTAGACACAAATTACCTCTTAAAATTATGAATAGTGCACAGTATAAAGTGTATATTGTATAATATTTCTTATGGGACACAACCATAGTCTCACCAATGTCTATTGCAGAGGCAATGGCCAAAGCAACTAAAGCCTCATTCTGCATGATGACGTGCTCACTGGTTGCCATTGAGATGAGATGTTGGACTCCATCTGCTTTAATGACAGTTTGGATGACTTCCTTTAAAGACAAGAGAGGGTTATAGTTTAGACAGCCATAATGACAGCAGTTACACATATTGTGTGTGTCTAAAACTCACAGGGTTTCGGCTGTGTCTTATGAGTGCTGCTAAAAGGCGATTGGCCTCGCCTCTGACACCGGCGTGATCTTTAGCCTCGCACCACTCCATGACTCGTGCTAACAAAGCTGTATCCTTCCCTAAAACTGAAGCTGCTTCTTCTACGAGACGGGGGAAAAAAGTAGAAATGAAGAAAGAAAACATCCCAAAAATTACTGTTGATACATTTAATGAGACATTACAAATGTCAAAAAGATACTGTGGCATCTCTTTAAGGTTTGTTTACCTCTGTATTTAGTTACTCAGTTCACTTTTGTCAAGGGAAATAATCACTGGAGTGCAGACAATAATTTAGTGCGTCAAAGCCCTTGCAGGCCTATTGTCTGCATACTGAGGTGTCTAAGGCCTCCCTCTAAAATAACACACTTTACTGAAGGGCTGGAAATTACAGCCTCTATGTTTCCTACATTTGAACAACAGTTTAAAGTTGTAAGGAGAAATGTTAATTCATCAGCCATTATAGTCATTTGGCAGCTAATTGTATAGTTTAACCTATCTTTTGTCTAAAAATTACAACCTGTCTATTTTCATGTCCTCCTTTTCAACGGCCAAATTAATGTACCTTTTTACTACCACCAGGACTGTCACACTTATTCCGTTTTTCCATTGTATGCATTTAAGAGTCATTTTAAAATTACTTTTTTTAAATTTAAAGAGTAAAAAGTGACATTGCATTCAATATATTTTATCAGTTCATGCATTACTCGGGAATCAAACCCATGACTTTGGCGATGCTAGCACCCCAACTAACAGAGAACATTCTCAGAACTTTGTCTAATGTTCTGGCAAGGTTATCTCTACGTTTTGAATAAACATAATGTTAACAGAACGTTTGTTTAAAAATATATGGTTTTTAATAATGTTCTCAAAATGTTAGCACAAAAATATTATTTTTCTTGACCCGTTACCTTGGCCATCCACCATCATGCGCAAAGTGCCCAGCAGTGAACTGGACTGGGGGCATGTCAGAGCGCAGAAGGGTCCTGATTCTTTCCGTGACTCCATCCTCCAACATACGCACCTTATTGGAGGCTACATCAGGGAAATAGAGAGAGTAAGACTACAGAGCAAAGCTGAAACTAAGAATGATTGTGGTAGCTGGTTATGGCAAGACATACTTCCCCAGTTGATTAATCACTGTACATTAAGCCAATTGTTTTGTATTACACATTTATTACAAAACTTTGTATAAATATGTCTGAGCATTAAATAAAGCCAGGTTCAAAATTGTTTCATATTGTTGACATTAGTTATTAGGATTTTGGATATCTTTATTCAGAAATGATTGTTAACAGCCATAAAAAGAAGGCAGTTTGATGATATTTAATTAAATGGAAAAGAAGAGAACTGAAGAACCTGGAATGGCGAGATTTCTAAGTGCACTGAGGCCAGCGTGCTGCACAGATACATCTCCCTCTGCTACATGTTGCTCCAACAGGTCCAGAATATGAGGAACAACTCCTAATTCCAACATCTTCACACAGTTGCTGTCTAAGAGCAAAAAAAAGAGGAAACTTTTCTTATAAATCTGATATACTTGAGAAAGTTGGGAGTGATTCAGACAAAACCCTTCACTAAAAAAACTATATTCATCTCCTCACCATTTCTGGCAAAGTTAGCAATGGCCAGAGCTCCTGACAACTGCAGCTCAGTGTTTGATGACTGCAGCCAGGAGAGAACATCCTGATACACCATCCCTGTCCCTTCCCCGAAACACTTCTGCATTGATTCATCTGTAATGGAAGGCAGATGCTAGAAAACGCATGCTGAATCTCTCATCCATTCATTTTGGTTAATAAAGCAAGCAATATAAAATAAAACAGAACAGTACCCTTCTTGCATATTTATTGACATATTCATGAGACTCTGTTACTGGTGATGGTCTACACGTGGATTAAAACTAAAATGTGAAGAGATATGAAGTTAGTGGTGGTGAGTACTATTTATATACTATAATAGTTTTTTATTCATATTTTGAATGAGCTTTTATTTTTAGATTTTCGTTTAGGTTTCATTTTAATTTTGGTAATGTTGTTTTAACATGTCCTAGTTTTTAGTTCAGCTTTATTCCAACAAACAAAATTTTAACAGTTTTAGTTTATGATAACAACCCACGTGGTGAAGTAATGGAGAGCCATACCTCCCAATAGGAGGGACACTATGAGGTTTGAAGCCACTTTGATGCTGCAGAGGTCATGTGTGTCAGAGCCACCCTGAAGAGTTCGAATCATTTCAGAGAGAGCCTCGGGCACGCCTGCTTCCACAAACTGCAGCTTCAGAGCATCTAAGAGACATTAACATGCGGTCACACAGGGATTTGCAAGGACACGCACAAGTACATTTTCAGTTCACTTCTAGACACAGTGACTGAAGAGCAAGATAGATCATATTTCAACCAAAGTACTCAATACAATTAATGTTTTGTACAATCCAGGCTCATGTATGGACCTGGTTTAAATATTTGTCTCACCACTCTCTCCCAGTGACCCAAGAACCTCTAATATGAGATGCCGGCGTTCAGCGTCCGGTGCCCGCTTCAACTGATATGTCAAAACCTCCGCCACACCCACTTCTGCCAGAGCCTCTCGTGCAGCATCTGAACACAGTGGCATACCTCAGAATGAATCACTAGATCTTCTATAGATACAAGAGATATTATGAGAAAAAAATACCTGAATATTTATGTAAATAAGAGTAACTGAGAATGGGATGGCTATAAAAACAGTGTTATGGATGCATATTGGCATGCTCATTTTTACTTTTAAATTAACTTTGCCCTCATCTAATAACACCTACTTAAAGTTAATCTTAATAAAGTTAATAAATATAAATAGCACTTTAGGACATCTCAAAATGAATATCCATGTTTCATACGGTATATTTTTATGTTGTGATGCTTAAATTCACCTGTATTTTAGTTTTGTAAAGATTTACTTAGTTTATTCAAACAAAATAATATAGAATGTAAACATCTGTCATTTATTGGTTATGCAATTTAAAAAAAAAAAATTATAATAATAATAACATAAAAATTATAAATAAATGCATAAATAATAATAATAATAATAAGTGACACAGTAAGTGACATAATATAAAGTGACATAATAAGTGACATAATATAAATAAATAATATAATATAAAAAAATGATAGCCCAGAATATCAACCCTGGTCATATACCGGTTAAATAAATAAATACATAAATAAATCACCCAGAATTTTAGGCCATGTAGTCTAATGGTTATGGGAAGAAAGAAAAAATCAGTATTGCCAGAATAAAAAAAAAAACAGTGTATCTCTACCAAGTGTGCCAATGTCTAGTCAGCCGGTGTTTTCATTATATATGATTTTAGAGCTTCCCTGCTTCTATTTTTGTCTTACCCACATCAGCAAGGTTGCAGAGTGCCAGCAGGCAGACATTTACCAGCGGGTCATTCTCAGGATACTGCTGCATTATGGCCACCAGCCTAGGGATTACTCCATTCTCCACCAGCTGCATCTGCTGAGTAGCTGAGAGAGAGACATGGGGCGGATGGGTGAGTGGGCGCACAGGGACAGACAGCCAAGAGAGGGATGGGCATTGAGAGCTATAGAAGATGTGAGAATAATCATGGAGAGAAGAGCACAGAGAATGAATGGTGGTTTATTTTATTCTGAATGTGCGTAATGAATGCTCAGCATGAACAGGTTGCCGCAAACCAAGCCTCAACAAAACAAGAGCAGAATATACATTATACTTAAAGCATCTTTTTAGCTAGGAGGTTTTTACTTTTTGACTAATCACAAACTGCATAACCAACCTGAGGAACAGCAAGCAGCCTTTAGAATATGAAATTCAACATAGACCAGGACAGAAGTGCTGGTACTTTAAAAGCAACTTTCTTGTCAGCACAAAGGCAGAGAAAACTAGGTCAGGAGATGTTGACAAAACAGAAAGTCAATCCAAGGACTTAGAAAGGATCAAAGAATCACTCCACACTACACGTCTTTATTCCAGATGCAGATCGACGAACCATAATATCAGGGGAACTACAGGTGAAACTCCAAATGAAACTCTGTGGTAAGAAAACTGTTAGAACCGAAGCAAAGAAGCTGAGTGGAACTGTGGGACCAAATCAGAGACACATTAAGTCAAGGAGCTTCTCTGTAACTCCGAACGCACCGAACACTCCGAATGCTCAAGCAGCCCTACCCTCAAACGTTAATTCAGAGACATCCAGGAACAGTTTTACTCACCATTTTCAAAGCAGATCCGTCCAATTGCACGGCCCGTGTGCAGCAGCTGGTCCTGGTCTGTGCTTTTCAGTAAAGGGACTAATACGTTCACCAGACCTGCTTCAATACAGCGCTCCCTCACAGTAGCTAACACACACAAATGCACAAACGTCATGTTTCACATAATGGTGGAAACCTCACATTGCTTTCTATTGAACTTCTTATTCTATTAAGCTTAATATAATTACCCGAGTTGGAAATTATTTCCCTAATCTTACCCATTACAAAATAATTAAAAAGAAAGGTTCCAAAAGGTTGTTGTTATTTTTTGCCAAAGAACCATTTTGGGATCCCCAAAGAACATTTCAGTGAACAGCTCTTAGAAGAACCTTTCTTTTTTTCTTAGTGAAGAACAATTTGAAGAACATTTTTCCACTATTAAGAATGTTTTGTGCAATATAAAGGTTTTGTGGACATTAAAGGTTATTCATGGAAACACTGATGTTAATAAAGAATCTTTATTTTTAAGAGTGTGCATGTGAAAACAGACATTATTTAGTCCATCTATTGAGCTGTTTATGTAAGTTTTATTGTCATTGCGGGGACATTTGGTTCATACATGGATGGACAAATACGAGGTTTTATCTACAGGAACTATGTGAACTCAAATGCGTATAATGACAGTAATTGATATTTGATGATAAGTAAATGATATTTGTAACTTTTTTTGTAATAAAATGACACACTTCTCTATCTTGCTAATGCTAATTTCATAGCTAGCATTTTATGTACCTTAAATACAATTAAACAACATTTTCATACTTGTTACATAATTTGACAAAATTGTGGCTTTGTGAGAAATAACACACAATAAAAATATTCAGTTCACAGTGACATGAAAGGTAAAAAATATTCACCTTGATTTCTTTTGGTTTCCTTCACAAATAACATTTACATTTATTCATTTAGCAGACACTTTTATCCAAGCGACTTACAAATGAGGAAAATAACAAGTAATTAATCACAGAGTCAACAATATTCCGTATATTTCAACTTAAGCTATTCACTCACTTCACATTTCCAAAAAAACATATTAGGGTCAAAAAGGTTCATTGTGGTGTAAATGACATCACAACTGAGAAACAAAAATCTGTCCCTAATTGATTTGATTCATTTCACACAATGAATATTGAAATGGTTTATGTTTATTTCACACTTTGTTTAGATTATCATAGTTTTTAATGTAATCAATTATTTTAATGACAGACGTCAGTTTTATAATGAGTCTGAAATTGGTAACACTTTATAATAAGATCTCATTACTAAATATTAGTTATTACTTTGTTATAGTTAACTAACTATAAGAAATACATTTTTACAGCTTTTATTAATCATTGTTAGTGTTAGTAAATAAATACAATTGTTCATTGTTTGTTTATGTTAGTGCATTCATGTTAACAGATACAACTTTCGATTTTAATAAAGTATTAGTAAATGTAGAAATTAACATTAACTAAGATTAAAAAATGCTTTAGAAGTAGTGTTTATCGTTAGTTCATGTTACCTAATGTAGCCAAATAACCTTATCAAACGAAACCTTATTTTAAAGTGTTGCCATAAATAAAAGGCATTTGAAAAGTAATAATAAATGAAGAATAAAAAGCTTCAAAGAATGTGATGGCTAAAAGGCTGAAGTTGATGCAACACCCATGTAAGTAACAGACTCTAATATAAATCTCATTTACCTTCTCTGGCCATCTCTGCCACCAGTAAGGTGACCTGAGAGGTGAGGGGACTCTTCTTCCTCAGGACTTGAGCCAGAATGGGCAGAACACCACTGGACACTATTTTCTCTGCTGTTCCTTTCTCTGGGGATAGAAATAGATTTGATTATTTTCTTTGGATGTTTGTAATATCTATATAATGTCTAATACACACAAACATATGTTAGTGGGTATATATAAATATGAGTGTGTGTTTATTTGGGTCATATACTTTACAGGCGTGTTTTCCATTTTTGTAGACTGGATATTGTCAGGGTGTATCTGTGTTTGGTTAGTTTTGCACGTGTTTAGTTCAGTTTCCTGTGTTTCTGTTAGTTACCTTGGTTATTCATTGTTTAATCATCTTTTGAGCATGATGTCCATTTGGTTAATTAGTTTGGTCTGTGTATTTAAGCCCTGTATTTATTTTTGTTCTTTGTCAGTTCTCATGGTGTGTGTGTGTGTGTGTGTGTGTGTGTGTAGCGGTTGTTTTGTTCCATAGTGTTCTTAGTGTTTTGAGTTCTGTTTAATAAATACAATTCTGCTGCAAATAGATATTTTCTCACCATTATTGCAACCAAACATGACAGATATCCCCTTTGAATAAAACCAACCTATTTTTTTACTGATGTCAATTTCAAACCACCCTTTTTTCTTGATTGCTCATCCTGTTGCTTCACTTTTTCTTTTATCTCCTCCCTCAGGTTTTGTTCTGTGCACTCCAGAGATGCTCTGACAGCAAGGCTGAGTAATCCGTTCAAATTCACAGTAGTTGACAAGGATCTGCCCCGGAGACAGAGAAGCTAACAGGAGAAAATCTGTCATTAAAGCAGGTTCTCCTCAAAAAAGATATCCACAAGGGGCCACGGTGGCAGGTCAAGCTGTCAGAGGAAGCCTAGCTGCTATGGTAACATCTACTTTGTGTTCTTTTGCGGGGGCTGCTTTTCCATTTTTAAATTTTAGCATTTGCGATCCGAAAGCACAAGGAATGTGCCAAGAAGGGCCAGCTGGTGCAAACTAATTTGTGAGAATGAGCAGAAGATGGGGAGTGAAGAGGAGAAAAGAAGAGAAAGATTAATGAGATTAACCCCTTCCCTCTCTCAAATGTAAATGCGGATTACGTGTCTCCTACTTGTGCCCCAAATCTGCTAGCAGGAAGATAAGCTGACCCTCTGCTGCCCCCTACATTGGATTGTCTTCCCACACACTCACACACACACATACTACTTCAAGGAGGCAGAGGCAAATAGCAGCTCACAGCAGGATGAGTATGTTGTAATGAGTGTGACGCTAAATGATGCCCTCACTCAGTAGGGCATCTGGCAAAAACACACGTCACTTTCACATGTGATCATGGCTTTTTAGTCTCTTGTATGGATCATGGCACCAGGATTGGATGTTGCAATAAATATACATACAGATATGGATGAAAAGACGGATTTATGGATTGATGGGCTGACAGATACACAGAGATTTATAAATAGTAGTTAATGAGCACATTGGTGTAAACTCACTCTTCTCTAATAGGAGGGTAAGCAGAACATCCAGATGAGGCTTCAGCTCCTCCTCCACCAGCTCTGTGCTCACAGTGATGGCTTTCAGGGCCTCGCTGAGAGATTCTGAAACACAATCATGAGTGTCACCACATCACGATCCCCACCGCACAACATTTCAAAATAACAAGCAGATTTAAGTGTCTCTGAGACATTTTTCATGAAGATTCATAACCATCTCAGTTATCCATGCATTCGGTGAATTTCCCATGTACATTATCATACAAAATTATAATGAAGTACACTAAATGTCTGTATAATGATATTAGGAATTTTTATGTTATTGGTTATTTATTTGTGCATGCTCACATGCTTCATTTAGATTACCTTTAATGCTCACTTAAATATAATCTTTAAAAACACTAATAATTTAATAACACTGTTACATTAACTTGTAATAATAATAAACTGTATCTTCGAAATTAAATGTAATTAATTAACTATTTAGCATAAATAAATATTAAATTTTCATACTGTTCATTAAATTTTTACAGAATTATGTGCATGGATACACTATTTAAATAAAATACACAGCAATGAATGAATGGTCAATTTTAATTTCATTACTTTAAAGACCAAATAAAGATGCCTGTGGACAAACATGTCAATGTGATTTAATTTCAATCTGCTGTGACATTCTTCACACCATGAACATTTGTATACATGTATGTGTGCATATATCCACTAATACATTAAAAGTCAAACACTATCTGCATTTGCACACTTTTACCCCTTTTCCACCAACGCATTTTGAGAGCCGGTTCGGAGCCGGTGCCTGCGCGCGAACCAGTTCTTTGTGTTTCGACAGGCAAAGAACCGGTTCTCGGCCAGGAAAACTGGTTCCAAAGCGGCACCAACTCTTTGCTGGACTAGAACCGTTCTTTTACCACGTCATGCTTACGTCGGGGGCTGGGGGCGGGTTTAGATAACATATTTTCTGACATAATATAGGATCGCAAAGCCAGGAGAAACATTTGCAGAAACACGATGTAGTCCGCCATTGTAATTGTTATGCTTGAAGTTGGCGCAAGCGTTTCTAGTTTATTTTTTTATTGAAAACGTTATGTAAGCAAAGGAGAAAACAGTCACAATATAGAACAAATAAATGGAAAGAAAAAAAAGACACAAGACAGGAGTACATAACTAATCAGAAAAGATTACATATCAAAGGAAAAGATTAAAAGACTTACATATTTCAATTGTTTTTAAAGCCTTCTTGGTTCACGAGTTAGAGATAATCCCAAAGTAATGTTGTGCAAGCGTTTCTAGCTAAGATGTATGGCGACGTACACAGTGACGTAACGACGTCGTTCGCTGGGCGCTCTAGTCAGTGGAAAAACAAACAGGTTCTGAGAAGGTTCGCAAGTTGAACCAACTCCGAACCAACTTTGAACCAGCACCAGTTCCGAACCAGTTCGTTTTTGGTGGAAAAGGGGTATGTGATGATCACAGGAAGCAAACAGGGCCAGAAAGAGAGAAACAGAGACGATTCGATATCTCTTCTGTAAGTAATCACCCTGATAATCCCTGGTAAGCAGAGTGAAAATAGACACAGAGGAGGTCTATCACACATTTCCCTTCCCCAAACTCCCTGTGATCCATTCATATAGGCACAATATGTTCTGCGATATCAGCCCTCTCCATTAAAGGTGTAAAGGGCAGGGATGTAAAGCAGCAGTGCGTATGAGAGCTGGGCGGGGTTGAGGATACCCTGGGGCTCTCATTAACTCTGGATGTCTGGTTCCCAGCATGCCCTTATTTTAACACCCACACGCTGAGGATACACCTCTCAAACAATGGGGTTCGTCTCACCTGGAGGGTTAATAACAATTCGATTGCTCCGAACCTAAGAATCACTCACCTATGTCTGCCATGACCACGGGTCCTCTGAATCTCTCCCTCTGAGCCTCCGTGCGTGTCTCGGCGGCGTGTAGTTAGAGACAGCCCTCCTCAAGGCAGGATGGAAGGCTCCAGCCCCGAGAATGCCTGAAGTCAGTAAAGCAACCTAGCCTCTCCTCTGCTCGGCTCCTCACCCTTCCCGTTTGTGCTGATCACACATGCGTATTCCTTCGGTCCCTCGCTGTCATTCGCTCCCTCACTTTCACTCTGTGCCTCTCAGTGACGCTGCATCCACTTTGGCTAATTCACATGCCCTATTATTTCAGTGTGTGTGTGTGTGTGTGTGTGTGTGTCTCTCTCGCCGATGCAATCCTCCCCGCCCCGGTCCTCGGCTCTCTGGCAGTATTCTTGCTGCCTCTCCCTCCCTCCTCATAATACACTCTAAATCCTAAAGCTGCTCAAAGCTCATCAGTTGACAATTAGCCCGAGGAAGACGCTGAGGCTAACACACAACACTCTGCACTGCAGTTCTACCCCTCTATCTTTGGGTATTATTGCAGAACAAACGTGAAATTTGAACACTACGTGGCCCAGGAGGTCTGAGAGCTATTTATCAAGATATTAGTATCTGTCTCAGTGGGGGAGACTCATTTAAAGAGACAGTTCACACACAAAAAATGAATTTCCCTGGTCACTAAGCAAAATGTACAAGCTGCTGTTTTTTCTTTATAATGAAAGTAGATGGGGGACCAGCAAGGGACTGCAATGCAGCTTGAACCACGCAAAAAAAAAAAAAAAAAAAAGAAGAAAAAAAAAAGGGGGGGGGGGGGGGGTGGGTTGGGTGAGGGAGGGTAAATGATGTTCACACAGAGAACAATGTGTCCACACCAATGGACGATAACGTTATGTTTATTATAAGCACACGACTACAGTTAGCCTATGTCGTCTGCTGCTTATGCTAGTGCTTTCAAATTGGATGGATTCTTAATGGATGTCAGTCGTTTAGCAGCTGAAAGAAATAGTGATTCCAACGATATTGTTCCTCACAGTCACCATGATTTTGCCAAGTAAGACATGGATCAACATCTTTTATTGATCCTAGAAAAATATTTCTGTCCAAAGAGGCCTAACCCTACCCACAACTTACAACCCTTGTTCCTAAACTTGAGATTTACTCTCAAATCTGATTGGTTGATTGAAACATTGTTCCAAGATCAACAAGATGTTGATCTAGGAACATGTTCTACTTGGTGAAATTAAGTTCCCCATTGTTCCTCTGTGTCGTTATCATTATAGTTGTGGTGAACTTCTACCCGAAATCCAGAGTTCTCGCGAGAGCACAAACTGAATTTGCTCAGCAAATTTGTTAAAACTTAATCTTTCAGATTTGGGTCTGGATTTCCAGGCTAGTGAACTTCCATATTCTTATAGCTAATGATTAGTATTAAAGCTACACTATGTAACTTTTAAAAACTAACTTACTTGCGGAGGAACATTGTTTTGGTAATTCCACGAGTTGTGCTGACCTAAATTCTTTTATTTATGGATATGAATATGAAGTAAACTCGCATGGACGAATGACAAAAGTATCCAGTAAAATCTCTAAAAAAAGAAATAATTATTATAGGCTTGCTATAGTGATTTAAGGTAAGGCAATAACATGGTTTGGATTTTTTTATGTATTTAAATTTATTATTTAAATTTATTATTAGTATTTTACATTTATTATTTAATTTGTTTTATTTTGGAAAAAAAAAGTAACATTGTAGCTTTTTAAAAATGTTATTTATATTGTTTTGTACCGTCCTTGATATGAACAGCCCTTACGTTAATTATGACAGAATATTAATTGTCTGGTAAACTGTCTCTTTAAATCTCATGGACCTGTGAAATGTATGTGGGAGTGTTAATTGACAGTAATAAAATATTATTACAAAGGGAAATCACATCTGAATCAAATTAAAATGGATGACCCTTAGGACAAAAGATGCAAATGTTGCTACGACAGGGTTTACATGTAATTACGACGCTTCAACCCAGCAGAATGAAAACAGATGTTCAATATTATATGTGTGGAGAGACAACAATAATATTCTATAGTAAAGTTTTCTCTGTATATAACAATCATTTCCTTATTTTAATGTAGGCCCAACCTGCAGTGACAAGACTTTCATGGGAATGTAACATTAGAATAGCAAGCATCATCAGCAGAGTGCAGCAACAACTGAAAAAATCTGAAAAAAATAGCAATTTAGCAGTAATATAGAAACAAAGTGTTTTGTTAAAAATCAAAATAACACATTAAAAACAACCAAGTCTAATAGTCTGTTATGTTCCCTGGTACCGTTATGTTTTAGATTTTAGATGCCATAATACTTTGATTTACCATGTTAGTGAATGACAGGAATGACTAATTCCATAATTCCATAGAATTACCATCTTCGTGGTGTATGCAAATAATATGTTCAATTACATGTTAGTTCCATATGGTACTTTTTAATACATTTTATGTATTTACTTAAAAATGTAAAAACCAAAACAGCCTGGCTATATTGTCTCTTTTACATATCAGATATGTGTGGCTGCACCTAAGTGTGTGCTTCAATTCAGACCAACAAAAAACTCACAGAGTCAGTAATTTCCATCTAATGGTTTGTAGCAGCAGGTGGCAGTATGAGGCCGTCATTCAGTTAAGAACATTTTTTTGCTTTGGGGTTGATGGGTCTGAAAAGAATTGTTGACTCAATTCTTTTATATATATATATATATATATATATATATATATATATATATATATATATATAAATAGTTGATGTAAATAGTTGCTGCATGAGAGAGCCATTTAATTCAGGTGTATTTCCTTGTATAGGCTTGTATTAATAGCCTAATGATAAATTATCCAGAGGGATGAGAAACTAATTTTGAATAGGTAACTGGTTGGTTAAAATAGAGCAAAACTGAAGATTTACAATATAATATACAAGCAATTTCACACGAGTTGCCGTGCGACATCTATCAGCCGAGAGTAGGCGGCTGCAGTGAGGGGAGGAGTGAAAAAAGTGCAGCCAAGACGGACAGTTCTCTCTTCTCGTAGTGGATCAGACACCTGTCAGATCAAAGGCGGATATCGCAGGATTCACACTCATGCACGACGTTGCTAATAAACTGGATATAATTTAAGTTCTGATGCTTTTATATGAAAATAAATATTATGAACAAGACACCCAAAGTACTTAATTCCTTTCAAAAGACGTGTTTATTAATCATTTTTACTTTAATGCAGACATGTTTTATATATATTTTAAAAAAATATAACAACAATCACATAACCCATAGAGAGATCGCACTGCCAGAGAGTTTGGGAATATTCACACATAAATTGTAGGCTACACTTATAAAAACATGATATCAGAGTTTTAAAATCAAACATTTTAAAGGAGAACTGGGCTGCGTTCAGCCCCGACAAAACGTTCACTGTAAAAGATTATTGTGAAATTTACAGTAACTTGCTGGCAGCAATTAGCAAGTAAGTTGCTGTAGTTCATTTTACAGTATGGTTACTGTAAATTTAATCACTAACTTTAATCACTAATCATTAACTTTGATTATTACTGTAAAAAAATTACAGTATTTTTTAAAGTACTGTGTTTCATCACCACAAATATTTTACTACTGTAATAGGGATTACTGCATACATTTTGTGTACTGTAAAATTAAGACACTGTTTTTGTCACAAAAATGCCTTTTATTGACAACTTTTCACACTTTAAATTTCAAAATTCATAAAATAAAAATAACATAGCATATTTTTTTTTCTTCAATAGGTAAACATTTTTCTGTGAACATTTCATTTTGTTTCAAACTGTAGAATTTGGTCCCTGAATGTTGGTTTTCTCCCAGAACTGTATTTTTCTTCTTAAACTAGACCTGAAGTAGTCAACTTCTGGACTGGAGTCTTCTACCCTGCAGTGGAAGAAATTAATTATTAATGTAAAAGTTTATAAGCAAGACAGATGGGTTGATGACAATATATAAAAGATTGATTGGATCATTTGAATAATTAGACAATCAACATGTAATACAATGTCCACTTCTCTATAAACCAAAACTCTCACTTAAAACACGCATATATACATAGTATTTATTATAGCCTGACGTCGTCATACTCAGATTCTTGTCAGAATATGAGTCTGTTACTGCTCCATTGGGCTGTGATTATGGGGCGTGTTTTAACCAAACCAGGAAAGAAAATGCCTGACCTACAACCAATTAGAGCAACGGAGTTAGAGATCTTTTGAGATCTAGCTGGTTTAGGTTTTGAGTGATTTCGGTACATGTCGGTAACGCACAAAATGTCTTGAAATTACATTTCAGGGTTTCCGCAGGGCATTAAAAAGCATTAAAAGTCCTTAAATGGATTTTGCGAAAATTAAGGCCTTAAATGGCAATTAACAAGCATTAAATTTGATTCGACAGGCGTTAACAATTTTGATAGTTTTGAAGATAATTTTATATAAATTTATTTGAATATAGCCTTCATAATTAATCATTTTTATTTGCTGTCGCAAAATATGAACGTTAGTGTGATAAATACGCAGAATCAGTTTGGTAATTGCTTCCGGCTGGAGCAAAATTGCCGTGATGCGGAGGTGACGCAGGCATTTTCTACAGCGGTGGACAGGTCTGAACCATGGTCTGGAACCTTGGAAAAATGGAAAAGTGCAAACTAAACTAAACTTTTAAGACATGGGGGCAGCCCATCAGTGGTAAAAATGTTGAAGGATTTTGCGGCGTTTTTAAAAGCATTTAAGTTGGGGACAATGGGAATCAGCACCGTAAAATCCTATATGCAGTGTGACGGCCACAAATCAGCGTTAAGAATCGATTTAAATAGTACATTGTGTTTAATTTGTCAATTAATGAGATCTTATATATGTTGTTAGTAGCGAGAATTTTCACGTGAATAAATATATAGATCCGACTGTTACAATCATGCACTTTAACTGCCAGCGTGTCAGAGGGTCTGGGTTCTAATCCGCACTAAGAAGTATAGTTTTTTTTTTCCTCATCAAAACTATTGTATATCAAGCAGGGACACATTTGTGTGCATTATGTTTTGTGATTTCACTGAATAGAGAGTCTCTCGGCAACGGATTGAAGCGCGCGTCCGTGTGAAGACAACAGAACACAGTATATCCGCACCACTGATAGAAGCGGCAATGAGCACTTTGGTCACTTGATTTTAAAAACAACACATTTCAGACAGCCTCTTATTTAAAGGGTTAGTTCACCCAAAAATGAAAGTTATGTCATTAATGATGACTTACCCTCATGTCGTCCCAAGTCGTTTCTCATCGTGCTTTTGATCAGCGCAGTCAAGGGAGAGCAACTGCGCCGGCCGCCTCGCCTTCGCGAGAGTTTTTTTGGCACACGTCAGAATGACATCAGAGCAACCCAGCAAACACGTAACGTTTTTACAACGTTTCACAACGTTGTTTTTTGGTTGCTATTAGGTAATGTTGCAGTGCAACGTTTTAAAAACGTTTAATAAACCACACCTAAATATAAAAAAATAATGTAACCAAAATAAAACGTTTTAGAAACGTTGTGAAAATACCCAGCAAACACGTAACGTTTTTACAACATTTTACAACGTTGTTTTTTTGGTTGCAATTAGGTAATGTTGGAGTGCAACGTTTTAAAAACGTTTAAGTTGGACCACACTCATCTACTCATCTCGGACACATTTCTAACTGGCATGCATCTCGCGGTACGTGATCCGGTGATCGGTTCTGCTGACATTTTGCTCATCTCAACGGAGCCTATTGCGTTCATACAATAGTTTGACATGTGTGTAAATTAAAAAGGAACAACGGTCTGTCTTTTAAAAAAAACTCTTTTGTGCGGAACTACTTCCTTCCGCCACATAAGGGCCTGCTCACATATCGCGTCTTTTGCGCGCTCAAGGTCGTTATTTCAAATGTAGGCGCGTGGGATGGTAAAAAGCCATATTAAGGCCGGATTCACAAAAAGCCATATTAAGGCCGCGACCGCGTCGCTTCCATTATGAGCGCGCATACCGCGCGCCTACATTTGAAATAACGAACTTGAGCGCGCAAAAGACGTGATATGTGAGCGTACCCTAATATAATGTTTTATTAACAAAGTTCGGGAGGAGCATGTTCAGATAATTAACACGGGTGGAGAGCACTCAACAATCAATGATAAGGGGTGTATAGACTTAGCAGTCTCACCTCAATCCATTGACAGTTTAGCAGCACCCTTCCACCGCCCCTTCTCCACACTTCTAGTCGTAATTTTAGAACTAGTAACAAAGAAACTAGTGATGTGACATATTCGGCACTGATGCTGCGAAGCTTGTATAAAAATAAAAATAAATTAATTTGTGTTCCGAAGATAAACAAAATCTTACGGGGTTGGAACAACATGAGGGTGAGTAATTACTGACAGAATTTTCATTTTTGGGTGAACTATCCCTTTAAGCTCCATCCACACAGAAAAAAGAATCAGCATCTTTAAGCCACTACATCCACTTCTCTCATCGTGGGAGTGGGGGAACGGATTCCGACAGCTGGATTGTTTGCCGTCGGATTCCTTTCCCCCCATTTGTTTCTTACAGAATGAGGTTCTAATATAAAAAAAAAACTGTTGCAGGCAAGAAGATGCTGATAGCCTTGTGGTAAGCATGTTGACATGTGGTGCCAGGGCCGGAGTGTGACTAATTTTCAGCCCTGGAGTTTCATAGACCGGCCCACTTTAGTTCCCGACCGACTATATTAAAATAATGTGATTAAACCCTCAGTATAAGGGTTTATAAAAATATATAAAAGTCTTTATAAAAGTCCATTATTGCAGATGAAATATAATTCGGATAACATGAAATAAATATTTTTCTATCAGGTTAAACTTTGATTAGTCACTCAAACCTTTATCTAAACCAGTGTTTCATGCTCCTGGAGGCACACCAACAGTGCACATTTTGGATGTCGACCCATATATTTCTGGTCTTGGAGTCTCTACTAACGAGCTGATGAGTTGATTCAGGTGTGAATGATTAGGAAGAGTTGGAAAATGTGTAGTGTTGGTGCCAGGGCCGGATTAAGAGTTCAGAGGCCCCTGGGCACAATGTCTTGTAGGCCCCCCCTTATGCCGAGTTCAGACTGCACGATTTTCAAAATAATCGGGTCACTGTTGTTTTCACACTGCATGACTATCTGGGGTAACATTCAGTTGCTGCTGTGTTCACACTGCAATATGGATCGGCGACAGGAGGTTTCACACTGCATGACTTTAAGAAAGAATCGCCGACAATTTCTGCCTGGTCCGCAAAGTTTCACAACCAAACAAACGCGAGAAGTGATAGGAAATAACGGAAGATCACGCGTGACACTGAATTTATTAAAAATGATAGCCTACAAATTGTCTGTGCACTGATTTGTAGCGAAAATGAAAAAAATAAATAGTTTATGCAGGAAATGGTTGGGAAGACGAGGGGAGCAAGGACTGAGTTTTGCAAAGAGAGTTGGGGGTAAATAAATAATTTTGCAAATGTCCTGCTGCTGTTGCTGCTGGTCATGCAAATGTTTGTGCTTTGTTTCTGTTTGATATAATTGTAAATAGGCCTATCTATTAAAATACTGATATTCTGGTCTATAACTCCTCCTCCTCCTCCCTGTATCTTGCTCTCTCATTGGCTGTCGGTCATCACCGATGTAGTTTTCAGTCAGAACACATTCACACAGCAGGATTGTGAATCGCCGGCAGGTCCAGTTCTCTTACGAGAGGTTCTCTCGTATTGCGTAAGCTAGCTTACGCTACGGGAAAGAATCATCTTTTCTGAGAAATTGAAGCCAAAAATTATCCTATAATTTTGTATCTATTGTCAACGCAGTTCAGCTGCAGCAGAGCATGAGCAGGCTAGCTAGCAGCTCATTGGCTCGCTCACAGGGAACTGCTTAAGCCTATGAGGAGACACGAATGAACTCTCGGCCAATGAGAGTCTGACCTGCTCTCATTGCGTCAGAGCCCGCCGAAACGGGCGTGGTCAGAGAGTATAAATTCGCCTCTCAGGCTGTAAATTCTGATTTTCATCTCTTCAGCGAGGCTACACGCATCTGCTGATCCTGAGAGAAGCCGCCGTCGTAGAAAAGGCACCTTCTAGCGAGCATCTGGGAGACTGAGGAAGCCGGCCGTCTTCCCCACCTTCAGCCATCCTGCAAGCTAGCGCCATCCGACGGATTCATATCCTTTAATCTAAAGCTTCTTGTTTTGTGTGTGTGTGTATCTAAAAGAGCCGAGCGTCTTTGTAAAGATGTCTAGTTTTTCCTCCTGCGGTTCTTGCCGCGCTCCCCTCGAGACTGGAGACCGCCACGTCATCTGCGCTCTCTGCCTCAGATTGGAGCACGCCGAGCTCGCCCTCGCCGATGGCGGCTGCGATCTCTGCGAGGAGATGCCGTTATCGACCCTGCGGGCTCGACTTCAGGCCACAAAAGCTGCTTCCGCGCCGCCTTCGACTTCGCCGCGTAAGAAGAAACGCCGCTCGCAAAGGCCGCCGGAACCCCAGCCAGAAGCGTTCATCCGGCCGGAGCCTGTCGCCTCCCGCTCTCCTTCTCCGCCGCTTCCGGACATACAGTTGCCGCCGAGTGGCCGCTCTGTCGCCTCCGACGACGCCGCGGACATCAAGCAGACATGTTCGCTTCTCGCTTCAGACAGTGAGGATTGGTCCGGTTCTCACGCCTCTTCGGCCCGAGAATCCTCTAGGACCCGCGCTGGAATTGAGGAGGAATTAGTGCGCCTCCTCTCACAGGCCGTCGAACGCCTCGGGCTCGATTGGTCTCCTCCCCCCGAGCAGACCATCAACCGCATGGACGGCAGCTATTTCCGCCAGCGCTCGACTCCCGTCACTAAACGGGCCGCGCCCTTCTTGCCCGAACTGCACGCGGAACTCACAAAGTCCTGGAATGCCCCGCTCTCTGCCAGAACTCGCTCCGACTCTTCCGCCCCGCTTCGCGTTGTGGACGGAGCCGCAGAAAAGGGCTATCTTTCCATTCCCCCTGTAGAGGACCTGGTCGCCGCACATCTGTGCCCGCCGTCCACGAGATGGCGCTCATCACCTGTGCTTCCTTCTAAAGCCTGCAGAGCGACTTCGAGCTTCCACGCGTGCGCTTACTCAGCCGCCGGCCAAGCAGCCTCTGCACTTCACTCCATGACCGTCCTCCAGATTCTACAGGGTGATTTACTGCGTGAGTGGGACGAGAGCGGAAAAAATCCCCCATCAGTCGCGGATTTGAGGAGCGCTACGGACATTGCCCTTCGCGCTACAAAGTCTGCTGCTCAAGCCCTGGGGAAATGTATGGCCGCCATTTGTGTGTCTGAAAGACATTTGTGGCTCACGCTCGCCGACATGGGAGATTCCGAGCGCGCCGCTTTTCTCAACGCCCCGCTCTCTCCGTCCGGCCTCTTCGGATCTGCTGTCACGGGTATCGTTGACCGTTTCTCCGAAGTGCAGAAAGCCTCCCAGGCCATGAATCTTTTTCTGCCTCGTCGCGCTAGCTCCTCTGCAGGCCGCTCACGTGACCAGCCTCCTGCACGAGCCCCACCCCAGCGCCCAGCTCAGCACAGTCAGACTTCTCAGCGACGCCAGGGCGGCCGCCCTCGTTCTCGCTCCGACAGCCGCCACAGACCGCCGCCTCCCCGTGGGCCTCGGTCCAGGATCACGCTGAAACCCGATCACTCTAAGTCTGCCTAGCACAGCTGAGAAAAAGACGGCGCTCTCCCGCCGAGGCCGGACCGCCGTCAAAGTTTCGCCCTCTGTTAGTCCCCGCTCACGCGGCTACTACAGCAGTGTACCCCGCCATTACCAAGCCGGTTCCCTTTCCCGCTTGCATGAGCACAAACGCCGTTTTCACGGCGACCCAGAGAAATCTCAAAAAGAGCATAAAAGCCTCACGTGTAGAAAATGTGCCCACAACACTGTGTTCACTCATACACAAAAGCATTTCAGTTCCCGTGTGTCTCACAGAGCCCACTCTCATAAAGCGGTTCCTACCCGCTCGAGTGTCAGAGTACATAAGCGCGCCCACGAGCCCGTGTGCGCGTCCCACCTCTGCCCACTCTGTTACACGGCCCTTAAACTCATCTCTGAGTGTAAGTCCCGCTGTTATAAACACGATGAGCGCGCCCGCGCGGCCCGCTGTGTACAGCAACGGGGACCATGTAGCCATTCACCCCTTAGCGTTACGCTTCAAAGCGTGGGAAGCTATTCCGGGAATTTCCCGCTGGGTGCTAAACACAATAAGGCTAGGCTATCGCTTACAGTTTCACCGCCGCCCTCCACGTTTCCGAGCTCGGCTAGAGACTACTGTGAACCCAGAAGCAGTGACTCTGCTCCGTTCAGAGATAGCGAAACTATTGTGCAAAAGGGCTATTGAGAGAGTCCCTCTATCTATGAGCGAGTCGGGGTTTTACGGCCGTTATTTTCTGGTTCCAAAGAAAGACGGCGGCCTCAGACCAATCTTAGACCTCAGATTTCTGAACAAAGTTCTCATGAAGAGACCGTTCAAAATGCTCACTATCAGAAAACTCCTCGCGCATGTGCGCCAGGGGGACTGGTTCATTTCACTAGATCTGAAAGATGCTTACTTTCAGATTCAGATAAATTCCCTTCACAGGCCATTCTTACGTTTCGCCTTCGAAGGCCAGGTTTATCAATACACCGTCCTCCCGTTCGGCCTATCCCTAGCACCCCGCACATTTACGAAGTGCATGGATGCGGCGCTCGCCCCCCTGCGGAGTCAGGGGCTGCGAATACTGAACTATTTGGACGACTGGCTGATTTTGGCACAATCACAGAGGGAGCTACTGTCTCATCGTACAGTCCTCCTCGACCATCTGAAAAACCTGGGCCTCTCTGTCAACTGGACAAAGAGCGCACTTCAACCCAGTCAGACTATCTCCTTCTTGGGTATAGAGCTATACTCGGTCTCGATGACGCCTCGCCTGTCTACACAGCGCGCGCGCCGTGTGCAGCGTCTCGCCGCATCCTTTCAGATGAACAGACTCACACCTCTGAAAACTTTTCAGAAGGCGCTGGGTTACATGGCCTCAGCCTCCGCAGTGCTCCAGCTGGGGTTACTGCGCATGCGCCCGCTTCAGTTCTGGTTGAAGAGCCGTGTGTCTCACCGCGCGTGGACCACGGGCCGCCAGCTGATAAAGGTAACGCAGACCTGTATCACAGCTCTGCAGCCATGGACCATGACAGAATGGTTTCAGCGGGGCGTTTCCATGGGGACCTTTTCTCGCCGAAAAGTCATTTCGACAGACGCATCCAACATGGGTTGGGTTGCGGTCTGCGAGGGCTCACCGGCCTTCGGCCCCTGGTCAGCTCAGGAGAGTCTCCTCCACAATAATGTTTGGAGATGCTGGCGGTCGAGAACGCGCTCACGCGCTTTCTGCCGCGCATTCACGGTCACCATGTGCTGATCCGTTCGGACAATATGGCTGTGGTCTCCTATCTAAACCGTCAGGGCGGTGTCAGATCCAGAATTCTCTTCCGGCTGACAGAACGCATCCTAGTTTGGTCCCAGTGTCACCTGCTCTCGCTCAGAGCGACGCACGTGCCGGGCCATCTGAACGACGGTCCAGACAGTCTGTCCAGGAACCCCATTCCCCCTGGCGAATGGTCCCTGCACACTCTTACAGTCCAAAAGCTGTGGCGAATATTCGGCAGAGCAGAGGTGGACCTCTTCGCCTCAGAAGAAAACACCCACTACCCAATATTTTTCTCAAAACGCGAGGACACGCTAGCCCAGACCTGGCCCAGCCGCCCGCTTTATGCATTCCCTCCGGTGTCTCTGCTACCACAGGTGCTTCAGAGAATCAGGGAAACACGCCACTCGGTGCTCCTCATAGCCCCGCGTTGGGAAGGTCAGACTTGGTTTCCGGAGCTCACTCAGCTGTCACAGACAGCCCCGTGGCCCATTCCAGTCAGAACAGATCTCCTCTCCCAAGCTCGCGGCACGATCTGGCATCCCCACCCAGAGCGCTGGGCGCTTCATGCGTGGGTGATCAACGACTACCCGTTGCTTTGCCAGAAGGAGTGTTAAACACGATCATGCAGGCTAGAGCGGCTTTTACTAAAAGGCTCTATGCGTCTAAATGGTCTGTGTTCTCTAAGTGGTGCACCGACAGAAACTTGGACCCACGGTCATGCGAGGTTCCTTCCTTGCTAGTTTTTCTCCAAGAGATGCTGGATAAGGGCAGGTCCCCTTCCACTCTCAAGGTGTATGTGGCAGCCGTCGCAGCGTTCGCTGAACCCCAGCGCGGCCAGTCACTGGGCAAAGATGGCTTAGTCATCCGCTTCCTCAGGGGAGCTAGAAGGATGAACCCCTCACGCCCCCCGTCGGTGCCGATTTGGGACCTTTCCATAGTTCTCGAAGCTATGAAAGCCCCCCCATTCGAACCGTTAAACACCGTGGAGCTCAAATACCTTTCGCTCAAGACTATCTTCCTGCTCGCGCTCGCGTCAGTGAAGCGTGTGGGGGACCTTCACGCGCTGTCCAGCAGCGCTTCCTGTCTGGAGTTTGGGCCCAATGACTCCTTAGTCGTTCTCAAACCTAGACATGGTTATGTCCCAAAAGCGATTGGTACCCCATTCAGGGCACAAGTTATTTCTCTATCGGCTCTGCCTGCATCCGATAGCGAATCTGACTCTAATCTCCTGTGTCCGGTCAGGGCCCTGAGATTATACTTTACTCGCACTGCTCCGGTCAGACGAGCTGAGCAGCTTTTTGTTTCGTTAGGTGGGCGCACCAAAGGGTTGGCCGCCTCGAAACAGACTCTGTCCAGATGGATAGTTGATGCCATTGCAGCCGCATACGCGTCAAAAGACCTGCCATGCCCTCTGGGCATCAGGGCCCATTCCACTAGAGGTATGGCCTCATCGTGGGCTTGGTCCAGCGGAATTTCCATTCATGATATTTGTGTGGCAGCGGGATGGGCTTCCCCCTCCACCTTTATCAGATTTTACAATCTGGAAGTTCCCGCCTTGCAGGCTAAACTACTAGCAGTCTAGTATGTTACAGCTCTTCTGGTTGAGCTGCACTATAGGGAGTTATTCACGCAGACCGGTCTCGTGTCCCTTATCATGTGCTTATGTACTTCACAAATCCCCGGCCCGCTCCGCTGGCCTTTGTCTCATGTACATATTTTATTCCCACTCATAAGGGTTCCCCGGGGTCCCCCCTGGGACTCATAGTGGATGCTTAGCACGCACGGCGTTGACCAGGTGTTCCCGTAGCGTAAGCTAGCTTACGCAATACGAGAGAACCTCTCGTAAGAGAACGAATCGGTTACCTAACGTAACCTCGGTTCTCTCTAGATGAGGGAACGAGTATTGCGTTCCTGGCCGTGCTTGTGCTACTAGCGTTCTCGCTTCATTCTATGAAAACCAGAATTTACAGCCTGAGCTGTAAATTTATGGCTCTGACGCAATGAGAGCAGGTCAGACTCTCATTGGCCGAGAGTTCATTCGTGTCTCCTCATAGGCTTAAGCAGTTCCCTGTGAGCGAGCCAATGAGCTGCTAGCTAGCCTGCTCATGCTCTGCTGCAGCTGAACTGCGTTGACAATAGATACAAAATTATAGGATAATTTTTGGCTTCAATTTCTCAGAAAAGATGAATCTTTCCCGTAGCGTAAGCTAGCTTACGCAATACTCGTTCCCTCATCTAGAGAGAACCGAGGTTACGTTAGGTAACCGATTCGATATTTAGCATGCCAAATATCTCACGGGCGTCGGCGACTCGTCGGCGATTCTCTCAGATCGCGTCTTTGCTCATTCACACTGCGTGATTGTCACTCGCGTGAACGAGCACCGATTTGCCTGTGATTTCGGCATTTGTCGGCGATTTCTCAAAACCTGTCGGCGAGCCCAAATCGGGGCTAAAATCGTGCAGTCTGAACTCGGCAGACCCATATATTTCTGGTCTTGGAGTCTCTACTAACGAGCTGATGAGTTGATTCAGGTGTGAATGATTAGGAAGAGTTGGAAAATGTGTAGTGTTGGTGCATAGACAACTAAATATTAAAATTGAATTTGCCAACAAGTGTTAAATTGATAGCAGTTACTCATGGGGATTTTATTTACAATGGAGAAGACATAATTGGCAAAAGTATTCGGATTATTATTTTTATTATTAATATGGGGATTAGACATAGCCTACCCTACACACTGCTGTTATTGTTCTGTCATTTTTTCATTCACATCAGTTGAGGGTTTCCTAAACGGGGGTTCGTGAGGGACTTGCAGGTAGTTTGTGAGCTGATAAAAAGATGATAATGTAAAGGAATGTCAAATTATACCTAGACTATAGCTGCCGTCGGCAAAAATTTTTTTGATCATATTCAGTGAAATCGACACTATAATCTGACAGAACAACATAAATAAAGTGGTTTTAGAAAAAAAACAGAGCTTCTAATTCCACCTGGAGCGTGTTATTTGTTTTGCCAAAATCCACAGCTCCAATCTGCGCAGGGGGGTGTGAGATCTGACTGTCAATCACAGATCGGTCACACCTCGCGCACGTTACAATCACATGCACACGCTGGAAGTTCGCGCAGTAACGAAGAGTGATGGCGGAAAATCAAGTAAGCTCATTTAGAGTATAAATGACGTTAGCAATTGCAATCTATCGGTAGATTAGCCAGGACAGCATACCTCCACATACTCCATGGTGTTGATGGATGCTGATGAGACGGGCGCGTTCATTGAAAATCTGGTGCACACGCACTGACGAGCATGAACTCGGTGGGAGGGTATCCGTTGATAGTGGGGGAGGGGCATGAGAGTTGTAAACATTCAAAATTTTCCTAAATCCACTCAATCTGCCAGACTTGCCGACTGCAGCTTTAAATGTGGCTGCAGAATTCATCGACATAATCTACAGTCGAGACGGCTTTTATTGAATCGAGAAAAAAAAAAGTAAAAAAAAAGAAGTTTATAAAGACATATCACTTGGTGGTTGCTGTTTTTATTGTAGCTGCAGCCCGGGACGTGTGTGAATGCAGGCCGATCCCCGGTGTCTCTTCTTCAAATAGCTCTCTATTGGCTGATACTCTCGCTTACGGCCATACCACCCTGAGCACGCCCGATCTCGTCCGATCTCGGAAGCTAAGGAGGGTCGGGCCTGGTTAGTACTTGGAGGGGAGTTTGCTTGGGAATGGGTCATGAGCCCCCCCCACCCCCCCCACCCCCCCCCCCCCCCCCCCCCCCCCACCCCCCACTACATATTGCTCGACCTTGGGATCGATCGAAAATGATCAAAACGGATGGTGCCATCTGGTGGTCAACATCCTGAAGTGTTATTTACAGAAATGGTCATGTACAAAGCCTAGTTTATTGAAATCCACTAGTCTGCTGAATGTTTTGTTTATTATTTTCATAGTTTGAGTTGATGTAGCTGATGAGATTCATATAGTCAAATGGAAAAGTGTGCAATTGTTACATTTCTGGGCTGAATGGGCTCTATGCACGGCGGTATTTCCGGTGAAGGTCTAAGGATGCTGGATTACTTCCACCGATCGTAGAGTCCAATGCTATACCGAGAATTTATATTGGTTTTTATACTCTATTGCTATACCAAAGAAACGTTAGTCGCAAAAACAGACAAAACAGACACCCATCATTTTGTTTATGCTTCTTTGTTTATTATATTAAATAAACATAACTATATATAAAATTACATCTAAACGTATTAAAGTTTCGTTTCAAAGACGAGAGGACAGTAAATTTTGAAGACTCTGCTATAATCCTGTTTTCCTCGGTTTTCCTCCGCTTTAAATCTCCCCAACCGGAAACGCAAGAGCATCCTTGCATCAAACGCGGAAGTTATGCGTGCATATAGCCCATTAAGAAAGGGTGTAATGTATCAGTGCACTCTCAGATTTTTGTGATCACCCAGGGGGTACAGCCAGCGCACAGTGGCAGTTTTTTTTTTTTTTTGACACTATCCCACCCCTTTTGAAACCCAAGCATACAGAGACTCCAAAATACTTGAAATACTTTTACAACTTTTATTTTTCACCCAGAATGTGTTTCATTTAAAGGCAATGCATGAAAACACAAGTAAACAAGATCTGTTTGGTTTAAAGCTCGCTCACCACGACAAGGTACAGATCTACGAGAGAGAACACGAGACAAGACGAGAGACAAACATTTACTACCATTTGCAAACATTTAGTTAAACATGAAGCTGACAGACAAACATCACAAGGACACGCACACATAAATAACATTAATAATAATCAAAAACACTTAATTAAAAACACAAACTTGTACTAAAGATAAAAATTAACAATTGGTTTGTACAGGCCAAAGCCCAATAAAGAACAGGATCCAAAGACTCAGGTCACCAATCAACAAATAAAGGCTCAAGCCATTCCTGTCTGTTACATTTTTTTGTGTGTTTTCTTTGGCAAACTTTTGTTAAACATGAAGCAGACAAAGACATACAAACATCACAAAGACATGAAGCTGACAAAGACAAACAAACAACACGCATGACAAAAACACAGATTATCTGAACATGAACAACCACTAAAGGGTGTGTAAACTGATTGTGTTAGATCAGAACTGATTAAGGTTAAAATGATTGAGGTTAGATTGGCCTTGATATTGAACATAGGCCAGAACATGTTTGTATAAAAAAAGATACTACAAAGTGCATTTTAACAGCAACATAAATAATAATAAAAAACAAACACAAGAACTTTCTTAAGTAAAACTGTAAAGTGCTTTTTTTTTACTTTTGAACTATATAAATAAATAGATTGTTGAAGCACTTTGAAACACAAACAAACACACAAACAAACACAACAAGCCTCTTTCTCTCTCCTACAGATGGCACAGGAGAAGTGGCATCACACAGGTAAGTTCCCTTTCGAACGGTCACTTCGTATTGCGTAGCTATACGCAGTGGGGAAACTCCCTTTCCTCGATTTACTGAAGCCTATATGTAAAACGCATTTGCAGCTGCACAGCCAGCCCCCTGAGCGTCTGACCCGCTCATAGGCTGTGCTGCAGCAACTGCACATCCAATGGCGCGGGCGAATCTGACGCACGACCAATAAGCTAGCCCAACGTCAGAGCCCGCCGAGGGGGCGTGCCCCGCCTATATAGACCCCCGAATTCGCCATTATAGCAGATTTTACTCCTTCAGCGACAGTACACATGTCCCTGAGCTTTTTACTGTAGCATTCGCCGTCGAACAAGCCTTTCAGCCTGAGCGTGCTTCTCTTCAGCAGACTTCGCCTGCACGTCGATTTCTCCTGACGCCGTCTCACCTGTGGCTATCCGGCGACATTTATATCCTTTGTGCTTATTGCTAACATTCTATTTCAGTATGCCTCGTCCATAGGGTTGCCAACCGTTCCGTATAATACGGAATCGTTCCGTATTTGACACATAAAAGGCTTGTTCCGTATTGAACTGATACGGAACGCACTTTGTTCCGTATTTTTGAGAATCAATTCAGTGCAAATCCATGACAGACGCATAGCTTCTAATATATATGTCAGACAGACTATGATGAATGAACGAAGACCCGCTGCTATAATGGCAAATTCGGGGACTTGGCCCCACCTTGACGGGCTCTAACGTGTAATGACGTAGAGTTGGCTCATTGGTCGCACGTCAGAGGCGCCCGCGCCATTGGATGTGCAGTTGCCGCAGCGCAGCCTGAGCGAGCCAGACGCTCAATGTGCAAGCTGTGCAGCTGCAAATGCATTTTACAGGCTTCAGTAAATCGAGTAAAATGTGTTTCCGAAGACATTTAAGAAAAACTACTAAAAAATATTTTACACATTTTTTTGCACCGGAAAGAACATTCTAGAAGTCTAATTCTATTGAATAAGTTCGCACAAGGCTACAGAAAACTGTTGTGTTTATTTTTCTTCAAATGCAGTCTAAGCCGATGAGTTTCGAATGTTATATGTTGTATTTGTTTAAGTTAAAAATAAAACGTATTATAATCTAAACAAATACATGGTTCATTTTTGGCAAAATGATCATGATAGCCTTCATATATCTGTGTGGTTAAGTCTTGTATATTGATTAAGCCTACTTTGCTATTCTATAAATATATAGGCCTAATAAGTTGCATTATAATATGATATACAATGTATGAATCTCAGGGGGCATGTCACTACCACATACCCCCCCCCCCACCCCCCGCCGGCCGCGTCCCCGCGTGCTTCACTTTCTCCGACTCAAACGCCATCACCGGTCCTGTTCGCAGGAGACCAGCGCCCCCCCCCCCACACGTGGCGGGCCTCGTCTCCTTCGGCGGATCTCTCGAGCGCGACGACAGCTTATCCATCGCCGCTTCTGAGGACGAGTGGCCGGGCTCTCTCGACCCCGTCACCGCTTCTCAATCGGTGGCCAGTGGATTAGCGACCAGGACGAACTCCGACGCCGAGATGCTTCGGATCCTGACGAAGGCCGTCGCGGACCTCGACCACGAGTGGGCCTCGCCCGAGGAGCCGCCTCGTAGTCGGCTGGATGGATGGTTTCTGGAGGTGCGCCAGCAGGCCCCGCGTCACAAACCGGCGCCATTTTTCCCCGAGGTCCACGAGGAGCTAACCAAGGCCTGGCGCGCTCCATACTCAGCACGTGTGGGATCCGCAGTTTCCGCGACGCTCTCCTCCGTGGATGGCGCAGCGGAAAAGGGTTATGAGTCTTTGCCGCCCCTCGAAGAGGCCGTGGCAGCTCATCTTTGCCCGAGCTCTGCAGCTAGCTGGCGAGCTAGAGCCGCTCATCCCAACAAACCCTGCCGTAACACCTCAGCCCTCGCTGGACGCGCGTACGCCGCCTCCGGCCAGGCTGCATCGGCCCTGCACACGATGGCCGTGTTGCAGGTCTACCAGGCCAAACTCCTCCGGTCCATGGACGAGGCTGGCCCGGACCCGGAGACTTTTCGGGACCTGAGGAGTGCTACGGACTTAGCGCTGCGTGCTACTAAGTCTACAGCACAAGTCATCGGCAGAAACATGGCTAGTTTGGTCGTGCTCGAGCGCCATCTGTGGCTTAACCTCACCGAGATCAAGGAGGCCGACAAAACGAGGTTTCTCGACGATCCGGTGTCCAGCTCCGGTCTCTTCGGCCCGGCGGTGAAGGGATTCTCGGAGAGGTACACGGAGGCACAGAAAGCGTCCCAGGCCATGCGACACTTCTTGCCGAAGCGTTCGGGCTCCGCGTCCAGCAAGCCCAAACCTCCGCCTTCGCCTCATCCAGCCAAGCCGGCGAAACAGGCCTCTCAGCCCCGCCCTGCGGCTGATAGCCAGCGCCAGTCAAGGCCCGCGAAGCGCTACCCGCTCCCCAGGCGTCAAGGCCCTTGACCCAGCGCCGTGGCCGACCAGGCGCCTCCGAAGTCGTCCTAGCACGGAGGGGAAAGAGAGAGGGCTCGTGTCTCGCGCTAGCCGGACCACCCTCGAAGAAACCAGCAAAACTTCCCACAGCTCCCTGTTCAGTTCAGGCGGCTGGGGATTTTATTATTGTAAACAGGCCCGCAGCAGTGAGCGCGTCTCTGCAAACAAACGCCGTTTTCACGGCGACCCAAATAAAGCACAAAAAGAGCATGTTTCACAATCACAACACACGGGTTCACAGTCCCCCTCCACTAGGCGGCCCCCGCCCTGTTGTAACACTGACTTCCCCCCAGGCAAAAGCCTATATAGTCAGTCAAACACTCAGTATGTGCACAAATCACATTATAAGGGTATCAGGTCCCCCTATGTTAGGCGGTCCCCCCCATTCAGTGTGTCACGCCCTAGCCACACGAGTGATGGCCTGGCAAGCCATCCCTGGTGTGTCGAGTTGGGTCATAAACACTATAAAGCGAGGCTACTCGCTCCAATTCGCTCGCAGACCCCCGAAATTCCAGGCGGTTATCGAGACATCGGTGAGAAGCGGCGTGAATCACGTGCTTCGCACCGAAGTTCAAGAATTATTAGCAAAAGGAGCGATAGAGTCAGTCCCTCCCGCGCTAATGTATTCGGGGTTTTACAGCCGCTATTTCCTAATTCCAAAGAAAGACGGCGGGCTCAGACCCATTCTAGATCTGAGGCGTTTGAACAGGGCTCTCATGAGACGGCCTTTCAAAATGTTAACACTCAAACAGATTCTCGCGCAGGTTCGCCCGGGGGACTGGTTTGTTTCAATGGATCTGAAAGATGCATACTTTCATATTCAGATCGACCCTCGTCACAGGCCATTTTTGAGATTCGCCTTCGAGGGAGGGCATATCAATACACCGTTCTGCCGTTCGGTCTGGCTCTGGCACCCCGTACATTCACGAAATGTATGAATGCGGCGCTCTCCCCGCTGAAAAGCCAGGGAGTGCGTTTGCTGAATTATCTCGACGACTGGCTGGTGCTAGCGCAGTCGAGAGACGAACTAATAGTGCACAGGGATTTGATTCTCAGCCATCTAAAATGCTTGGGTCTCACAATCAATGTTGCCAAAAGCAAACTGAATCCCAGCCAGACTGTGGTCTTTCTGGGCACGGTTTTGGACTCGGTGACAATGAAAGCGCGGCTCACTCAAGAGCGCGCGCTCTCGGTGCAGACACTGGTAGCCGCAATCAGGGCGCGCGAGCGCGCGCCTCTGAAGAGGTTTCAGAGACTGCTTGGTCTAATGGCAGCTGCATCATCAGTACTCCACATGGGATTACTGCACATGCGCCCGCTGCAGCACTGAAACGCCGTGTGCCAACCCATGCATGGCAGTCAGGCAGCCTGCGCATTATGGTGAATCAAGGGTGTTTGAGAACACTGGTTCCCTGGCGGGCTCAGGACTGGTACTGCAAGGGGGTGACCATGGGGATAGTTTCCAGGAGGAAAGTGGTTTTTACAGATGCATCCAACATGGGTTGGGGAGCGCTGCACGAGGGCAAGCCTGCCTCCGGCCTCTGGTCGAGCACGGAGCAGAGCTTACATATCAACTGTCTGGAAATGAAAGCGGTTGGTTTGGCCCTGAAAGCTTTTCTGTCAAACCTCAGGGGTCACCACGTCTTGATCCGTACAGACAACATGTCTGTGGTGGCCTACATAAATCGCCAGGGTGGCATCAGGTCAGGCAACCTGTATGTGATGGCGAGGGACCTCCTCATGTGGGCACAAGCCAATCTGAGCTCTCTGAGAGCAGCGCATGTCCCGGGCGTCCAGAATGTGGGCGCGGATATGCTCTCAAGGGGCAACACTCCCCTAGGCGAGTGGTCCCTGAACCCTCAGACGGTCAGACTAATATGGGAGAGGTTCGGCGAGGCCGAAGTAGACCTTTTCGGCTCGAGAGCCAACACCCACTGCAGGGTGTTCTTCTCGAAAAACAGGGATGCGCTGGCTCATCTCTGGCCCAGCCGCCCCCTTTACGCGTTTCCCCCCGTCTCGATGATCCCACAGGTTATCGAGCGGGTCAGGGAGAGCGGATGCCCAGTCCTTCTGGTGGCTCCTCTCTGGAAATCCAGACCATGGTTTCCGGAACTGGTTCAGTTGTCGGACACGACCCCCTGGCCTGTTCCGATGAGGAAGGATCTCCTCACACAGGCCAACGGAACGATGTGGCATCCCCGACCTGATTTATGGGCCCTCCATGTGTGGCCCCTAAACGGGTATCCGGGGACCTGCCTGACAGGGTCTTAAGCACTATCTCTGAAGCAAGGGCCCCGTCTACTCGGCGCCTCTATGCTTTAAAGTGGTCGGGTTTTTCCAGCTGGTGCTCGAGAAATCGTATTGACCCAGAGTCATGTGAGGTTTCAGTGGTGCTCGCCTTCCTGCAGGAGCTACTGGACGCGGGCCGCACCCCGTCCACGCTCAAAGTGTATGTGGCAGCCATCGCAGCGCACCATGCTCTGGTGGCTGGCCAATCACTGGGAAGGAATGACCTGGTGGTAAAGTTTCTCAAGGGTGCTAGGAGGATTAACCCCTCCAGGCCCCCTTCGGTGCCGCCTTGGGACCTCTCCACGGTCCTTAGGGCCCTGAGGGGACCACCTTTTGAGCCGCTCCAGTCGATTGATCTAAAACCACTTTCGCTAAAGACTGCTCTCCTGTTGGCATTGGCATCTATCAAGCGAGTGGGAGATCTGCAGGCCCTCTCAGTGAGTCCTGCATGTTTGGAGTTTGGATTGGATGACTCCAGAGTCATTCTCAAGCCCAGGCATGGTTATGTGCCCAAGGTGCTCTCAACGCCGTTTAGAGCACAAGTTATTACGCTATTAGCCCTTCCCCCTTCTGCTGAGGATGGGGAGGTTAATCTTCTCTGCCCTGTCAGGGCGTTGAGAATCTATTTGGAGCGTTCTGCGTCTTTTAACAATCAGAACAGCTGTTTGTCTGCTTTGGGGGCCGATCTAAGGGTGATCCAGTCACTAAGCAAAGACTGTCTAGATGGATAGTGGATGCCATCTCTTTGGCTTACACCGCAGTGGGTCAGGTTTGCCCCATAGGTGTCAAGGCCCATTCGACCAGAGGTATGGCCTCGTCGTGGGCTTGGTCTTCTGGTTTTCCCATTCAAGATATTTGTGATGCGGCCGGCTGGTCCTCGCCTTCCACATTTATGAAGTTCTATAATATGGAGGTACCTTCCCTGCAGGCGAAGGTGCTTTCGGTATGATTGAGACCTGACAGTGGCTGGTCTTGTCTACAAAAATTACTGTGCATAATCACATACATATTATATAAACCCGCTTCGGCCGGTAATAAAGTTATACTAATAATCCCGACGGGGTCTGGTTTTGTTAGTATATTCTGTTAGTGGTGACTGACTTTATTATGTATATTATTCAGACCCGACTGTGTCTGGTCTGTTATATATACATGTATATGCATATGTTATTGGGTTCTGGCTTGTTCTGTTAGCTCAGGGGTCCTGAGTGGCAGGACAACCAGTTACTCAGGGTGCGGCGTTTTGCATGGTGTCCCCACTGCGTATAGCTACGCAATACGAAGTGACCGTTCGAAAGGGAACTACTCGGTTACTATCGTAACCTCAGTTCCCTGAGATAGGGAACGAGTATTGCGTAGCCGGCCGCACTATGGTAACTGGTGAAGTTGTCGCTTCGGTCGTATAAACCTGCTATAATGGTGAATTCGGGGGTCTATATAGGCGGGGCACGCCCCCTCGACGGGGTCTGATGTTGGGCTAGCTTATTGGTCGTGCGTCAGATTCGCCCGCGCCATTGGATGTGCAGTTGCTGCAGCACAGCCTATGAGCGGGTCAGACGCTCAGGGGGCTGGCTGTGCAGCTGCAAATGCGTTTTACATATAGGCTTCAGTAAATCGAGGAAAGGGAGTTTCCCCACTGCGTATAGCTACGCAATACTCGTTCCCTATCTCAGGGAACTGAGGTTACGATAGTAACCGAGTAGTTATTTACACAGTTCTCCTCTTTTCCAACTCCAAATCCACCACACTTTTAAAGTTCTCTTACGAGAGGTTCTCTCGTATTGCGTAAGTTTAGCTTACGCTATGGGAAAGATTCATCTTCTCGAGATATTGAAGCCAAAAAATTATCCTTAATTTTCTATTCATTGTCAACGCAGTGCAGCAGCTAGCAGACCTAGAGCAGGCCATCTTGCGTGCTCATTGGCTGCCCTGCTGGCATCTGCTGCAGCCTACCAGTGAGCCCCGCGTGACGTCACGCCCAATGAAGGGCGCTCGCGCCTTCATAGCGTCACAGCCCGCCAGAATGGGCGTGGCTTAGCGTATAAAAGAAGGGGCTGTAGGCTGACTTCCCTGATTTTTCGACTCTTCAGCGAGCTCTCCGCATCGCTGGATCAGAGAGAAGCCGCCGCCGCCATCGAACAGCGAACCTTCGCCACCTTCAGCCATCCGTGCGAGCTACGCTATCCGGCGACGTATCCTTTTACTCTCTTGTATTCTCTTCTAGCTTCTCCTAAAAGAGCGCGAGTGTCTTTTTAAAGATGCCTCGCATTTCCTGCGGCTCGTGTAGGGCCCCGGAGACAGCCGGAACCTGTGGCCACTGCGACGCGCTCGGCGGAGAACCTCCCTCGAGCCCGTCCCCGTCTCTCTTCACCGACGCGCAGCTGCCGCTCACCAGCCTCACTGCCGTCGTGTCTGAGGATGAGGTTGAGGGACACGCCACAAGGGACTGCTGTTCTAACCGCGGCTAGCTTCCTTTACGTTACAAGGAAGCTACCACGCCCCCCATAGAAGCAGTCACTCCGCCCTTTTTGGGACCGCGCAGTGATAAGCGCCGTTCCCAAAGGCAGCCGGAGCCTGTAGCCACAGCGACGCGCTCGCCGGAAAGCCTCCCTCGAGCCTCGCTTTTTCACCTTCCCCGCCTCCCTTCACCGACGCGCAGCTGCCGCTCACGAGCCTCACTGCCGTCGCGTCTGAGGATGAGGTCGAGGGACACGCTATGGACTGCTGTTCAAACCGCGGCTAGCTTCCTTTATGTTACAAGGAAGCTACCGCGGCACGCGCGCTCTTAGTTATCTGCTCGCGCTACTTAAGCTTATGTAGTTTCCCCCGTGGCTCAGTGGCTAAACTCTAAGCTTTCGCGCCAGAGACCTGTGTTCGATCCCGGCTCTCGCAGCAGAAAAAATGTATGCAGCTCTCCTCTCCGTACAGAAAGCGAGCGCGCGCCCCCGAGCACATGCATCACCGGCGAAAGAAGGAGAGAGTGTGGTTTTTTGTCCCGCCGAGGCCTGACAAACCCCCTCTTTTTCTCAAACATTTTCTAGCTCCTCCTAGTTCGAGCGGCTGGTAATGTCTATACTGCAGTAGAGAGCCTGTTATAACACGCACGCCTGCAGACAATGCCGACACGCACACGAAAACTGTGATGACGCTCTCTCTCTTATCTGCTCGCGCCAACTAAAAAAAACAGCCTTCGCAGCGACGTCAGGGCGGCCGCCCTAGGTCGCGCTCAGACAGCCGTCACAGACCGCCGCCCCCCAGGGGGCCTCGGCAGAAGATCACGCTGAAGTCTGAGCACACGAAGTCCTCCTAACAAAGAGAGAGAAAAGACGCGCGTGTCCCGCCACGGCCGGACCGCCGTCAAAGCTTATTTCCCTGTCAGTCCCCTTCAAACAGGCTACTGCAGTGGTTCATTTAGCAGCCAACGAGCCGGTTTGTCCACCCTCTCGCCTGCACACAAACGCCGTTTTTACGGCGACCCAGAGAAATCTCAAAAAGAGTATTATGTCTGGTCCGGTTCACGTTGTCAGTGTTTTAAGTGTAGTGAAAGTGCCCACGCCCCAGTGTTCACCCCTACACACAAGCACTTCAAATATCGTGTCACCCACAGAGCACACTCTCATAAAGCGCAGAAAAGCCACTCGAGTGTTGAATATAAGAAATGTGTCCACAGGTCTGTGCCCACTATCTGCCCGCTCTGTTACACGGTCAAGAAAGCAGGTTATGAATGTAAGTCCCGTGCCCGCCAGAGAGCGTTCACGCTTACTAACACAAACCTCCCCCCGGGGGAAATATAAAATACACATGTAATGAGTATTGATATGACGTGTGTGCTATTTGCTTTCTACAGCCAACAGGTGAAAGTGCTTATGACAACTTACCTCAGCTTCTCACCACGCCTTTTTCCAGCCTCGTGATGAACGTGCTGGTACTGGACCTGAGGCCGGTCTGGCGGTGGGAGGGATGTTGGCAGCGCAGGAGCTTCCGGGAACGGTGCGTCCGACAGCACTTTCAGGTGAGGCGTCACCTTTGGCAGTACCGTTGCTGTAAGTACCAGGTGCTGTAAGCTTTTGCTTTATCTTCACTAATACACTTCATGGCTCGCCTCTGACGGTTGTTCCTTTATACTTTTAAATAAAATTGCCTCGTTTATTTTTCTTTCATTTTTCTTTTTCCCTGCTTCTGTTCTGTCTGTCGGTGTGGCAAAGGACAGCTCAGCCTCGTCTTTCTTTCTTTCTTTCTCCTCCAGGGGGCGATCAACGTGATTTTTTTCTCTCTCAGTCTACAAAAATTCAATACACATTCGCATGTTCACCATGAACATATGCTGCAAACTTCTCTCCACAGAAATGTCGGAAATTGTGCAAAATGCGAACATGTAAATAAAGGAAACCTATAGTGCATATTGCGTTCCCTAAATGCACGTTAAACTCACTGCACACACAGGGATGGAGTTGGTGAGAAGCAGCATTTTTCTGTGTCGAACTGGGGTGCTCTGAAAAGCAAAAACACCTGAACGCGTGCAACACAGTGTTGCTCTTCACTCTGAAACATGCAGCGCAACAGACTATTAAATCGCAGCTATAGCCTGTCTGAATTTTATTATGATTAATTCTGCAGCCACATTTATTATCATTTTACATTCCGTTTAATTAGCTTTTCATCGACTCACAAACTACCTGCAGTTCCCTCACAAACCACGTATTTGGGAAACAGTGAACTAGACCAATGAAATAAACAGTTCAATCAGAATTCCAATTAAGTAACAGCCCCTTCATATCACCATATTTTTACAGATTAATCACAAACCGTTAAATAAGCAAGTCAATGTACAAAGAGATAAAAAGTTAATTAAGTTATGCAAATTAACATGGAACATCCTCCATCCAATCAGATATTGGCCCCACTTCAGCAGGGTACAAACACTGCATGCTTTCTACCTACTTCTGATGACAAATGAAACCTTAATTCTGGGGTGCTTCTCAATATCCCTCCTCGTCTCCTCTCTCCTCCGTCCTCCATCCTAAGACCCGGAAACCGATCGAGCTTAGCCATCTTGAAGGACATCTCAATTCTCTAATTGCACAGCGAGTTGAGGAGTGAGGAGGCTTCCTGAGGAGTTATGAGTGAGGATACACGGATGTATCCTTTGCGGAAGTGTTTTTTCGACTAAACGTGACGCACGTATCAATTCTCCTCCCCCTTCACATCGGTCATAATAATTTTAATTTATACTTTACCTTTGCAGTTTATATAAACCACACATCACACATATTTCAACAGGGTATCTTTATTATTATTTATTATGAATTTCTTAAATAACCAAACTTCAACAACATAAGGGCAGATCCTTTGAGCGCTGCTGATGACGCTGTGAAGTGACGCTCGAGTGATCAAGTATTCCAATGTATAAAAAAGCTTTCATTCGATTCCTCCGTCCTCCTTTTCTTTCCTTGCAGCCTTCCCTCGCATCCTACAGGGGGTGGAGCTGAGACACGAGGATGCACAAATAAGAAGCACCCCAGATCAGTTTAGCACAAGGGTCCGCAGTGGTACTGCCAATTAATGTTTGATCACAAATAATTTTTTGTTACAAAATTAAAACATGGGTAGAAAACATCAAAGTCAAATTTAAATATAAGCACTCTCAAACTAATGCAAGAGCACCCTCAGTTGAGTCTGTAATATAATAATATCATACTGGCGAAACAGATTTGGCAAACACTCCTGTGTTTTTTTGTGTTTGAGCTCTGGAGAACGTCGAATGTTTCTATTTACAATGTGTTTTACAGTAGTGAGAAATGTAGCCATTCATGTCTGTGTCGTGATGTGGTTTTGTGTCCTGTCATGTTTAGTGGTTCCCTGTCTTGTTCATTAGTTATCCCAGGTGTTTCTTGTTATCCACGCCCCCTTGTTATCCTGTCTGCTCGTTTGTCTCTGATTATTTAAGCCCTGTGTTTCGGCCCTGTCTTTGTCAGTTATTGAATGTATTTACGTACCACGAGTGTCTTGTCTGTTCTGAGTTTACCCAAGTCTGCATTATTAAAGTCTACTGCTGCATTTAGATCCGACTACCGCCTTTCCTTCCACGCAATTCGTGACAGAATAACTGACCTCCCAGGATCTAGCAGTTAGCAGAAGAACTCACCGCAAAATGGATCCAGCAGTCGCTCCAGCAGTCTCTCCCATAGTTGTCAGCAACCGGGCCCTGAGAGAATATCTCTCGGTAATGTTTCAAGAGAACCAGTCCGTCCGAAGCTACGCTAATGACTTCCTCTCCATTTGCCATCTAGGAACGCTCGATGAAATTCAGCTCATAGGCCTGTTTCGGAGCGGGCTGGATTACCGAATCGCTCGATGGATGCCGAGTGACATTACCGATTGGACTCTGGACCGGTACATTGCTGAGGCTTGCTTCGTGGACGGCTCCATATCCACGTTTCCGTCCTACCCGGTCGCGTCTGCGCTCCACAAGCCTGCAATTCACGTCTGCCCAGTCGAGCCCGCGCTTCACTTCAGCCCTGCCGAGACCGCGCTCCACAAGCCTGCAATTCACGTCTGTCCAGCCGAACCCGCGCTTCACGTGAGCCAAGTCGAGCCTGCTTTTCACGACATGCCTGAGCTTCTTCCCGCCGAGACCGACATGCCTGAGTTTCTGTCTTCTGAGCCCGCGGTTCACGAGTCAAGTGAGTCAAGTCCCGAGTCAAGTGAGTCAAGTCCCGAGTCAAGTGAGTCAAGTCCCGAGTCAAGTGAGCCGAGTGCCGAGTCAAGTGAGCCGAGTGCCGAGTCAAGTGAGCCAAGTGCCGAGTCAAGTGAGCCGAGTGCTGAGTCAAGTGAGCCGAGTGAGCCGAGTGCCGAATCAAGTGAGTCGAGTGCCGAATCAAGTGAGTCAAGTGCCAAGTCTATTGAATCAAGTGCCGTGTCAAGTGAATCAAGTGAATCGAGTGAGTCAAGTGCCAAGTCAAGTGAGTCAAGAGCCGAGTCAAGTGAGTCAAATGCAGAGACAAGTGAGTCAAGTGCCGAATCTAACCAAGTGAGTGAATCTAGCCAAGTGAGAGTATCAAGCCCAGTGACTCGCCGTCGCAGGAGGAGAAGGAGGACTCGTTTGGTTCGCCAGGCTCCGGTGGGCATTCCCAGACTCCTCGCCCTGCCGGCCCCGCCTCTGCGCCTCGCCCTGCCGGCCCCGCCTCTGCGCCTCGCCCTGCCGGCCCCGCCTCTGCGCCTCGCCCTGCCGGCCCCGCCTCTGCGCCTCGCCCTGCCGGCCCCGCCTCTGCGCCTCGCCCTGCCGGCTCCGCCTCTGCGCCACGCCCTGCCAATGTCTCTCAAGCTCCATGAGACTGTCCCAGAGTCCGTTGCCAGCCCGGAGGTTGTCCCCATAGGTTCTCCCAAGTATTTTTTGGGGGGGGGGCCAAGGGTCCCGTGAAGAGACCATGAAGGCTGCGCCGCCATGGTCGTCTGCAGGGGCTTCACCACCCTGGCCTTCGCCTCGTCCTGCTTCGCCCTGGCCTTCGCCTCGTCCTGCTCCGCCCTGGCCTTCGCCTCGTCCTGCTCCGCCCTGGTCACCGGCCCAGTCTGGTCCGCCCACGCTCTGCGGCCCAGGCCCGCCTTGCCTAGGTCCAGGTCCCGTTCCCCTGCATGGGCCTGGCCCCCCATCCCTCCCCCAAGACCGCCCTCCTGGACTTTTTTGTTTGTTTTATTGGGCTTCTGGAGCCGCCCTTAAGGGGGGGGGGGGGTTATGTCGTGATGTGGTTTTGTGTCCTGTCATGTTTAGTGGTTCCCTGTCTTGTTCATTAGTTATCCCAGGTGTTTCTTGTTATCCACGCCCCCTTGTTATCCTGTCTGTTTGTTTGTCTCTGATTATTTAAGCCCTGTGTTTCGGCCCTGTCTTTGTCAGTTATTGAATGTATTTACCTACCACGAGTGTCTTGTCTGTTCTGAGTTTACCCAAGTCTGCATTATTAAAGTCTACTGCTGCATTTAGATCCGACTACCGCCTTTGCTTCCACGCAATTCGTGACAGTCTGTTGGTCTCTTGAACGTAGTGGCACAGTTCTGATCTACTGTCTTAACATAATATAACGCGGGTGGAGAACGGTACGGTTCGATTTTTTTTTTACCGAGAACAGTTACACCCCCAATACCTAGCCCTAACAGACACTAATGCAGAAAAAAAGGGCAAAGATCAAGATTTGGAAGTTAAATGCACAACAACTACAAAGACAGTTATTTGAAATCTCCAAATGTGTCAATGCAGCTGCCTCACTGAGTTCAATCTCTCCATCAATTACAATGACATGTTTAAAGAGACACCTCAGAGGAATACCTGACCTTGAATTGAAGCGACAAGTTCAGATCAACTATTGCTTGATTGCCCAAACTCAATGATTGAGGCAGTACATTAAGAATGTGCAATGCCTTGGTGTTCTTGGTAGTGAATAAACGCAGCCAATGTATCAAGACGCTTCTATTTAGGTAAACATGGTCAAAAATACCTTTTGAAAACCTTTTACTTCAGACTTTGTCAGAATAATGGCAAGACACAACAGATTGTAGACCTGTGAAAGGATTATTGATATCTTAAATACTGTTGCCATGGCAACGCATTAAACTTTAATATTCTTTTTGGATGCTTTTGAGGCTCTTATCATGCTTCAAATTGCATGAAACTCAACATGCACGTAAAAGATATTAGCCAGTAAACGTGCGAAATCTCAGAAACGGGCGTGGTGGAGGGGCTCAGTAGCGCCACCTTTTGACAAAAGTGGGGGGGTTAGTTCTACCTACAGTCACAAAACTCGGTACGTGTATTGTTCTCATCAAGCCGGACAACTTTCTATTTAACAGTCATTAGCTCCGACCAACAGAAAGTCAGATATTTTGGTCTGAATGTGGATTTTTTGTTAAATCAGCCTCTGAATGACCCACTATACTCTTAACCCTCTGGGGTACTTCGGTCATTTCTGACCGGATTTTTTTAAATAAAAAAATGTTAAAAATCGTAGCTTCGTCGGAATGGTACGAAACTTGGTGACTTTTATGGTACTTGGTATACGAACACACAAACAAATTGGGGACAGGATTTGAAAAGTCTAAGTGGTCATAAAAAAAATAGTCACACTCAGGACCTTCGGTCATAAATGACCGCCCATAGGAAATGAATGGGAAATTGGCAAAAATATGAAAATACAGAGTTTATTTGTGCGTACAATCTACAAATCAGCCACGATGCAGGAAAAAAGTACACAACAGTGAAGGGGGGAATCTCTAAAACATCAAGAGTGCAAAACAGACAAATACACTCACACACACACACACACACTTATACACACAAAAACACACGCATGTACACAAATGAACGCGTGTCATTGCAAAAGCTAATTTTGGGAAACGTGTGAAATAAAAGCAATTATTCATCAATGTAAGAAATAAAGCGCACAGCAATGAACGCATGAGACTGTAAACAATCAAGGTTGCAAAATACACACACACACGCACACACATAGGGAAATATGAGACTGGTGAAACTGTAACAGAGAAATGTGAGAATATGTGAAATAAAATCAATGAATCAAATAAAGGGGAGACATTGGGTCCAAAATGCAAAGGTCACACACTATGTCTCTCTCTCTTGAACACATGCACACACACACACACACACACACAGTGTAAGATCAAACGATGGAATTCTTCCTTAGTAACCTCCAGGCCTATTGCAGCACATGTGCTCTTTTTATGCGTTTATTAGAGGTTGAATTCAAATCAAATACTGTCAAACCACCCATACTACTTCTGAATAGGATGTCTACTTCATAAATTGTATGAAAATTATGGAAATACATGGTTCAGATCACTCAAAACATTTATGAAAATGGAGGCGCCCTTATATGGTCAGTAAGGAAGCTTGGCTTTCCATCTAGTGAAAAAGTTCTCTTTCATAGGTTCACTCAACGCTGCGGAAAACGCAGTGGGATATCCTCTGGATGTGCCGATTGTCTGAAGCCCTATAGAATCACGCCAATCCATTGGCTGATGGCGCTCGCGCAAAGCTGGCTCCGCCCCGACGCTCTTACGTCGTAGCATGATGTACGCGCGCGCGCCATCTTCTCCTCAGATTTCTCTGCCTTCACGAAGCGGTCACATCTCGCCCTTCGTGCGGTTTTTCTGAGCCCGAATTCTTCAATTCAACTTCAGCTTTCGTCTCGACACTTCAGCGACTGGTATAAGTGGAACTCTGTTCTCCTTACAGTGAAGTGTCATGGATTATCGACGCTGCTCTCCGCCATGCGTTCGTTTTATCTCGAACGACGACCCTCACAGTAAGTGTGTTAAATGTATGGGTTTTTCGCATGCGCGTGAGGCTGTATTAGGATTGTCGAAATGTAAATTTTGTGACAATCTCCTTCTCAAAACCCTCCGCTCTAGACTCGCGGTTTTTGAGAAGGAGACATTCGTTTCCCCCCGTCGCGCTCCCGAGACTGCTGAGGCCTCTCGTGGATCCGCGGCCTGGGGTTCGGATGTTGAGCTCGAGGATATTGAGTATGAGCAGACGGGCCTCGCCCTTTCTCTCCCTCCCTCTCCCGAGCACGCACGCGGCGCGGTTGAATTCGCGCATGATTATTTATGTCCCAGCCCGGGAGCCCGCGAATCGGTTTCTTTCGGTCTGGATGACGTTATTTACACTGCAGCCTCCGACTCCGAGGATTTCGGGCCTGCTTTGGCTGATGACGTTATCCCGCCTAGCGGCCAGGACGCGCGGCCTACTCCGGCCTACACTGAGCTTATTGAGGTGCTGTCGCGCGCTACAGAGAAGCTCTCTATTGACTGGCCTGATGAGCCCCGCGAGTCTCAATCGTCCAAACTCGACGAGAGGTTCCTACGTGGCCCTAATTCTAGGCCAGAGCGAAGAAAGCTGCCCTTTTTCAGCGATCTGCATCACGAGATCTCCAGATCCTGGAAGCAGCCATTCTCCGCACGCCTAACTAATGCGGCAGCCGCTGACTTCACCAACCTTGTTGGTTTTGTGGAGCAGGGTTATTCCGCTATTCCAGCGGTCGAGGACACGCTGGCTAACCACCTCGCCCCGTCGTCTGCACCGTCTTGGAAGGCGCGTCCCCTTCTTCCTTCCAAGGCTTGTAGGACTACTTCCTCCCTTATTGGGAAGTCTTACATGGCGGCTGGTCAGGCAGGCATGGCCCTGCATACCATGGCCATCCTTCAAGCCTACCAAGCGGACGTCTTGAAGGACATGGATGAAGGAGAGGGACTGACGCCCGAAGCTGTCAAAGAGCTTCGCAAAGCCACAGATCTGGCCCTAAGAGCCACCAAGCACACTGCTCGGGCTGTAGGTCGCTCTATGGCGGGCTCGGTTGCTGCAGAGCGCCACCTCTGGTTGAATCTCACGGAGATCCGAGACAAGGATAAGAGTTTCCTCCTGGATGCCCCTATCTCCCACTCAGGTCTTTTCGGGGAGGCGGTCAACACGGTGGTTGACAAGTTCCGCGCCGCTAAGTCTCAGTCGGCCGCGTTCAGGCAGTTTATGCCCAGGAGGGTCAGAGGGCCCAGTGACTCCAACCCTCCCCCTTCTCAAACCCGAGAACGCTCTGCTCATAGGGCTGAGTTCCCTACTAGCAGGAGTGACCCGGCTCGCCACCCACCAACTACTGTCTGGGGAGCCCGAGGTCGTCCATTTCCTCGCCAGCGCCCTCACAAGCGCCTTCAGCTGAAGCGGTCCAACAAATCGGCCGCTCCAGCCTCCTCGAGCCGTTCCTGACCCGCAGGGCAGGAGGAGGAGAGCCTCATCAGATCTACGAGGTTGGGACAGACCGCGCAAGCGTTTCTGCCCTCCTCCAGCCGGCTCTCCTCATCCAA